>NC_034597.1:70793177-70799334 GCF_900095145.1 Mus pahari
ATATATATACACACACACACACACACATACATGTATACACCACACACACACACATACATACATACACCACACACACACACATACATATATATATATATATATATATATATATATATATATATATATGCACTGTCTGTGAAGTGGGGCCAAGCATTTTGAAGAGAAACTTATTTTTGCTTTTTAGGACATTTCTCAGAGGGTGATGGTGATGCTGCCTATTCATCCCTGGTCTTGCTGACTGACATGAACAGGGAACAGTCTGAAGCACCCATGGATGTGATGCCCCTGGTGGACAGCTGAAGTTGGCAGAAAAGGCTAAGTACAGAAGAAACTTTCCAGACCACAAGCACAGCTCCAAAACTGGAGAGTGGAACTATCAACCCGGGAATTGGAGACTGGAATGAGATTTCAGTCATCATGTAATTCAACCATCTTGTTTTAAAGAGAATGAAATAGAAGTCCAAGAGAAGTCGAGTCTACTGTGCAAAGAGGCATTTCTCAGAAAAAATATCATGTGCTTCATCATTTGAGGATACTTACTGATTTTCTTCAGTGGTAAATGTTTTTATAGAACATTTTTTTTGGCCCCACACAGTAATTCTCTTTTACTCTTTTTGAATGGATTGGAATAATTTGACTGATTTCCTATGTAGGACATTTAAGTCATATTCATGCTTCTGGGTTTACAAAAAATCTAGACTCTTCATACAAAGTATTTTTACACATTATCGAGGGTCAGGTTGAAGAAAAGGAATTTCTGCACCCAAGGACACGCATGCAATGATGATTTCATCCCAGGGGCCAGTCTGGCCTTTCGGGAGAAGGCTCTGTGCAAGGTCTAGTACTCAGTGACTTTGAACACATCTGCATCCTACCATGCTTACCCACACTGGGTATAGTCACCATAAACAACATATAAATGGAGTCTTATTTTAATATACACTATTCTCCTCATTAGCAAAATTGAACATTTAGCCTTCATTTTATTGAATTTTGTTCTGCATTAAAATATGGTTTTTCTATTTTGTGAAATTTAATTTTATTCAGGTGCGAAAAGCTTTTACAAGGAAATTAAATAGGGTGAACAGACTATCCCACCAAATAAAGGTGGGTGTCTTTGTTTACTTTCATTACTTTGATAAAACACTGACCCAAACAGATATATTAGAGAAGATAAGTTTATCTCAGCTTATAACACCATCATCAAGTTGAGGCAGAAACTGGAGCAGTGGCCATAGAGGAATGTACCTAGTCTAGTTCTCCATGGCTTGCTTGGTCTGCCTGTGTATACATCCCAGGACTACCTGCCCAGAGGTAGCCCAGAACTCTTTCATATCCATCACTAATCAAAAATATGCCCCCACAGACTTGCCTAAGGCAGTCTGATGGAGGCAGTCCCTCATTTGAGGTTCACTTTCCCCAGACGACTCTAGCTTGTGGCAAGTTGACAAAAAGCAAACCAGTGTAGTGTGTGTACATATAATTGTCCACGGTGCCATTGTTTGCTTTGTTGCGGGTTTGATATCGTAGTGTTTGTTGCTAGCTGCACCCTTCTGCTTAGTAAGAAATTGCTCTGTTGGCACTGCCTGGGGTCCAGTAGCTTATGATAGGCTGATCAGAAGGGAAAAAATGTATCTGAACCTCTTTTGTGAAAACATACCAAAGGGTATCTCAATTATGTTGTTGATTTTTAAATCTTTTATCTGCATCCTTTGGCCAGGCTCTGTTCTCCTCGGAATAAAATAATGCAGTCTATGCTCCAGGCAAACGTTTAATGGCCCATACACCACCCTGCCTCTGTAGCTTTCCCTCTATCTGGGCACGGGGATTCATACTTCCCTTGGAAATTATGGCCATTGACCTCCGAGAATACATAAGTTACAAAGTCCTTCCTCTTTTATATAACATTTCTGCATTATTCTTGTGTTTTCCCTCTGTGTAGAAAGTGTGAAATTACACATCTTAAAATGAAATCTGTGCAGCAGTTTTTTATCTTTTTAAATATTTAGCAGTACAGAGTGTTTACTTTTTATATTTTATTCCTTTTGAGTGTTGTGTTTTATAGAAGACCATCAGAGCTTCCTTCTTCATTTTTATGGTAGACCTCAGAATCTTGTGGGCTCCCGTTCATTCATTTCCCGGCTGCTGTGGACTCTTCCCTGAGGGCAGAAACAGCATTTATGATTGGTTGCTATGTCATGCAGCTTTTAGAGTGGGAGGTCGGGAGACTACTCAGCTATTTGGAGTAGCCTGCTGCAAGTGATAACTATAAATATATATATATATATATTAGACTGCTTTGCATGCTTGGCTAAGATTCCAGTGAGTGAATCTACATAGCTTGCCCATGACACTTACTGATACATGGCACAATGGGGTGAGCTGCCTTCTGTAGTTAGAACCATCTAAGGAAACTGAATCCATAGAAATTTTCCATTTGAAGCACAGGAGAGATTCGTCTTAAGAAAGATATCAAAACTAATCAGGAAGGGTATGATTGAAAATTTTAGGCAAGCTGAAATGCTAGGGACATCTATGAATCCTGGTCATGCTATGGTCCTTACTCTGCAATCTACAAGGGAGAGTTCTGGATGGAAAGTCTATGCCTGGACCTGGTTACACAGAGACCGTTCACATTTTCAAAGGTCACAGACCTCTCTCTAGAAGTCAGCTGGTGACAGAGTTAAATCACATCTTTAAGACACCTTTGCAGACACTCTCAGCCAGATATTGGATCACAACTGACAACCAGAGCCCAGACAAGCCGGTGTATTAAATTAGTCACCACTCTTTCCTTATATACCCGCCCTGTTCCACTTGTAAAGGGGGACAGTGCCTTGTCAGGGACCCTCTCCTTCCTCACTCCCAGCATGCCAGTTTCACGAACACTCAGAACTCACTTTAAGGAACAACGCAGGAAGCTTTAGGACCAGGACATGGTACAGTTTCCAATGGGAGTGGCAATGGTTTTTATAACGATTTGGAAAGCGGGGAACCAACTCTGTCTGACTTCCCAGTATTGAGAACAGCAGAGGGCTGACAAAGAGAGGAATGAAGATGGGCTTCTTCAGTGCCCTCTTCTGCTACAAATCAGGAGTGAAGTGGATAGAACAAGACCTGGACTGTCAGTCATCCCTGGTTGCATCCTCTGTGAGTCTCAGACATTGTCCTGATCCTTACTGCACGACCCAGAGTAGTTCCCCCTCATACCAGGATTGAGAAAGCCATTGAAGAGTCTCAGGAACAGAAAGAGAAAGCACTTGAATGGAGTATAAGAATTACTTCTGTGTTGGTGGTAAAGTTGCTTAACCTTTCAGCTGCACTAAGTGTTTAGACATGTAGGAGGATAATAATATCAACCCCCAACCTATTAAATAGGGCAAATGAGTTAAAACTATGGTAATATTTTAAAGCCATGTCAATCAACAGATTCAAAGCATGGCACTATAATTAGACTCTTATGATTACCTATAGAATATCCCTGTGAATAAAACTCACACTACCAAAAACCGTTAGCATTTATTTTAACCTTATATACAGCCTGATTTAAATGAGTTGATTCCTTTCTTTGGAGCCTGATGCACTTTAAACACATGAGGTAGAGTTCTTTAGTGATATGATTGTCTCCTATTTTATAGACTTTGTGGCTGACTTCCTAAAGTCATGGTCAATAATAGAGATTCCAAAAGTCAACTGAGAGATGTAGGGACGTCTCCGTGGTCTGCCTTGGCAATGGAGAATATGAAAACCTACTCTTCTAGGGAACTGGTGGCTTTATTCACTTGAGTCGCTTTAAGGTACATTTTGTAAGACCAGCTATTTTCATGTGGTCAGGTCAGATGGTTTAAACCAAGTAAGCAGAAACATGTCCCACAGTCAATTTTTCTAGAAGGGTTCTGGTAGGACTTTACTTGGGTATGCAGTGTATCTGCTAACCCATTTTGTTCAATAACTTTGACAGAATTACTTTGCGATGTTTATTCATCTTGAAGAATACAAAATACTTAGACTATACTGCTCCTTTTCTTTTTGAGCCAGGATCTTTATGTAGCCCAGGCTAGCCTATAATTTACTATGAAATTGAAGATAACCTTGAATTTCTGTTTTCTTTTTTTTTTTTTTCAACCTCTTGACTTATGTAGTTAGAGAGCTATAGCACCATACCAAGTTTTATGCAGTACTGGGGATCAAACCCAGAGGTTTCTACATGATAGATGAGCACTCTACCAACTGAGTTAGGTCTCAAACCCTGTTCTTCTTGTTTTTGAGATTGTATTTATCATTTATGTACATGTCTGTGCATTTGTGCATTGTATGCATGTGTGTGTGTGTGTGTGTGTATGTGTGTGTGTGTGTGCCTGTGCATGTGTGTATGCTACATCTGTTTAGGTTTCACCAGAGGCCAGAAGAAAGTCTCAGATCCCTTGGACTTGGAGTTATATACAAATGGTTGTGAGTCTCTAGATTCGGGTGCTGGGAACTGAACTTAGGTCCTCTGGAGAGAAGCAGTACCTGCTCTTAGCAGCTGAGCAATCTCTCCACTCTCCTCCTCTACTTCTTAAAAGATGGTTTCTCCCACTTCAGACTAAGAATCCTCAGTCCCCTTTAAGATTTCCTCAGTTGGTATTCACAAGCAGTGTTAGACCAGAGTTCAATGGAGACTGGGTTTTCCCCCCCATGTGTGAGAGTGACAGAGTCTGGGAAAGGTGAAGGTGGTCAGTCTGGAATGTGGAAAGTTCAGATGCGATTGTCTCTGGGACACAGTGTAGGACCCCTTTGCCATGTTAGCTGGCGTTTGGTATTGCTCATGAGAAGGTTTGCTTGTTTCACAGGGATTTAGTTTTATAATTTATTTTTCTTTCTGATTTTTATTAATTCTAAGAATTTCATTCAATGTATTTCTATCATCTCCACTGCTCCCCCAACTCCTTCAAGATCCTTCTCTCTTGAGAAGCCTGTTTACTCCAGTTTGTGCAGCTCATATACTCTCAGTAGTGAGGCCATCCACTGCAGTCTAGTTGACTTGCCAGGAGCCACCCCTCCTAAAGAAAATAGACCTCTCCCTTAGTTAGGGGTGGAGGCTCATGATCCCCTTCTTAGTCCATGCTAGAGTACTGACTGAGTTGATCTTGTACAGGTCTTATACAAGCAACCATGGGTGCTGTGAATTTCTGAACAAAGCAGCCCCTGTCTTATTCAGAAGACACTGTTGCACTCTGGTTCTGGTATTTATTTAATGTAACCCCCCCCTGAAAAAATGTTATCAGAAATGCTCCCCATCAGCAGCCCTATGACCTCCAGGATGCAGCTGGGAGAACGTGATGTACCACTTGATGTAGTGGAGGTTATATCATAGGCAGTGGCCCAATTTTTTCCCTAGTCTTTATTCACTAGGGAGTGAAATTATTGCCTCATAAAACAAGAGAAATGCCCAGTTATTTCTTAAGTAGGACCCTATTAACTTTATCACGGCCACCAGTTTTGTTCACAACGTTAAAACCTTTCCAGCCTGCCTCAAGGAGGATGCTACATTCCCAGCTGGGTTTAGTGATCCAAAGATAATTATTTTGAAAACATATTTCCTTGGAAGACCCAATCTTGAAAGAACCAATTCTTAGAACGATGTTCAAATGAATCACTGGATTCAGAATAGCATTTTTCTTCGAGAACCTTTTGCCTATGTCAAAGCTTTCAGGCAGGAAATGAAGAAGTGAGCCTTAATGTTAAGGGGAATTTATAATTGAGACAGTCTGATTATCAAAATGCATTACATTGTTTCACCATAAAACTATTGAATTAAAATTTAATCTATTTGCAAAATCTCAACTGACATCTCAAATTTTCATCTGAAAGTTGTCATTGTGCAGAATATCCCTTTAGGCCATAATGAAAGTTCTTATTCCCTTCCTCCTTGATGTGCAAACTGACCCCATGACCTCTCCACTATATTGTTAAGGGAAAGTTGGTAAACATTTTTTTCTCTTTTCTTTTTTGTAGATATAAGGGAAAGACTCACCAGAAGCATCTGGAAGATTCCAGAGCAAAGAGGGGAAGAAATAGACTGGACCTGGCCGCCAGACTAGGCTTGGCCATGAAAGAGGGGAGGGGAAGGGGGAGAGAGAGAGAGAGAGAGAGAGAGAGAGAGAGAGAGAGAGAG
>NC_034597.1:70799394-70807751 GCF_900095145.1 Mus pahari
GAGAGAGAGAGAGAGAGAGAGAGAGAGAGAGAGAGAGAGAGAGAGAGAGAGAGAGAGACCAAATAGCAGGGTCATAAGGAGAAATGGGCATTTGGTGAGGGAAGTCCATGAACTGGGGATTTGTTTAGGGAGGGTGGGAAGAGCCAGGACGCCCTGGGGTCTGAAATGTATAGCAGGTACTTATGATACTGAAATCATCTTCAGGCCAGCATATACTTTGCTATGCTAATAGGCACTACATGTGCCATTCAGCCATTTGTCCCTTCTATCAGTGATAAGGAAATGGTAAAGGGGAATCTGCTTCACAAATTGCTGAGGAATGCTGGCTTTTTTCTAAGCAACAGAATTTGGACCTGATACTTGGTAGGCAAGTGGAAATGCTACCTTTTTGCCAACAAAGTCTAGTGACAGTGAACTGAATTCACCCAAGGTGATGTGATCTTTCTAAAACACACAGGTCATCTAAATTTTGTTCTGTGCTGATTTTTATTATTTATGTTAAGATTTGCCAAGAATCCAGTGCAGACTTAATCCTCTCAAACACATGATCATGCCCGTCCACCCCAACTCTGTGTTTGAACTACCTATAACCAAACTATTTAGATTCATCTCTTCTTTTCTTCTTTATTGAAATATAATTTTCATAGAGTATATTGTAGTTACGGGATTTCTTCTCAGATCCTAGGTCCTCCCCACTTCCCGACCCACTTCAAGACTTTTTTTGTCCTTAGAAAAAAAGAGGGAGAAAAAGACCAGAGTAACAAACCAGAGTAAAAGAAAAATGAAAAAGCACTAGAAACACACACACACACACACACACACACACACACACAGAGTGTTGGGTAGGGGGTAGGGGACAAGAACCATAAAATGTAAAACCAGAAATCTTAATATGCAACCAAAAGGCCAGTAACATAAACGTGCTTGAACGAAGCAATAACAGAAAAAATATCTTCAAACATGCCATTGAGTTCTTTTTTGTTGTTTATCATTTGCTGTGCATAGGTGTAGAAAACAAATTTTTTTTTTCTTTGTGAGTAGTTGTCAGTTGTAGACAGGTTCTTGGTTAGCAATGGGTGCTTGGGTCTACACTCTGCTCTCAGCACTGGCATCCTGCCTGGCTTGGACCTGTGCAAGCCCTGTGTATGCTGCCACGTTCTCTAAGTTCATCTATGCATCGGTCCTGTTGGGTCCTCGTGTCTAGCGAACACTGTCTCATTGCTGTCCTCCATTCTCTCTCTGACCATCTTCTTGCTTCCTCATCGGCAGAGGCCTTGAACAGAGGGCTTTGATGAAGACATCACATTTAGGACTGAGTGTTCCAATGACTCTCACTCTGGCATATTGTCCACTTGGGGATTTTCACACAGACTGAAGGAGAAGTTTCTTTGGTGATGGCTGAGAGAGACACTGATCTACGTTATTTAGCTAAGTTGGGCCTGAAATTTGTACAACCGCGTCTTAGCTAATCTTTGTAAGGCCACAGAGACAGAATTTGGTAAGATTTCCTGTAAGGGTATCTGAACTAGGATCCTTCAAGAGTAGACATAAGACTAAAATTTTGATGGAAAGAATTGGGCAGGGAGAAGAGCAAGGCCAAGAAAACATTAATAAAATAGTTAATAAGCTTTGCACATGAGGACGGGGTCAGGGCAAGGGGTTACATAGTTTGGTCTACTGAAGTAGTAGGAGTTATTCTTTACTAATAGAAGGCTTCCAATAATGATGCTTTCTGTCCTGTAATATCATAAAGGTTTTTACAGGACTGGAGAAGTCTTTGTCTGGAAAGCAGACAGATATACCAGTAAGGTGTCCCTGGGCACAGGAAATGAGATAGTTTATATAAAAAAAAATGCACCTGTTTTGAGTCTGGGAAATGGAAAAAAATATTTCTTTCATTATTTACCAGAAGTTCCTTTATGGAATTAATTTTTCATTTCTTAGGAGCAATACAGATAATTCACGTAATGTTAAGAGGCAACCAAGCATGAGATTGTGTGTCAATGAATGGCCACAATGTGGAAATAAATGGATCCTTTGGTAATAATCCATTTAAGACATTACTTTGTGGATAAGAGAAAGGTTCAGACTATAAGTTCTCCCACCCCCAAATTCAGGAATTCCTTTCCAAAATTGGCTTTGATTTCAGGAAGATAATTAGTAGTTCTAAATAAATAGGAGGCAAAAAGAGGAAAGTAAGATGTTAATTGTTTTGCTTTGTAAGGTCAAGCATATGATGAATATTCCTTGATAATGTTTTGGGTTTTTGTTTGTTTGTTTGTTTGTTTTGTTTGTTTGTTTTTGAGACAGGATTTCTCTGTGTAGCCCTGGTTGTCCTGAGACTCACTCTGTAGACCAGGCTGGCCTCAAACTCAGAAATCTGCCTGCCTTTGCCTCCCAAGTACTGGGATTAAAGGCATGTGCCCACCACTGCCTGGCTCCTTGATACTTTTTAATAAATTATTTTCCTTTCTTAAATGTAATTGAAATGTAAAATGGAAGAAAAGAACTTTAAAAAAATTCTTTAGAATAGTAACTCACAGCAGCATGCTTACCCCCTTCCAAAAGGCACACACTTCACTATAGCAGAATATTTCTTAAACACTCCTGTGATGATCCCCTAACTCTGTCATCAATATTTGGGAGAAAAGGGAAATCAATATAGACCCTTGAGGTGCTAAATTGAAGTGTGTGGATGTGGTTGACCAGCTGCTGGTGGCTGTCACAGCCTGCTGAACTTCAGGAACTAGGCAGGCTCAGACGTTCTTACACAGAAATAAATGTATTTCCTATAAATTCATAATTAGCATATGCAGAATATATAACTGTTTATATGTGTGTGAATGTTCCCACTGTATTAAAAATTAATTTTGCCTGAGCAATGAGTCAAATTACTCTAAGGAAAATCTTTCATTTAAGAACAATTTCTGGTTTGTGCTGTTTTAAATAATAGGATGATTGCAGTTTAGATAGGAGAGGGACAACTAGTAGAGTTTTATCTACCCATTTTGAAAGTATGGGAAAGTTATGATCACCTAGAATTGGTGTATCAGTGGTCTTCCCAGGACTGTGCCTGTTTTTGCTTTTATTTCTTTCTATGTTTCCCTTTCCTTCTGAATTTGCAATGAGACTTATGTTCCAGAATTATTCATTATGTTCTACTGTTGGGAGTTGTCAGACAACTGACTATTTGTTTCTGAAAACAAAGGGCTATTTGCATCTGTAGAGTAGGGGCCTAATGAAATTCTTAGGACATAGTATCCTCAATGCCTTTTATTTCATGTCTGGAGTGGTCTCTATATTTAATTTTTTGTGAGATACTTGTCCCTGCTTGGGGATTTTTAAACCTCTGAAATGAGAAGGTCTGGCTTGACATGGTGCTAGAGGACATTTAACCACTCTTTTCCTGTTGAAAAGAGTATCTTGCTAAAAGTTTCTGTAGAATTCTCATTTTAAAAAGTTATTCAGTTATCCTTTCAGCTGTAGGACCCATGAGTTATGGGGGGAAAAAGGAGACAACTCATTAAGATATTTAAATTCTGGCTCAGTCTTTTGACTGTTTTGATCTTGATATGTATCTGCTTGAGTCCAAGCACCTGTACTCTTATTTGTACATTCTGACATTAATATGTATATCTTATTTATTCCTGTGACATAAAGTTCATCCTGTCAATAGAAATAGGTTAGCAAAACAGTTAAAACTAAGATACTTCATAATCAGATATTGCACATAGATGTTTATTGCCATCTTTTATTGGTCAATTCGACCTTATGTATTATCCAGGTAAGTTTTGACTTTATTAGTATTTTTTCTTCTTGAAACATACCCTCAGTGGAATAAAGAATGTTCCTGATAATAGACTTATTAGTCCTATGACTATAAGTCAGAAGCTATTATCAAGGAAGCCCATGTTTCAACTAGTGTGTATTAATGAGACCAAGTCAGGCATGGCTCAGGACAAGTATTGAATTAGTTATCTGTAGCTGGCCAGGTGTCAGTTCTGCACTGTCCCTACTTATTTTCTGTGCTCTGTTCTTCATTGCAGAGATTGAAAACCTGGGGATTATATTTTCTCAGAATCTCGTATCCATAGGGTTCTAGGTTAGATGTTATATAAAAGGCACAGGTGCAAGATTTCAAGAAAGATGGAGAGGAAAGCAGGGGATATCCTGTTGTTCGAGTAGGAGAGAGCTAGCAGATAGGATGCAGAAAATGCCTCTGGCACCACTTGGAATTACTTCCCTTATTGCCTACTCACTGATATTCTGGCCTGCAAGCTGCTTCTCCATGCCCCAGCAATTTCCTGACTCAAACCTAGTAACGAGTCTAAGAATGCAATGCAGCTGTGCACACCCTACTTTCTCATTGTTTTTAATCACTAACTTGCCTGCCTTGAATCTCTTCGAGCCTCAGAAGGCTAAATTACTTTGTCTTTTCTGCACAAACTCTCATGGCTCTATTCACATGAACTAAGATTCATTTATCGTGAACATTATCAAGACACCTCACCTTTCTGCCTTCTCATCCTTAAAATGAAAATCAGGCTTACATTTTTCTGGAGTTCAGATTCTAGCTCAAATGAACTTCACAAAGATGTTTCCTTGGAAGAGCTGAGAGACATATTTGTTGTAGTGAATGTTAACTGTATAAGAATGTAATGTAGCCAGTTTTGATAAAAAATATTGATAGTATATCTATATACTGATTTAATATAAAATGTATGAGTATGAACTGTTGTAGGATATTTGATTTCACTGTGAACCCAGCGATTGTGTTATTTACTGAAAAAACAAAACAACAAAAAAACCCAACTATTTCTAGGTGTGGTGTGGCTCAACATATACCCTTACTCTCTATGGCTAGAATCAAGACATACTCTTAGTATCCACCTCAAACACCAAACAATGAATATAAAGTTAGTTTGTAGAAGAAAGCACCCATGTTTTAAGTGATATCCAATTGAGTGGCAGACAAAGTGACAACGCAGAGAAAGATTCGACAGAATAGGATATGCTCAACTCAGGAGAAGAGAGAGGAAAAGGAAGCTACTTAAGGGAAAACAATGCAGAGAGAGTGTTACTGGGACAGTTATAGAGAGAGAAGTTGCAAAGAGAGAACAAGGTAGACACAGGTGGAGATAGAATGAGCCAGAGAATGGGAAGGAGCCAGAAGATTAGATCAAATTGCCAGAGTTAGTTTGAGGCCAAGCAGAGCAATTCAGGAGAAGCTGATAGAAAGCAGACTGAATCAGTCACCACGGAGAGGAGTTTTGAGCCAGAACAGCTGAGTTGACCAGGTAGCCAGAGTTCACAAACAGCTAGACAGGGTGAGCCCATTCAGCAGTAAGTCTCAGAGGCTAAACACATTCTAGGCCTAAGTAAGACTGTGTGGAGGAGGCTAGACACTTCCAGGACTAAGTCTAGGATAGCAGACTGAGGCAGTAAACCTCAGGCATGACAGTTACATCAGTGGAGTAAAAGTTACTTTTCCAATGAACAGTCTGTAAAAGTCAGAGGTTTTTTGACAACAGCAGACCTGCATTCTTTCATACAAGCAGTTGGCTGGAGACAGACACAGCTCCCACATCTAGGCTCTCACCATCCAATGACCTTCCAAGGCTGTGTCAGTTAGCACGTACCTCACAAGCACATCTCCTCCCTTGCAGTCGACAGCTCTTGTTCTGAACTTCTGTCAAGAGAGGTTAAAGAAGTAATAGAAAAAGAGAAGCCAATGAATTTTTTAAAAGTCAGGAATGCAGCGCAGACTACCACAAACTCACCCCAAACTCTTCACTCACTGATTTCATGGTAAATTCCCACAAGCATTTACATTTGTGAGATCTGGTCCAATTTCTAGTGATTTTTTTGTATCATATTTGGCTCAAAAAGATATATATTTTAAAACTACTTACTGGAAGCTTCCTCGGTGGGGTGGGGAATATGTAAGAACACAAACATCCACTATTCTGATCACATGTTTCTTTCAAGTCTGTGTGAAGGTAGTTGAATCCTTTCCTCTAGACCTGCCTGCATGTACTTACTGCAGTATGGCAGGTTCAGACTCCATAGGTCTTCTCAGAGATTCTGCATTTCCAACACAGGTAATTTCAAGGCTATTGTTCCACAGGAGTTTTGTAGCAAAGTTCCAATGTTTTTGACCATTTTAAATCCCCTAGATACAACTTTAAGGAGAAAGACCTATTGCTAGGCAGTAGTATCTTGAATGGCTCCCATCTGATGGGGTAGGCAGCATCTGTTCTTTGTCAATGGTCATTTATTGAAATAAGCAGAAGCAGGTGGAAAGGGTTGTTGGAGGTGCCTGGGCATCAGGTGCATGCTGAAATAGAGGGAGGTGGTGCCAACTAAAAAGGCAGGATATTGCCAGTGACAAACAATTTTATTTTCTAAGACTAAGCAATTCTCCTTATGTGGAATAGCAAGAATCTCAGTCACTGAATGCCTTAAAGAAGTTCCCTAATGGCCAGCTGTCACTGAAACCACATGGATTGCCTTGAAGATGCTACTGGCTATGGGCCTATCTATTGGTCAGATCTGCAGGTTGGTTTAGAGACCAAAAAAAAAAAAAAAAAAAATGTGAGAAATGAATTTTCTTTCCAGTATTTATCATTTTCACCCAACATTTTCCCCCTTATCATGTAGTTCTGTCCCAAACTACTAAAGACACAAAAGTTGCTATGCCTGAAACTGTATCCACTGCCAGCATTGGCTGAAAACTTTCTTTGGTTAGTAGCCCATTACAATGTAGCAATAAACAGGATTGTAACACAAAAGGCACGTGTCCATGACATTGCTGGATCTGGGCTTCAAGGAAAGAACTGAAAACTCAACTTCAATGGTGTCAGATCAGTGGAAAGAAGTATCACACATGATATCACAGCCAGGGTCATTAATGTTCCTTTCTTTTCACCTTACATTTGCAACCTCTGTGTGTATAGCCCTAATTAGTACAGTTTGAACAGAGGAGATTTCTGATGCCAAATGTGTAGAAAATTTCCAAAGAAGCATTTCCATTTTAAAGTGATCTTAAAACACTACCTGAATAAGCGACCCCTTTAAAAATTCTATTCCTGCCGGGGGAAAAGTAATTAGATGCATTTAGATATGGTTGACTTTTGAAAAAAAAAAAGCCTTAGTTGACACTGCCTAATCACAAGGAATTATTTCATAATTATGAAATTATAATAGCCCTAAAACTAAAGTTCAAAGAAACCCTTCAGTAAAAATTAGCTCCTGATGCTTACATGTACTTACTAAATGGTGTCTTAAAATAAAATGTAAAGTAATTTCTTTCTGTTAATTTTACAATTTAACTTTTCTATCATGTACCATCTAGTCATTAGTCAGCCGTCATCTTTTGTTCTTTGACTTACCAACATCTGGTAGAAATATGCAGAGATGGACATGACATTTATAATTTATGTCACAAAACTTTTGAATTACTGCCCCTCCCTGGACGACTCACTCTAGAGAGGAGGAGGAAGGGGATGGAATCCTTCAGAATACTAGCAAATTAGATGTCTGGTGACAAGAAGCTCAGTCTTGAGTAGTCAGAAGCTACCAACGACCCCCTTTCCCTATGAGACATTACTTTCTTCGTGTAATCGATCTGCATCTGCCTATCAGTTGGACATGACAATGAAAATACTTTATTGCTGTTTCTATTGACTTATTTTTTAATGATTTTTTTCTCCTTTAGCCAGAGAACAGGTGTTCTGCATCTACAAAGTTTGTTTTTCCATTGTTTTGCTTTCAAGGGGGTGTTTTAAACATTCCTGCTGCTGATGTAGCATAAATTGTTCGTGTAATTAGCGTAGCTAATGAACTCCCCACCTATCTTTTAGTAGGCAATTATGGAACTGGTGTATGTTATTAGCAGGTTGTGTGTAACGACGAAAGGAGGACTGGTGATTAGAGATTCTGTCCTCATGTCTCCAGGACCAAATCCCAAACGGTTTAATCATCATCACTGTCAACCTCTGCCATATCTTCATTCTCCATGCCATATATTATAATGCTGCATTTACATTCCATCTTGACTTTGATATTTGCTCCTTCAGAACAGAAGTGCCCTGATTAGACAAGGCAACTGTCAGTTGAAAGAAGGGTATTTTGTGCATTGTTACCAATTTTCCACTAGCTGCTTTTATGAATTTTATTTTTACCAAGTTCATCAAAGGCTTTTTGTTGTTATTTTCTGAATATTGGTTTCAATTAAATATTAGGTCTGCTGCAAAAAGCAACAGTTATCAAAAACTTATGTTTGTGTGAATATCATTTTTTTATTTATTATTATTTTCTTTATTTACATTTCAAATGCTATCCTGAAAGTTCCCTAT
>NC_034597.1:70808685-70856203 GCF_900095145.1 Mus pahari
ATCTTAGCCATTCTGACTGGTGTGAGATGGAATTTCAGGTTTGTTTTGATTTGCATTTCCCTGATGACTAAGGATGTTGAACATTTTTTTCAGGTGTTTCTCAGATCATTTTTTAATGGGGTACAGACAACGGGGCAAAAAGGAAGGGAGTCCTTTCATCTCGAATTTGAGGTTATTGAGCATTCCAGTGTCTATTTATTGTGTGCACTAATTTACTTTTCACTAAGTCCTACTATAGGATTTGCAAATCTTTCCTATAATTATTACTATTCTCTTTTCAAACTTCTGTTTACTTTCATTGTTTATACCAGATATTACTTTAGTAGTATCAGTAAGCATCAATATTAGGAATTAGTCTGTTATCAATCAACCATTAATTTCAAATATTTATTAGTTATCTCTGGGTTTAATAAATGTAATAACTGGTTACAGAACAAGTAAGGAGAGTTTCAATGTATAAGGAAACAGAAAATCATTGCCCAGATTCAAAATAGAATATATGATTTTTTAATAGGCTCAAACATTTTATCTGCATATTATAATTGGCAGGAAATACAAATAAATTAGTGTTGTCTTTGCTTTCTAGTTCACTATAGTCCTAATTAGAGAAATTGGATGATAGTTTATAAAAAGACTCAATAACCATAATTTAGGATATATTTAATATAAAATACTAACCAAATTATAGTCCTCAGACAATGATGCTCTATATATTTAGTATTATAGTTTCCAGAGAGGAAGCCCTGACTGCATATTGGCGCTCTCCTGAACAAAATTACAACTAGTCCTGTAACTTAACCTTATATTAACTCTGCTATATAATTCAGAAGATCAGAAAATTAATGTGTATACTCTGGGTCAGTGTTTCGAGTGTAAGATGCAATTTCCTCCCTGATTTTTAGGAAAGGATAAATTGGGTTTTTAGAACTTTCTCAAATGTCAAACCTAATTATTAGAAGAGGCTGAGAGTATTGGGGGAAAAACATGGCTATTAAAGCTAACAAATTTGGTGTGGCATACAGGGCTCTTTGAAAACAACAGAAAATAGACACTGATTAACTTAGAAGAAAGAAACTCGGTTTGTTGGATTGCTTCAAGAAGAGAAGGAAGTGGTTAAGACAAAATCTGGTAGCAACCAGAAGATCTGGGTCTTCTTGGAGCTGTCCTTGGGAGCGTTATGTGCTGGACATTTGATCTCTTCACCATTACTCTGAGCACTAAGTGAGCTTCTTTTTGTCTCATTATTTTTTTAAGTATTACAGAGCAGAGGAGAAGCTATGGCCTGACTAAGTCTGTGTTCTGGGCATGCATCCTCATTGCCAAAAAGTTGGAAGAAGGAAATGAGGTCCCTCCTGCTTCTTTGGAAAAAATATATATATATATATATATATATATATATATATATATATATATATAACACATTTATTGAAATAGCAATCACACTTTGACCAGATAAGGGTGGTAATAAAGAGAAGCAATGGGTAGTAGAGATTTTCAGAAACTTTACAAAGGAGTATTGCATGTGTAAAGTATCTACTGGCAGCACTATATCTCAGAAAGTTGGAGAACCAGAGCTTTCTACCAAGGGATGTACAACAGTACATTTCTCCTGTTCACACATGATGTTTAAATGCTGCTGAGCAAAATATAACAAGAGTCTACTTCACATGGTTCCAGCTACATGACTCATGGAAGCACTCTTACATTTTAGAGCTTCACTCTCTTCTTTACAGTAGATAGTTCATGAAGATTAAGTGAGGTGATAAGTCTAAAACCCGAAAGATACATTGTGCTATGAAATGTCAAAATAGTGACGAATGCGGAGAAACATTTCTGTAATTGTTTAGAACCTTTTAAACCTAACTTCACAAGACCTGAAAATGATGTCTTCAACTGACCATCTCAGAATCTTGCAGGCTTTCTGAAAATGAGATAAGAGAACATATCTCACAGCTTGATGTGCAAGTGTGTGTGTGTGTGTGTGTGTGTGTGTGAGAGAGAGAGAGAGAGAGAGAGAGAGAGAGAGAGAGAGAGAGAAATAGAGAGAGACACACAGAGAGAGACAGAGATGGAGACAGAGATAGAGACAGAGAGAGGAGAGAGGCGATATCACACATTTGGAGAAGTGTCTCATCATATCTTCAGTGAAGCAGTAAAGTAAATGTGTGCAGTAGGGTGGAGAATGGAAATGGGATGAGGATGCCCACCTACTTTAGACACTGATGAGGAAGGCTCCACAGGGGATTCTTGAGCACTCCCCTCAGTTTGATTGTAGGCAATACTAAGATAATCTTCACAACAGTCCTTCACATCACATTTCACTCCCAACTTTATGTTCTTTCCTTGCTGAGCCTGTAGGAAGGAGACAGGAATTCAGTGTGTCCCCACTTGTATCTTTTCGTAGGAATGAGATGGTTATTTCATTTACAGCATGTTCGTATTACCTACAAGAGGGGTCCTTTTTATGAGGATGACACCTCATTTGAGGCTCTGCCAGAGCAGATGTGCCTTAAATGACAGGTTTGAAATGGCCTTTCTAGTGTCAAGTAACTTGGCACACACCTGCCTGTCAAGAGACACAGTCACTTTCATCAGCTTTCTGAGGATAAAATGAGTCTCCTTCAGTCCACTAATGCCTTGTTCACGATGTCTCCTTTCAGTGGCCAGATGATTGGTCTCTTTGTAGGGAGCCACACAGAGTGAAATGTCACCCACTATTCTGTCCAAGGCTGGCAATGCTTCTCCAGTGAGTTTGTCCCTAATAAAACAATGAAGAGACAGTGAGCTCTCTCTTTGTAAGAAAACTTGAAAAGCTCTGGGAACTGGCAGGTTCCCAACTTTGATTTTTATTCTAATTACATACTGAAAACAATTCACTGAATTTAGTGTCTAATTTAAGATATTTTAATCTTAGTTTTATCCATTAATTTGTCAAGACCATGTTGAGAGAGAAATCTGAAAGTAAATTCTCCCTGTCAGGAAAACCCTTTCAAAGTCTCAAAGAAAAGTCTGTCTTAATCACATATTCACTTTCCCTCAAATACCTGAACACAAAGGGACCCATAACTTAGGCATTCTGAACAAAAGTTCTCACTTTGGACCTCAACAAGTCAAGGAGGATGTGCCTTGAACTCCTGTGTATGAACAAACATTTTCCTGTCCCTCAACAATTACTTGTTCACACTTGTTGAGGAATCCTATTCCCACAGGATTTATTTCAGTCCTTGAAATTCTTTTTGGATTTTTTTTCTGACTTAGAAAAACATTTTTCTAAAGGTAATAACTTTGTCAGAAAACGAGTCTATCATCATTATCATTAACTCACTGGTAGAGTGGAATACAAACACTCTCCTATGTGAATAAACTGCACTAATGTTCAACCACATCAAAAAGAAAACCAACAAACAAACAAACAAAACAAAACAACAACAAACTAAGCTAAACCAAACCAATCAAAACCACCCCACTTTCCCTTTGGCTTTTAGATGTTTGAATGTCCTATCTCTGTTTTCCCAGTCCTCTCCTACATTGTGCCTACACATCCTTTGTGTCAATAATATCCAATACAAATGTGTGTCTAATATAGCATGAGTCTCCAGCAGGTGAATTAAATGATGAGTGAGCATCCAACCCATGCAGTTTCATGTTAGCAGATGGTCTTTGATGGCGTCTAATGAGAGCTAACAGAGCAGTGCGGGTCTTGTGATGTCAAAGCATGGGCATCTTGATCAGATATCTCCTTTCATTCATGAAATACGCGTCAACATTACAGCACAATTCTCTGGCATTACCACTGTTTTACACCAGTACTGTCAAAGGCCATGGTTTCAGATGAGGATGGCATGGATTGCCTCTTTCTCATCTTTGTCATTTTAGCTGCTCTCCCACACCTGACAGAACCTATATAAGTGTGCTTTGGCTTTTCAAAACAACAGCTTGCGGTGCGATGTGGGGCCTGAGGTGTGAGAGATGGACCGCATTAGTGGATCAGTGTGTGCTCACATGTGAACATGGGTAACTTGGACTGAGAGGGGCTCACAGAGCCTGAACTGCCAACTAGAGAGCATGCATGGGACCGACTAGGCCCTCTGCACATATGTAACAGTGGTGCAGCTGGGTCTTCATGTGGGAATCCTAAAGCAGGAAGGGGGGCTATACCTGATCAGTTTGCCTGCCCGTGGATCCCTTTCTCTTCACTGGACTGAATCTAGTCTCATCTAGCCTCAATAGAAAAACATGTGTCTAGTTTTACTTCAACTTGATATGCCAAGGCTAGTTGATGTCTAAGAGAGAACTCCCCTTTTCTGAAGATGAAGGGAGAGTGGGTGGGTGGACGGTGGGGAGGGGAGGTGAGAGAGAGGAACTGTCAAGTAAATAATCAATAAAAAGTAAAGACAAACCAAAAGAAATCCTTGTTTGTTGCTGTGGAATCTAAGAAGAATTGAAGGGCAAAAGACAAAAATTAAAATAGACCCCTCTGCTGTTTTAATTATTTTCCCTCTAATCATTGTGGGGTGGCATTTTTTTTTTTTAAATCACTTTGGCCATGCCACATCATGGAGCTGTTTGGGCAAATTCCCACTGCTAGACAGGCACATTGACTTCCATTTAATAGGGTCATATTTATGTGGTCAGAAGGGCTACTGACTGGCTTCATTCTGCAGGAAGTAACTCTTCGCTAGTTCTGGCAGGGACATTATAAGCTCCCAGGCTTTATCAGATCTGTGAAATCAAGTGTGATTTGCAGCTAGAGTTGGAGCAAAGACACATTCAGCCGCTGGAGTTTAGAATCAGAAGCGTCCTTCCCAATGAGGTGGAGGGAATTTGAGCCAGAAGCCAACAAATAAGAGCGATTTCAGCTTATCTTGAAAATTTTCAGACTTATTCATAAATTTGACAGGAGTGCTATCAGAGAGAAACACGTTGAAATGATAAAAAGTAAACCCTCGACATGAGACACAGAGATGGGGGTATCTTTCAGGTGGCTGGGCCGGTGAGGGCAGCCATGGCAACCTTAGAATAAGATGCTGCCACCTTCTTCTGTATGTTCCCTGGAACTGAGGGCAAATGGGAATTGTTTACTCAAGGTGTGGCTTGAATTTTCAGATGTAGAATGAGGCTGTAGTAAGGAATGATGGACCTGGAAATGAGACATGCTCCCATTTTTCACATAGAGAAATGTCAGGTGAACAAATTTGACGTAAGTTCTATTTTGACTATTTTCCTGACTAGCAAGTGATATAGAAATAAAGTTCTCCTTTTTCTTTGATGGGTGATGATAAGGTGGTGTCATTTACTCTAATGATAAAATCAAGTGGGGATGGGTGGATGGCAAGTGGAACTTGCATGATTTGTCTATTTGGTAGCTTGACAGCATTACAAAAAACATGTTTAATTCACCTTAGAACAGATTTTTTAAGTCTTCAGAGGAAATGACAGATTTATCTTAAATTTTAAGTACCATGAAAATGGAGGACATTTTTTTCTAAAGGCCTTAACTCTAGACAAAGAAGTAGTGGTGACTTGGAAATGCTGAGAATTGGAGGCATGTTCGTCCCCAGGGAAGAGTTCCACAACTGGTTATCCAAAATAAGTGGTTATCCCTGAGATCATATACATACAGGTGACATTATGCACATTATAAAGACTGATAATATTGTATCTATATATTTAGGAATACACATACAACAACAACACAACATGTACCTATTTATTTAGAAATACCGAAACACACAAACATACACATACACACACACACACACACACACAAAACAACAGTTAAGGAAAAAGAAGTCAGATTTGACAGAGAACAAATGAAACTTGCATGGGAGGGGTTGGATCGGGGAAGGAAAGGGGAAATGATGTAATTATAACTTCACAGAATAAAATTTACCATCTGAAGGTCCACCCAAAAGAAATAGCATTAGCAATTCATTTCTTTCATTTTACACACACACACACACACACACACACACACACACACTTGTGTACATGGCACACATACATGCTAATTATATTTCTACTGCTATGATAAATATACTTTATAGAAGGGAGGGTTTGTTTAGGCTTATAGTTCCAGGGAGATTAGAATTCGTCACTGTAACAGCATGGAAGCATGGCTACAGACAGGCATGGGAACTGGAGCAGCAAGCTGAGAGCACACATCTTAAATGCAAGCATAAATCTGAAAGAATGAACTCAAGATAGTGAGGTCTGAAACTCTCAGAACTTACCTCCAGTGCCATACTTCTCTAATGGGGCCATACCTCCTTAGCCTTGACCCAAACAGATCAAATCAAATGGTAATGGTATCAAATTATTCATTCTATGGGGACATTACTCAATCAAATCATCAAAGTGTTTGTGTATATGTGTGTGTGCATGTTTATGTTCATGTGTGCACATATATGCATCTAGATGTATATATGGATACATACACATATATTCACACTCATTATATATGTTTGTATTTATGTATGTATTTATATATTTAATATTTACTATAGCTTCTGACCATTTGGAAACAAGTATCAGTATTTTCATACTGAACTAAAATATTTCCAGCAAAAATCAAGTAAATTTATATCTGTTAACTTTTGCAGCTTTATTAAATGTGTGTGCACATGTGTATATACCTTTTTTAAAAATATATTTGTAAGAGTCTACTATTTCTCTCTTCCTCTCCCTCAATCTGACTAATATACCTATTATCTATTTATGCATATACTCCAAAAATAATTGAAGGAAACTCCTGAAGAGCTTCAAGGATGTAACGTGACTTAAAAATTCATGTTAAGAACTATTGATCAATCCAAATTTCCCAATAAGTGAATGAGCCATCTATTTCAAAATAGTCCCAAACAAAGAGTGTAAAGAAATGTCACAAGTAACTGTTAGTCTAAAGGCTAATAGTTTACAGAGTACTGTGTGAAATTATTTACCTTTTTATTGCATGATGGTCTTTACCCTGAAGGAGACAGAACAAGGGCAAATGCAGTTTTCCTCCAGTCATGCACAGACAACTCCAAAGAAAAGCAAAATGAAGAGGCTGGTTTTATTGAAGTTAAGAGTATTCTTAACTTCAGATCCTAAATGAATGTTCGGTTTGGAAACATTGAATGAAACACTTGGATATCTATTTTCTTTCCCCTTTGGAGGAAGATTCAATCATCCTCCCTTGTTCCCTCCTTGTTATTTGATGGCTTCTTTGGGTCTGTTGATTGCAGTGTGGTTATCCTGTACCACACTGGATATTTTGGCTAATATCCACTTATAACTGACTCCATACATGCATGTCCTTTTGGTTCTGAGTTACCTCACTCAAGATGATATTTTTTTTTTTAGTTGTCGATTTGCCTGCAAAATTCATAATGTCTTTGTTCTTAATAGCTGAGAAGTATTGCATTGTGTAATTGAACCACATTTTCTTTATCCATTCTTGAGTTGGGAGACATCTAAGTTGTTTGCAGTTTTCTAGCTATTATGAATAAAGCTGCTATGAACATAGTGGAGCATGTGTCCTTGTGGGGTGGTGGAGCATCTTCTGAGTATATGCCCAGGAGTGTAGCTGGGTCTTGAGGTAGAACTATTTCCAATTTTCTGAGATACTGTCAAATTATTTTCCAGAGTGGTTGGACAACTTTATACTCCCACCAGCAATGTAAGAGTGTTCCCCTTTCTCTACATCTTTGACAGCATGTGCTGTCCCTTGAGTTTTTAACTTTAGTCATTTCTGATGGGTTTAAGGTAGAATCTCAGAGTCATTTTGATTTGTATTTCCCTGATGACCAAGGTTGTTGAACATTTCTTTAAGTTCTTCTTGGCCATTTGCGATTCCTCTGATGAGAATTCTCTATTTAGCTCTGTGCCCCATTTTTTAATTAGGTTATTTGGTTATTGTCTTAACTTCTTGAGTTCTTCATATATTTTGGACTTAGTTTTCTAGCATATCTAGGCTTAGAGAAGTTCTTTTTCCCAATCTATGGAGTATCATTTTGGTCTAGTGACAATGTCCTTTGACTTACAGAAACTTTTCCATTTCATGAGGTTCCATTTATTCATCGTTGATGTTAATGTCTGAACAATTAGTGTTTTGTTCAGGAAGTTGTCTACTGTACAATGAGTTCAAGGATATCTCCCCACTTTCTGTCCCATTATATTTAGTGTATCAGGTTTTATGTTGAGGTCTTTGATCCACTTAGACTTGAGTTTTGTGCAGGGTGATGAAATGGATCTATTTGCATTCATCTACAGGCAGACATCCAGTTAGACCAGTACCATTTATTGAAAATGATCCCCTTTCCATTGTATGGTTTTAAGTTCTTTGTCATAAATCAAGTGTGGAGAGAGGAAACTGGTTGGGGAAGGGGATGGGGAGGGGATCAGTGTGTGAGAATTAGATGTAAGAAGAGCAGAGGAGAGAGAAGGGAAATCAGCAGTGAGGGGGAGCATTTGCTAGGATATGCCAGAGACATGGGACGGAGGGACATCTCTGGAAGCCTGTGGAGGCAACTCTAGCAGATACACCTAGCAGTGTGGAATATGGATCCTGAAGTGGCCTTGAAGTAGCCAGGAAGGACTTCCAGAAGGATAAGGACAGCAACTAATGCACAAAACACTCAACCCAAAATGTGTAGGGACAAGGATAGAGCAGTGACAGAGGGTTGCCTCAAATTGAGACCCATCACATGGGCAAGAACCAATCCCTGACACTATTGACATGACTCTGTTACACTTGCAGACGGGAGTCTCTGCCCAGCAACCAATGGAAAGAGCTGCAGGGACCCACAGACAAATATTATGTAGCGCTCAGGGTGTCTTATGGAAGAGTTGGGAGAAGAACTGAGAGGCCAAAAGAGGACAGGGACTCCACAGTTAGACCAATAGAGCCAATTAACATGGACCCTTGGGGGTTCCCAGAGACTGACCCACCAATCTGAGAGCAAGCACCAATTCTACCTAGGCACCCTGCACAGATGTAACATTCAGGTGGGTCTCCCAAAAAGTATGTGGGGAGGAGACTGACCCTGAATCTGTTGCCTTTGGATTCCTTTCCTCTAAATGAGCTGCCTTGCCTGGCCTCAGTGAGTGGGGGATGGGCTTGAGGAGGAGATGGTGGTGTTGGTGAATTTTGTGTAGAGGTGAGGAGGGAAGAATGGGGGAGAATCTGCATGAGGGAGTATTGGGAAGAANGGGGCTGATATTGGGATGTAAGTGATTAAATAAATAAATAAACAACACTTGGAAAAAGAGATTCTGTTTCTGTTTAGTTGTATGTTTGAGGATTATGTCCTCTCAATGACTAGAAGTTGGAGATTGTGTGTGTGTGTGTGAGTGTGTGTGTGTGTGTGTGTGTGTGTGTGAGAGAGAGAGAGAGAGAGAGAGAGAGAGAGAGAGAGAGAGAATATGATTTGCTGAAGTGGGGAAGGGTCAGAGGAGAAGAGCCAGGAGAGGTGTCCACATTTGGTTTTTCTGGCAACTTCAAATCTGGCTTTTATCCCATGATACAGCTCTCAGGGTGAGACAACAAAGTTTTTTCTCCTTGACATTTTAATTTTCACTTCTCCCAAGGAATCCTGCCGTATTTTTAAGTAGGTCCTATGCATGGTGCTTAATTTATGCATTTAAGTAAGCAGACCTGACAAAACAAAAGCTGTATAAGGGGTATGTGGGCAAATTGCCACATCTTGAACTTTGGAATCTTCGTGCACAATGAGTTGGGAGTTTGCTAATTAATGCTATGCACATGCCCAGAAATAGCCTCCTGAATATTGTTGCCTGTCATTGAGAATGTGTATACAATACCAACATGAAATGCACCTTCAGATTGTATATCCAGGTCAACGAATACTGTGTATCACAATATTTTTAGCTTCTTAGTCACACCCTCTTTAAAAATAATCTCTTTTTTTTCTCCCATAAATTATCTGAGAGCATTTTCTATAGCTGGTTGTCAGCTGAACAGGCTAACAGAAAACAATACTTGCTTTAACCCACAATACCATTTTTTGGGGAATATGACTTACTGAAGAAACATTAGATGTTTGGCCTCTTGGATATGAATGGAATCATAGGAAATGTAATGTATACAGAAACTACTGAGACAATATGAACAAGCATTGTGTTTTAGTCTTGGCAGATTTGTTTTTTCTCACATAACAACCCTGAAGCAAATGATGCAAGATGATGGAGAAGACACTGCTGAAGAAGGCCTCTGGGGACCAAGACTCCTTGAACCTTGTGGGCCTGTCATCCTTTAGAGGATTTTCTATCTGTATTTACTTAAACCTGGGTCATTGCCTATTAGGTACCATACAGTGGGAACAGAAAAGGGAAGAAAGCAAGGACTGAACATTTCACCTTGGAGATAATAATACAGATACTGACTATCACATCTGTGCTCACATTACATTGGTCACACAGAGAAATACCATAGGAGTGGATTTGAATAGACTTCCAGAAGTCCCAACATTTGATTGTATCTCTCACATTGAATCGCTGGAAAGTTTATACAAATGGGCACAACATGCTTATTATTATGTAGAGACTCTTTGCAGTTTTATTTCCCTTCATTTCTATGGTTTGACTGAAGGATCGAAAAAAAAATTAAAGTTAAATCATTCAAAAAATTGAAAACCTTTTAATTTTTTTATCTATGAACTAAGTGAATTGATGGGGCAGTTTCTTGACTTGTAGTCCTTGGGTCCTTTTTAGTGTCTATTTACATTTTAAAAGATAGAAGAGATCAGCTCTAAGATTTGTCCTTGGAACTAAGCAGTCTGAATGTCTTCTGTAGAGGCCGTTGCATCAATTAATTCAGTGAGTGCCACATACTATACACTTCCTAAGAGCCTATTATTGTCACAAGCAAAAGGACAAGCACAAAGTTGAGAAATCATGAAGGTCTCAAAGATCAGCGCTGACCATTTTCCTGACTGTGGATGTTCTGATACATACAATTTGGGTATGAAGGACCTTCCACTCTGATTTCTGACTGTGGCATCCTTTCACCTTCTGTTTTATTGGGGTGAGAGGTTGCTGGGTGGAGACTCTTCACTTCCCTCATTCATTGGATGTTTGGGGACTACCATCTATGTGCCAGATTCTTATGTAGGAGTCCTATGTAAGGTTCTTATGCAAGATGGAGGAGTGGAGAAGCTATTTCCTGCTTTCCTGACACTTGCATATCAGTGATTATTAGTCACTGGGTCAGAGACCACTTGGGCTTGCTAGATTTTTTTTTTCTTGCTCATAGCACTAATGCTTATGAACACAGAGGGAGGCCTTTGGGTTTTGGCATTAAATTAAAGGTCTAAGACTTAACGCTTGTTCAATATGCTGACTCGGCTTGAAAAAGTGAGTAGATACTAGAGCTGTGGGCAACACCATGGTTCTACCCTGTGATTCTGATCCAAGGGTTACAGTGTGGATCAGACGAAATACCTTTCTGCTTCTCCCTTGTGAGTTTTAGAGCAGACAGCTTGGGGAATTTTATTTTTCAACATAATCTGATGCTGATCCAGCACTTAAAAAAAAACCTTTTATCTTGCTATGCCATGCTCAGTGGCCTGTCTACTATGTTTCATTGATCAGACCTTAAGGACTGGGCAGGTATTTTGTGACTGGTGACCTGGTAATGGCCTCCTTCGGTGTTTCTTATTCTGAGACTACCTTTCAGTTGAACTGTCAAGTAAATTTGGTATTAGGACAGATTTTCTTCACATGACATGGACCTAGACCTTAACTGTCTATCATAATTTTATTCCATGGTTTTGAATTATACTTCAGAGTACTTTCGCCTTTCTAGTCTATCTAAAAACATAGCATATAATAAACACATTCATACACTTATTTTAAAATACACAAGATTAAACTGATTGTTTTTAACTTGAACTTTATTATTATTTTAAAGTATTTTCTTACAAGTTTATATTGTATGTTGGGAATATTCCCCCCATTTTTCCTTTCTCTCTTCCCCCTTTGTCTCCTAGACATGCTCACTGTTAATTTATGTCATATACACACACATGATTTTATGTAACTATATGAAATCTAGTAGCTGCAGATGAGAGAAACATGCTATATTTGTCTGAAACTGGATTAATTATCTTCATATGATTATCTCCAGTTGTACCCGTGTTTCTGCAAATAGCACAACTTCATTCTTCTTGTGGCTCAGAACAGTTGACATTATGTATGTATATCACATTTCCTTTGTATTATTTTAAGAAAGGACTCAAACTAACCTCACCACTGGGTTTCAACTTATGTCTGTAAGAAAATGAATGATCCATTCGTCTGTCATTTGAGGCCCTTAATCCAGCCCGAGAGCTGGTCAATTTAAGAATATTCTCTTTGTTTCTTGGCACATGGAGAGTATGAACTTTTCCTTGCATTTTAATTCATGTTTTCCCTTTTATTGTCACATTACCTGTCAGATATGAACTTTGCATCCAAAGGTTCTTTTTCCTTATATAACTATGAGATTGTTTTTTTGTTTTGTTTTGTTTTGTTTTGTATTCGAGTGTTTTGTTAGCTATTTGGCACCCTCCCATTCTTCCCTCATTGCATTAAAAAAATGGCATTTTGATTTCCACTGTCTGTTTTATAACAGAGATAAAATTTTGCTAAGAGAAAGGAAACATCTTTTTCCTGGCACGAGTTTTTGAGACCACTGATACACAGAATCCATTTGTTTGGCTTTCAACAGCCCAACTTTGACCATCTTTCTGTAGTGAACTGGTCCCCCAGGACCGATGACATTTGATCTGCCTAACAGCAGTAGTGCTCCCTTGAGTTGTTCTTTCTGTGTGCTTTAAAAGTTGGGATCTCCAAAAATCCATTAAAGCAGGAGTTAGAACAGAAATAAAGGTGGTGACACAGCCATTTGGGGTGGGAAAGGTGAGCTTCTTCAGAGGGTTTCAAGAACATGCCTAATGAAGACAATTTTGGAGCCCTGCCTCTGAGGGACTTGAAGCTGCCTCCCTCAGATCCCCCAGAGCAGCCCAGGGATAAAATACAGTATGACCTGATTAAATCCTTACTGTGATCCCACTGACCCTCCTCCATCTCTCATACAAATACCTCCCTTTTTAAATTCTGCCCTCATTTCCTAGGTCTGTTTGAACCCTGCAAACACAAGGACTAACTACCATGGTGCCACTCAGAGAAGATGCTGGGCAGCAGCCTGAACTGCTTTCCCTCTGCAGAGCACCACAGAATGACAAAAGGCACTCCTTCCTCTAGCCACATAATGGAGATGGATTGCAGCTACTTGTGACATCGCTGCAAAAGTTGCCTCTTAACTTCTATTAGGACCCATTAAGAAATGCCTTTTCCCTGCCTTGCCTCCCAGCTTCCTTGACAGCTTTAGCTGAGCAAGATCTCCAGCCATCTCCAGCAACCTCCGTGCTCCATCAGGCGCAGCATTTAGAATGAAAATCTTGTTTTATTTCCTATTCCATGCAACCAGCATCATCAGTCTTTGGGGGTTTCTGTTGATCGTCTTGTCACTCAGACTCAGCAATAGGCATGAAGGCTCCTTTGATTATCTCTATTCTTTCACAGGGACTGCGCTGTTACCTCATTTGCCTGTTAAAAACCCATAGAGGTTCCTGTCTTGTTAAATGTAATTCTGTTGCAATTACTGTCAAATGTTGAATTAAAAGTGGTTAGCTCATTAACAGCTCCCCCAACAATCGATTAAAAAGTTTTATTTTTCATAGAACGATGACTGGTACTTACATACGATCTCTTTTCTCATCTTCAGGAGATTATCATAACTTGAACTGCTGCTTTTTTTGCTTGGTCCTTGAGTACCCAGGGCATGGAAGGAATATAAAATTGGAACAGATTGCCGTAGCATGAATCTACTTCCTCAGCAGAGACTGCATATGGAAAAGGCAGATGATGGTATGTGGTTCAACATTCAATGCGGGTGTTATCTGTATTATTGCAGAAGGTACCATGATGGGAGGGCGTGTGGCTTTTTGATGGCAACTTTCTGAGGTGCTGGACTGATATCTGCCCTATAGAACATAGGAGAGGTGGCACTTGAATGTATAAAGCCAGCAGACAGTGATGCAGGCCAAGCAAACACAGAAGAGATATGCTGGGAGAGATATGCTGGGAGAGATATGCTGGGGCCATGGTCCTGAGACTTCAGGGGGATAATAACCAGATTACAGCAGGACTGCTTTGGAAGAAGGAACTGTAAGCTTCACAAGTCACAGTGTCAATAAAATCCATGCTTATTATGATACCTAGAAGATCCTTTGAGAATATAAAGATGGTCACCTGACTGTGTTTATACTTTTCAGTGGCTTTTTTAATCTCAGAAATGCAAAGATCGCCAGTGACCTTGTCAAAGGATGAGCTTCCATTTGGTGGTTTGGTGGTCTGGGATGCAGCAGGAGGCTCTGCTTGTATGGCAGGTTTCTAGGGTATGTCTGGACCTGATTTGAATAGTGTGAATTTGGAGGATGAGAATTGCCCAGCCTCAGCTCACCTGGGCCTTACCCTTGCCAGTCCCCATCCTACTCACTCTCATCTCTCGCCGCATCTTCTAGGACTCGTGATTTATATCCATTGTTCACGGAAAGCCTTCTGGATCACTCTCCGATCTCAGATTGAACATCCTCTCTTCAGAGTGGTTTACCAGACCATCCTAACCGTGAGAGCCTTCTGTTCCTCATTCTTTGTCTTCCACTCCCCTGGGACTGCAACTGAACTCCAGTGTCTCATTCCAGCTAGCCAGTGCTCTCCTGCTGAAATACACACAAATCCTCTTCTTTCTTTTCCTTTTTGAGACAGGGGCTCCTTGTGTTGACCAGGCTGGCCTTGAACTCTCATTTTAAGACGGGTTGGCTTTGAACTTTTGATCTTCCTGTCTAACCCTCCCGAATAGCTGGGATTACAGGTCCACACTCTTGGGCCAGTTATCATTCCAGATTATTTGTTATGATTGTAAATTTTACTTCCACTTTTTGTTATGTAACATTTACTCAGTAAGTATCCATTTATCTATTCCCATTTTGAACGTATATGTCCCCAGTTAGAAATAAAGTTCCAGAAAGATAGGAACCAGCATCGATATATTTCCTACTGTGTCATTATTACATTCTGTGCCCTGCAAATGGAACTGAGCAATTTACATTTACTTCATTCATTCCCAGCATCAGTACTGCAAGTCGGAACAACATCAGACATCCTTTGAAAACACCAGAGACTGCGATGGTTTATCTTCATTGTCAACTTGGCACTGGATGTAGAATCACGGTAATTCAGAAGAGAAACACTTCTGGTTATGCTTTTTTTCGGGACTTTCCAAGAGGTTTAACTGAGGTCCCAACCTGCGTGTGAGTGGTGACACTACTTGGGGCATGGGTCCAAACTGGAAAAAAAAAAAAAAAAAGGTGCCAGGAAGACAAAAGCCTAAGCTATCTCGAGGCACTTCTACTTTCTGGTTTATCTAGGTGAGCATGCAGCAGGTCTTCCGTGCCATGATGGACTGTACGCTCTCAATCTGTAAACAGAAATGAATCCTTCCCCTCGAAGGTGCTTTCTGTCAGACCGTTCACCACAGCAATGGGAAACGTAACATATTATATAGACACTTCAGGATTCTGAGGCTAGAGACCCAGAGAAATGGCCGTTCCATGTGCTGTAGCTCTCAGCCACTTTATTTTTTTCTTAATCTTCCGAGTGGAGGTAGTCAACCAAGACTCACCACCCCCATCTCCTCAAGTATCCCATTTGTACTCCCGGGGGATACTTTCATTTCTTTCCTTGCGCAGCTGAGCTAAAGACAATTCATAAGTACTGGGGCAAAGGAAAAGGGAATTTGAGATCGATCTTCAATACTGCCAACATTTGTACCAGCTGATATGTATTGTTTTACATCCGAGGGGGCAAGGGGGGGGTCCATGATTTAAAAATAAGACTAATCAAGATGGCTATAGTTGGATTTCTTATTTTCTTTCAGTTTTTCGAGAAAGGGTTTCTCTGTCCAGTCCTGGATGTTCTGGTACCCACTCTGTAGACCAGCTGGCTCCAAAGATCTGCTTGCCTCTGGCTCCCAAGTGCTGGGATGAAAGGAGTGTGCCACTGCACCGGGCTCTGATGGAGGAGATTTTAATTTCGGGGGCATGGTTATTGCCTGCCCGGGATGCGTATATTCGCCCCTGAATTGCTTCTGTCACCAGTAGCCAGGGGGGCAGAAATCCCTTGTCCAGCTCCTTTCCCCTGTCTGTAAATATAAATTCTGATAAGAGTTTATTTTGACAGTATTTGGCATCTGGAGGTCCTTGTATAGCCTTCCGATTTGAGACAAGGCATTTGTAGCTTTCACTTTAAAGTCAGAGAGGGCACGGCAGGGCTGAGAATGAAGCACAAAATTTCCATTGCCCTGGATGATCTTGATCAGGGGCATATGAGGTCACTTATATAATTCTGTGTACGAGTAAACAATTCATTTCGTATTGTGGACGGAGGAAAGGAGAAGGAAGAGCATTGGGTTCTGACTCTGGAGCCACTTCAAATACTGGCACCACTGCCGACCATCCTAGAAGGCAGAAGAGCATCGGGGCCTGCCATATGCTTGTTATTTTTGATGGATTGCAGTCTAGCTGCAGGGCAGGAAGCTCAACCCTCCCGCCCCCCAGGGCCACATTCTTGCAGCTTGGAAAGATGCTGAGGCTCAAACCATTTTATTTCAGCAAGAGGGTTTCAGGTGCTCTCTTCAAACTCCCGGACTCCTTCTTCTTTGTGTTCCCCCTAGACTTAACGGATTCACACCAAATTGCATTCCCCTCTCCACAACCCTTCCCCTGATACATTCAAGCTGAATATGAAAATTGGTCTCTAATTGTTGGATATAAGCTTGACTAGTTTTGAATTAACAGCTAAAGCTGTATTCATTAATCTGAACAGGGAAGAGCAGGCAGACTGTCACAACATGGCTCAGTTCAGTAGTCAAGCAGAGCAGGTGAGAGAATGCGAGGCACTTTCAAAGTGCAGCAGCCGATCTCCATCAGCCCGTGATGGAGAGGGGAAGGCAGCCAGCCACAATATCACCATGAGATGGGAAATGGATGGCGTACCTCAACGTCCACCATCCCAGGGGCATCCCAGGAGTGATTGATGGTTATCCACAGTAATTAAACTTGAGAGCTTTTAAATGTCACTCCAGAATGGAATGGCATCTCATAAAATGTGTTGTTTAATGCTTATCAAACAAGTGGATAAGGTAGGCTTTGGAAGCTACGAAGTCATTCATTGCGGAAACGAGGACGAAAGTCAACCGATTTTCGATTGGAGAGAGAAAAAAAAAAACATTTGAATAAAATCTCATGTCATCGTAGAATGTCCCCTGTAACACTGAACCCAGCTGGAGCAGAACTTTTTGTGAATAGTCTATGATGACTCTGACATGAAGATTCCGTGGACTGTGAAAAAAGGGATGCTTAATAAAGATCAGGGGGAGCAAGCTTAAGCCATTTCTCTTTTGCTGATAAGCATGGACATTGTAGAAACCATAACTTGTATAGGGATCCTGGGTCCAACTGATAAGCTTCCAGGGAGTAGGCAGCTAAGGAGCTTAAACACATATGTAGCTCAGTGGGAGATTGCCTGACTTGCATGGTCAAGACCCTGGGTTCAATCCCCAGCACTGTAAGAATAATAATAAAAGGGGGCTGAGGGGAATGACTCACCACTAAAAGCACTGGCTGTTCTTGCAGAAGACCTGGGTTCAATTCCCAGAACCTATGTGGTGGTCCACAGCTATCTGTGACTCCAGTAACAGGGGATCTGACCTCTTCTAACTTCTGCAGGTACTGTGTACACTTGGAGTTCAGACATCTAAGTAGGCAAAACACTCATACACATAAAAACCACAACAAAACACATGGTGGAGTGGTGCTTACCAGCAGAGATTGTGATGTGATATGTCTAGAGCACGGTCAGATATACGAAATGCCCTATTGTAAGATTTCCCCAGATCATTGGTTAGCATCAAAGGACAATGACACAGCGTCTGATGATTTTCCTGACACTGATTCGCATGTCTTCATTCATTTAATCACACATTAACTCTTACAACTCTTGTCTTTGCTGAGCTAGAACAGTGACTACTCTGAACCTGAAGTGCCATCTGGAAATATGCTCCTATGAACAGGTAGTTGAACGTTTCTTTGAGCATCATACAAGAGCTGGTAAAGTTACCAATGCTCCATTCATGATTCTCCACCTAACGGGTGGGCACTCTCTCTGTTTACAGCTCTGTTCTGATTAGATGGGCAGTGGCTTCAGTTTTTACCATATAAGGAGTGAGCTTTAAATCTCATCTCTCCCTAAGTCCTTCCTCACTTTCATTTCTGCATTCAAGAAGGAAATTTTGGTTTGTAATTTTCACTTGGATGGGGGAGGAGAAAATAAACAAATCAAGTTTAGGTTCCTCAATGGTGGTTCCTTTAAATAAAATGGAAGGGAAGGAAAAGAAATTGAGAGGGAATGAGAACATAAACCCCAGAGGCCTAGGAGACAGAGACCTAGTGTTTGTTGATTGGAACAATGATGGGAAGTGAGTAGAAACTGAGAGTGGCTTTGTGAGACCTGAAGGAAAAGGGGATTAAACCCATTTTCTACACAGAGACCCTATGGAGAAGCCCAGTAAAGGTAAGGTTATGGGTCTCAGAAGTCATGCTATACAGAGCTCCTCAGTCTTTCTATGTGTCTAAGCAACAACAAGAATCATGAAACCAAAGAGTGTCGGGGCAGCTAGCTCAGTCACATAAGAAAATGACCAACCCTGGGTCATGTAAAGATTATGGACAGAACAATAGTCAGTGCATAGCACTGCACTGACACTGCAGGGAACAAATAAATTAGAATTGGGCTGTGGAATAGGGTCCTCAAATATGCATGAATCCCTCATTTAAAAGTTCTTGTGGAAGATGGTGCATACCTTTAACCCCAGCCCTCCGGGGGCTGAGACAGAATCACCGTGAGTTCAAGGTCAGCCTGGTCTATAGAGTGAGGTTCAGGATAGCTAGGGCTACACAGAGATGTCCTGTCTTGAAAAACCACACACACACACACACACACACACACACACACACACACACACACACATTCTTGAGGAAATAAACCTGTGCACCATCATATCCCTTTGATGGAGTAAGACCTTGAAGTCCAGTTTGATAGGTATATGAACGGTCCAGCAGTAGGAGGCAATGGGGTAACAGAAAGGCTTCCCACTTAGAGCCGAGCCTTCACTTTGCTCAGAGTTCTGGTGCTTTACATGAAAGCACAAGGTAAAGCAGAGCGAGTGGATTGTCGCTGTGTGAGAAGGGCATTCTCTCTATTTGCATTCCAAAGTTAGAATACTCTTCAGTTTATTCACGACTCCATTAATCTAATTTCAAAAGAGGAGACCCGGACTGAAAACAGAGGTTATTCCCATTTCAAACAAGCTCCTCAGGCGTGATGAGTGAGCAGAGCACACAAAGGTTAGACTTTGTTGCTTCTTTTCCTGCTGGAGAGAAGTACAATGAAGGTCATGCTACCCAATTTCACATACAGATGGATGCACATAGCTGGGACTGAATAGAGTGAGTTATTTTGAAGAAATGGGTAGTAACAGCCATTTTATGTATCATGGACCAGTGTATCATCTGGGATAACAGAGCAGTTCAAATAGTATTGTTTTGCATCTTGCTTTACTTTACAGAGTGAATGACTGAATGGGAAATGCCATAGAAAACCACCAGACCTAGCCAATCGCAAATTCCAAACACCATTCTACAACATGACAGAGCAGCGTTGAAGTTCTGGATGTACTTCTGCCCCAGGAATTTCCAGGACATCTGCTAAGTCAACAACATTCTCACAAACATTATGGACATGGATGTGAGCTTTCGCGACAATGTATTTGTTCTCAAAATGTTCCAGCTTAGAAGGCTACACCGAATATTCCCTCCATCCAGCAGATGGCTAATTGGAAAGGCAATATTTCCCATGGAAACCAGTTTCTTCTAGCATTAGACATTTTCCACAGAGTGAACAAATAAGCATTGGGCTTCGTATTTCATTCTCTCATACTCAGTAAGAGAATTATTATGGGCTCTTAATTCTAAAAAGTGTATTTCTAAAAAACCAACAACCTGTGCTTTCTTTGAAATTGTAAAGGGAAAATGGTAAATCCAGAAATGTTTGGTGGTTATAAGAATGGTTTCTGCTCTCTTATCTGACATGAGGTAAAAAGGTTGGGGAAGTTCTTGAACTTTAACTTATTACTATTTTCATCTTTGCCAATGACTTGGAATGGGACACATCATTAAAGTATGGAAGAAAAGATGCTTTCTCTTATGTGTATCCATTCACAGCCTACGGGGGATGTAAATAAGACATGATTATCACAGAAAATGAAACAAAATAAGCCAAACTCCATTGCTACATTTATTTATAGAAGAGCAGCCTGGTTCAGAAATAAGGTCATTGCATAAGCAGTTGTTCAACTTTGGGTGAAGGTGGGTGGGGCCCTAATCTAATATACCTGCTGTCCCTGTGAACATAGGAAAAGTGGATACAGAAACCAGAGGCTGCTCCTCTAAGCCAACCAGCTATTAATAAGTCATCAGCAGCTTGGGGAGGGTCATGGACAACCCCTCTAACTGGCTCTGGCTAGAAACCAGCCCTGGAGACAACCATAATTGTTGTGAGTTTCCCTGGTGTTGTTTGTATTATTTTGATGTTAAATCCACTTCCTCGAGAGGAGCTGCTCGCAGCAGGGATGGATCATGCTCTCAGGTGAACTCATGTGAATCTCTCCCCATTTTAACTGATCAAATAAAGGCTAGAAGATCCTGTGAGTAGGCAGTGGGAGAGAAACGCGGAGCTGGAGGATTTAGAGAGGAAGACAAGAGGAAGGAAAGAGGAAGATGAGGAGATGGAGGAAACAGAGGAAGACGGAGGAAGAGGAGGTGGAAAGGAGAAGAACCGTGTGGCCTGGAGAAGCTGCAGGGGTCTTATAGCTGGGGAATAGTGTAGTGGTATATCTGCCCAATCTAGGTGTGAAGCTTATAAATATTATAACTGAGTTGCACGGGCTCATTGTGGTTGGAGATTTCCTGCGACACAGGATCTTAGACTACATGCTCTAGAGGTATGATATAATATATGTGCTTTTTAAAGCTCTCTTTTGTGGTGCTTCATTATAGCGACCTTCAGAAACTTGTGTATGAGGTGATTCGGATATGTTGATGTGGCTTTTGAACTTGACTCCTCCCACTTTTTTCTCCTAGTACCTCCAACACCTCCAAATATCAAGTGAGTGAGAGCCTATACGACCTGGTATTTACTAGAACCTCCATGTTGGAATATCTCTATCCTGTTATGATTTTACACGGGATGAATATGGAAACAAATTCTGAATAGTCATGTAACCATCATATTAACTCAACTTCTCCAGGTTAGATTGAGGTGAAGGTATTTGTCCCAGAAGTGATTCCTTTTTGGAAGGCATTGCACTTAAAGTCTATATATGTATATTCCTGCATCTCTGAGCCCAAAGGCACTAGAACTTCTGTGACACATTGTTGGGAAGCAAAGCCTGCTCACTGGGTTGGTCACTGTGATGGAGTCACATTTACTTAAATATCAGCACCGTGGATGCACTTTAAGCAGTAATGTGATTTGTCTGTTGCCCTGTGTGCAGACAATTCAGACAAACACTATTTGGGGTATAAAATCTGAAAGATGTCTATTATCTACTAACTGGTTCACCTATATTATTACACTTAATTCACAGGACAGCCCATGCGGTAGGCAGCATATTCTCCCTATATTTCCAAGGTAAGAACTGGGCCATAAAAGGCTGAGTGGAAAGCTCCTATATGGATTACTTTGTTGTTGTTGTTGTTGTTGTTGTTGTTGTTGTTGCTGTTGTGATAACCCACCAATGTGAGGAATGGAGAAAGCCCTGAGTATGTAAAGTCCTGAGTGTGCTGATGACATGAGCTGGCCATGCCAAGGACCAAAGTCTCAGACTCATACATAGTTGGCAAAGCCTCTTTCCCATGGGAGGTTCCTGGGAATGGAAAATCCTGCGTGCACATGTTGATACTGTGTGCAGAAAATGTCTATCAGACCTTTCTCCCCACAGATGCTTACCTTCTCAAGACTGATCCTTACAGAGACTGCTCTATGGAGGTAAGCTAGAACTGCCTTCTTCTTTGTCTGCATGCAATAACCCTGCCTCCTGTTCAACTGTATACAATAATCCTGCCTCCCTAGTCAACCGTATGTAATAAACACACTAAGCTTCTTCAGTTCTGCAGCTTCTCCATCTCCCTTACCTCTCTTCTCTCCCCTCTCTCCTCTTCCTTCTCCTCTCTGTTCTTCTTTCTTCTCTACCCCATCTTTTACATCCATTTTTACCCTCTTTCCCATTTTCATTTCCTCTCCTATCCTTCTTCCCTCCTCTTCCTTACCTTCCCTGATCATGTTCTTCCTCTCCCCCTCTTCCAGAATCCCCAGACATTGTCACTAGAGATTATGATATCATCACCCATTACTTTCTTACTTGAACCTTGCCTCACAATATGTCTTTGGTTGACATATGCCACTCCCAATATACATTGCTTCTTACTTAATATTTGCTCCAGCAGATTTCTTGCCCTTGTTTTTTTTCCCCCAACCACCATTTCTTTATAACCTGGGGATGCTTTGCTGGTATATTTTCCATCACGGTGAGTTTTATTTCTCCTCTGAACTATGTTATTTCATAATCTAGCCAATCCTGTCCATCATATTATTTCCTCACTTCATTGCAGAATCCATTTATTAATATTAAAGATCTTAAGGAGTTTCCTAGTGCTATTAATAGTTTCTTTATTATTAATTTACTCATCCTACACACAGTGTGACAGATATACATAGGCTTAGATTTTTTAAAACCCTAATTTTAATCAGTACTCTCAAATGCTTCAACATACCTTCTAGCCCATCATCCAAAGGCGGGGGAGAAAAGATGGTAAATAGGACAAGGAATGTGGGCCTGTTTAGAAGTCGTCCTTTGGGGTGATTCCAATTTCCGTTTGTCAGGGTATCAGTAGTCTAGTTCACTAGCGTCAGGATACCAAGCATGAGTCAGCAGTAGTGACTGATCCAGCAGAAACAGCCAGGCCTCTGCCGAGTCACCAGGAGTGACCAGAACCAGTCAGGATGTCAGGAGAAGATCTTTGCCGTACATGCCTCTTTCAATGAATTGAAGATCAGAGAAGGCGGGAGACCAACAAAGCCTTGCAAGGCTAGCCATGCAAGCACCCCATCACTGTTCGTTGAGTCCTATTTATAGTCTTTCCAAATATCAACTGTCCTCCCATGGGTCTTGCCACAGCAAAACACCACTTGAGTCTGCATCAGCAAACACCAAGTGAGTCCGCATCACAGGACACGATCAGAAACTTCATCTTCAGATATATGTTCTGCATGCCTTCAGCTCTTTGTATCCATAGGCTACAATCCTGCAAATTCAAACACTATTGGAATCAATTCCATCTGTATTGACTGTGTGTAGACTTTTTCTTGTCATTCCCTAGATAATGCTGAATAGCATCTATTTATGTGCCACTTTAGATTGTGTTGTACAAGTGTTGTAAGTAATCTTCAAGCTATTTAAAGTATACTGGATGATGAACATGAAGAGGCTAAATGCAAATATGGTGACCTTTTATATAACAGATTTGCAGATCTGTAGCTCATCGTGAGCACATGGGTCTTGGAACCAAATTTCACAGATACTGAGAAATTATTAAATGAAGCAGAAGGCAAATTTTGAAAAGTCCCTACTATTGTGGTCTTATATTCTAGAGTATAGAGACAAATAATAGGCAAAGAAAGAAGTAAATGGGGTCATGTCAGATTATAATAAACATCATGGAGGGATTAATGCATAAATAAGGGTGATGAGAAAGGAATGTTTCCTGTGAGCTTAGATAAGTTTTTACTAAAAAAATGAAATAGCTTAGTGGAGAACAGAAAGTATGAACTCCACAAAGTTGTCTTCTGACATACATACATATATACATACATACACACATACATAGATACCCACATACATACATACATACATACATACATACATACATACATACATACATACATAGATGCACACATATATACATATACACATACACACATACATACACATACATGCACATACATGCATACATGCATACATACATGTACACACACACACACACACACACTGGAGCATTGCTAGTGTGCAAATGCACACAGTAAGTGAATGTAATTACTTTAAATGCTGATTTTTGAAAACCACAGAGAACATTCTGTGGTTTTCAAATCTCCAGTATGATAGGACAGGTAGTACACGACTGGATCTGACTGAAAACATGGAACAGAGAGAGTGAGGAAAGGGGTAGAGGCTAAGAGGATAGGTAAGAGCCTCACATTTACACATATGACCATCTGGGAACTGCTAACGAACTTAGATTTGTTTTTATTTTTTTAATTTTTTTCCATAGACTCAACTGGATACCACTGTAAAGTTGTATAACCGAAAAGATCTGTATTTACTTCTTTATCAGGTCTTTTCTGTACTGTCTGTGAATTTTTAAGGTTCATGTCTCTCCCCTAATTAGATGGTCAGTTTCCTCTCTGTTGATGCTAGTAATGCTGTTGGAAACCCTGTTAGATGCCATTTCAAGAATGTAATTACACTAACACTTTATTTTAGGTTTTAGCAGTTAAACTTTCCTGACAGTGCTGAGTATACTTGAAAACCCATCAATTCTGTAAAGTTCCAATTGGACACCTGAAGTACCTTTGTGCGGTTATTACACCGTCAACAAACACAGCCGGCCATGCCAGCAACAGAGAGAAGTGCCAAAACACTCGTTAGCTGTTCAAAATCTAAAGTGTGTCTTCTTTATGATTAGGGGTGACTTGATGAGAGTTGAATTCCCACTGACCTTTTCCCGCTCCTCTCAAAGCAAAGCTTGCAGAGCCCAGAGAAGAGCTGAGGGTTCTGATGAGAACTGACAGAAGGAGCCATTGCCTCTACAGCTAAATTCCTAGGGACTTTTGTAACATCTCCATACAGTACGTGCTTCTGAAACCCTTTACACAGGTGAAGCAACTGTCAAGGAGTGAAAATGAACCTAAGCAAATTTATTGGTGCATACAAACTAAGACATGAATGTATTAGGTGGGGAGAGGGCTCTGTTAGTAACAAGGAGGTTTTCTTTTGCTTTAATTCTCTCTCTCTCTCTCTCTCTCTCTCTCTCTCTCTCTCTCTCTCTCTCTCTCTCTGAAAATGGCAGCATGCACCTGGCCATGAGTACTTGATGTGGTTGATATTTAGGTTGCTCTTTATTATCCAAATAAGCAACAAAGTGCCATGTAAGTATATGTAAGTTGAAAGAATGGCATGTAGCTTAGTGAAACCAGCAGGCTGAGAATAAGGCCATCAAAGGCTGCTCTCAGGCAGAATATGTCTGAATCTAAATAATGTGTGTATCTGTCACGGTATGTGTGTGTGTGTCTGTGTCTGAGTGTTTCGGTGTCTGGTTATGTGTGTGTCTATTGATTCTCTGTCTGTGTGTCTATGCAAGGCTATATCTATCATCTATCTATTTAAACTATATATGTATCTGTATTTATCTTTATTTCTATTTAAAACTATTACCTATCTCTTATCTATCTACCTGTCTCTCATCAATTTCTCTCTACATATAAAAATACACACACAGATATATACATACAGTGTTAAAAATTGACATATTTGTGTGTGTGTGAGTGTGTGTGTGTGTGTGTGTGTGTGTATAATCAGGTTGGGATGGGGAGCCTGATGCTAACAACTTGGGATTCCTTACTTTACAGGGGCCCAAATTTTTATTGCCTCAGGGAAGGACACTAATACTCTGATCACACCCCATTAGTCCTCAAAGTTGCTAATGAGCCGGATGTCCAAAAAGGAGTGCTCCCTTTAAGTGTACAATTTACCCTCATCAAAATGACTTACAAATGGATTGTACTTAAATGACTCAACCAACCACATAGCTGCTCACTTGACCCTTCCAGAGATGTCAATGACTCATTGATCTAAGAGTAGTCTGAAAACACATGGGTCAGAGGATGCTTGCAAAAATAATTTTAAAAATGCTCCTTCAGAGATGGGATTTGGGAGAAAATGGTAGTCTTCCAATTGCCTGGCAGCTACTCTTCAATGTTAAAAATCAACATTTCTCTGGCTTTGTGATAGTTGCTAGGGTTGCAATGATGAACAAAATGTAAAGAGGTACTATCTTTATGGAGTCTCCTCTCTTCATGTAATCTCTCTCTCTCTCTCTCTCTCTCTCTCTCTCTCTCTCTCTCTCACACACACACACACACACACACACACACACACACATATACAGAGAGAGAGAGAGAGAGAGAGAGAGGAAGAGAGAGAGACAGAGAGACAGAGACAGAGAGACAGAGACAGAGAGACAGAGACAGAGAGACAGAGACAGAGACAGAGAAATAAATTCATGGGACAGTTGTATTTAAGGCCTATGGAGGAAGCTTGGCTGAGGATAAAATAGTAGAAGAAGCAAATGTAATAATCAAAGAGCAGACATAGCATTTGACCACTTTTAGGTAACACACGTCTTTGAGGAAGAAGTTTCACTTTTGTTGAGACTCAAGTGAAAGGAGCTAGTTGTGTAAATGTAGATTAGAAAAGGAGGAGCCCCACTTTTTGTCCCTGAGTTTCCTTTAGACAGGAACAATTCTGGGTTAAAAATCTTGAGATGGGCGGGTGGCCTCATCCCTCAATTGGGGGTCACGCCTTTTTACGGGAGGTGTTTCTTCAGGTTCTCTCTCCCCTCTGTTGAGTAAAGGAAAGGCCATCTAGAGACTGTCCCATCTGCAGATACCAAACCCCAGACATTACTGATGCCAAGAAGTGCTCCCAAACAAGAGCCTAGGGTAGCTGTCCTCTGAGAGGCTCTATCAGCATCTGACTAAGACAGATGCAGATACTTACAGCCAACCATAAGATTGAGCCTGGTGACCCCAATGTAAGAGTTAGGGCAAGGACTGAAGGGGATTACAACCCCATAGGAAGACCAACAATGTCAACTAACTGGAGCCATCAGAGCTCCCTGAGATTAAGACCCCAACCAAAGAGTACCCATGGAGGGACCCATGACTCCAGCTATGTATGTAGCAGACGATGGCCTCATCTGACATCAATGGGAGGAGAGGACCTTGGTCCTGTGGAGGCTTGTTGCCCCAGCATAGGGGGATACTAGAGGGGTGAGGTGGAAGTAGGTAGTTGGGGAGCACGCTCTTGGAGGCAAAGGGGAGAGGGGATGGGATGGGGGGTAGTGGAGGGGAGACTAGGAAGGGGGACAACATTTGAAATGTAAATAAATAAAATAATCAATTAATAAAAATTAAAAAGAGGATAATGGAGGGGTAGCCTTCCGATCTGAAGGGCCAGCAGAGCTGGAGGTGATAAACACTAGGTGGTTTTTTTGTGCTTTTTTTAAAAAGTATTTTACATATCTATCTATCTATCTATCTATCTATCTATCTATCTATCTATCTATCTATCTATCATCTATCTGTGGTATATACTTGCATATGTGCTATAGCATACCAGAAGACATGCTGAAGTCATCTTCTTCCACTGTGTGGGTTCTGATGATCAAACACAGGTCATCTGGCATGATGGAAAGCTTTCTCACCCTCTGACCTTAAGATTCAAAGAGAAATACGTCCTTGAACTGGAGGTCATGAAAATCCTTTCAAAAGGTTTCTCTGTGCCTTCCTCCCATAGGATTCTAACTTGGTCAGCATATTTCAATATGATCCTTGTGTAAGTTGTGTGGTCACAAAAGAAAAATATAGATAGTGTGTGTGTGTGTGTGTGTGTGTGTGTGTGTGTGTGTGTGTGTGAGAGAGAGAGAGAGAGAGAGAGAGAGAGAGAGAGAGAGAGAGAGAGAGAGAGAGAGAGAGAGAGAGAGAGAGAGAGAGAGAGAGAGAGAGAGAGAGAATGAAAGAGTATGAAGTAAGTAGGTTTAGACAATGGTGTTTAGGGTCAGTCCTGACACTGTAGTTTGATCAAATTTGTCTTTTCTTCTTCAAGTATTCATAAGTTCTATTCATAATTATAGTCACCAAGATGAGCACTGTGGGTAGTGAGCCAAGACAGGTGACCCAACCCCTCCAGGTTACAAAGTCCGTATTATTCAAGAGTCAAAGCAGTGCCAAATCCCAAGCAGGAACTGGGAGAATCACAGGCTTCACTCTGGATTTTGGTGTGGTTTGATGACCTGAAATCTCTTCCCATTACATCACCTTGAAGTCTGTTTTCTAAGACACTAACAGATGAGCTTCCCACTACCTTAAAGTAAAACCTTTGTGCCTGGGGCATAAAGACTCATTTCACCTTCATTCTTATCTTGGTCAAACAGTCCGCCATCCTATCAACCTTCGGTCCAGCCCCGGCTTAGTACTGCTGCAGTCTGTGCTAAAGCCTGCGAGAGGGAGGGCATTGGGGATGCTTTACAGGCCATAGGCATAAGCTGTTATCTTCGCCCCGTGAAAAATTGCCCGATTTCTCTTGATAAAACCAGACGTGGGCTTAGAAACATTACTTAAAAACACAACTTCACATGCCTGAGTCCTCACTTCTCTTTCTTTATCGCTCGCCAGAGCCTTTGAGAATTGGAGAGGAAGAGGCAGTTCCTTGTAATGAAATGCACTTAAAGAGAGAGAAGTGTTAGATTTCATTTTTGAGGCACAGCTGATAGAAGCATCATCTCTAGAGGACATAGTCAATCAAGAGCCCGAGATGCTGAAGCAAGCACAGATTAACAGATGAGAGAGAAAAAGTTTCCTCTCGCAACTGAAGCACCCCGTTGCCAGGGAGGCCTCCACGTCCCTTAGCTTCTCCGTTCTCTGGGTATCTAGGAGCATGCAATCGGGTGGACTTCATGTCTGCTTTCGGCTAGGAATGATTATTCCCTGGGTATCCTTAAAGGGTGGCCTTGACACCTCAAAAAACCACTTTTGTTCTCTGTGCCCACCCCATTTCCTCAGCCTTGATTCTCACAGGCCGCTTAGCACATGCTGTCTCTCTCTAAATGCTCCATCGCTCTCAGATTCTTGTACACTTGCCCCGTTTCAAGCTTTAACTCTTGGTATCCTTATCATGTTTTAGGACCCAATTCACATTTCAGCTTTTCCACCAGATTATAAAGATTACTGATACTATGAATTTAAATTCCCAGAAAATAGCCCTGTTAAATATTTCTATTTATTTATTTTTTTATTATTTATTTATTTTTTTGATATTTTCTTTATTTACATTTCAAATGCTATCCCGAAAGTTCCCCATACCCTTCCCCCGCCCCTGCTCCCCTACCTACCCACTCCCACTTCTTGGCCCTGGCCTTCCCCTGTGCTGGGTCATATAAAGTTTGCAAGACCAAGGGGCCTCTCTTCCCAATGATGGCCNATTAGGCCATCTTCTGCTACATATGCAGCTAGAGACANGAGCTCAGGGGGTACTGGTTAGTTCATATTGTTGTTCCACCTACAGGGCTGTATCCCCCTTCAGCTCCTTGGGTACTTTCTCTAGCTCCTCCATTGGGGGCCCTGTGCTTCATCCAATAGCTGACTGTGAGCATCCACTTCTGTGTTTGCCAGGCACTGGCATAGCCTCACAAGAGTCTGCTATCTCAGGGTCCCTTCAGCAGAATCTTGCTGGCATGTGCATTAGTATCTGGGTGGTTGGCTGATCCTAGAAAACAAATGTTACAGGTTGGGAACCAAAATTATCTTTGGCTATATTTTGTCCCTTTAGTAGCTACTTATTGCCCATGTCTCTGTGTGGCCTGTCATTTTAAATAGACCCCCTATTTCCTCCAATCCAAAAGCTACAAATGTCATAATAAATAAATATATATATATATATATATATATATATATATATATATATATATCACAGATTTCTTTGGTGCGCTGTAATCCACCTACCTGGTGTTTTCCCTAGGGTATTTTTAAAAGAGTTTTAATCGATGACTTGGCTTGTGTTCGTGTAAAGATGTCATGAAGGTGTTATTGCACTGAGACATGGTATTTGTGGGAACCTGAATCCGTATTCTTGGTCCATGGTCTCTCATATTTGAGTCTCTGAAATCTGTGAGTGTTGTGTTTTCTGCTTTTGTGCTTCACATGGTCACTGCTCTGTTCTCAGATCATTTTCTTACCATTTTCTGGTTCCCACATCTTCACACTCTTCCATACACACAGGTTCTGCTTCCCTTTCAGACTGGAAGTCTCTGAGCACAGGGCAGGGTTCTTTATTGCCGTCTCTTTTTGGAATAAGACTGTATAAAACATTTACTGAATACATTCTAGTGAATGTCAGGGAAATAGAGAAAGGAGGCCTAATAATGTTTGCTCTTTTAGATTGTATATCCTAGCATATTATAATGCTGTACAGGAAACATGGAAATAAACTGATTATGAACTTTAATGTACTGCAAAGCAAACAAATAGTATTTATGTGTAACAGACTTTCTGGGAAAGAGGATATTTCTTAAGATAGGGCATAGAAAACAGTTTCTGTATAGTAGTAGACAGGGGAATGAGAAGTGGTAATGGGGCTAGCCCAGTGGAATATTCTGGAGAGTGGAAGCAATATATTCCTAAGGTGGAATATGTGAAGTATACGGTAAAAGAGAAAGGCGGGAACAAAAGTTGAACTTGTACATGGCCATCAGGGCATCCAGAGACAGGAGTCTAGACTCTATCTTAAATGCAATAAATAGGAAGCAGGTGGATCAGCAGGAGCGAGATAATGTATGATTTATATTTGTCAAGGCAACACAGATACTTGTTGAATGAAACTATCTCTTCAGTAGATGAAAGTTTACCTACTGCAGCCGTATTGGTATCTGATGGTCACACAGTTTCTTTATGTGAAATATTTGCAGAGACTTGTTGGGTAAAACTAAGAAACTTAACAAATACCTGATTCAAAATTTTCATGTGCATTGTCTTGGCCAGTTAGTTTTAATTGTCTCATCTCTTCTAATGTATGGATAGGGTTTACTAAACAATCTTCTAGTGTAAACAGAACATTGGGGAATGGGGTGATTTTTTTTTTGTTTGTTTGTTGTTCGAATATGGACTGCTTTAATTGAATTCACAAAATGTGTTTTACAACACAATAGCATGATAACATATCCTTGTAATTAAAATCTCCTCCTTTTATTATATTGCTTTATTTATCCAGGGTTAACCCTCATAAGTGCAAGGAATTATTTTATTGTACTAAGCAGGAGTCTGCTTATATATATGAGTAATTAATTTAACATTTTAGATATTTTTATAGTGTGAGGGACCTTTGCTGGCCATTCTTCCATTACAGAGAAGAAGTAAAATGGTACAGGCTTTCCACATAGCCATTCAACAGAGAAAGAAAGAGGAGCTGGTAGGGGAGTGGGGGGGGTATAGGGGACTTTGAGGATAGCATTAAATGTAAATGAAGTAAATACCTAATAAAAATTGGAAAAAATGATGATATTTTGGATATATAATCTAAATTAAGGTAATATAATAAAAAAATAGTATCTAACATAATGGCCAACCACAAATATCTGTTAGAATTCCATAGTTTGCAAGTCTCTCATAAACTTTATCTTCTAAAGCTTTTACATTTATAGTGTCCATGATATCATTCCCCCAAGATATCTCTGAAAGCTTGTTGGGGATTATGTTTGGCAGATTTAAAATTGTCCAATATCTTGTTAATTTACTGCTTGACATATATGTCAAAATAAATATTAGTTTTTACAGATTGGTTAAAAAAAAGAATAACAACTCTTAGATCCAAATACCGAGATACTTTATATTTGAAAAAAAAAATATAGTTCTATTGTTCGGGGGGAAAAAAAAGTTCTCTGATAATAGTTCAGCCTGGTAGAGGAAAGCTCATTCTATTAGTGTTTTTGTGTAGCTACAAAGTTTGGAAAGAGTTCACACAATAAAAACCACCTACAAAGCAAGCTGACATAGGGAGAGATTCAACTACTTGTCAAAAAGGGGAAGGAGTCTGCAAAGGTGGGCGTCTCTCTCATCTGTAATTCTAGTCTGTCCGATTGGTATATGTGCTGATCAGACCGGATATGGGATAAATGTTCTAAGCGTATGGTTAACCTAGTAACTCCGGGATAGATTTCTAGGCCCGAGGTTGTCTGGAAGCTCTGCGAGTGTGGTGCATTGTGAAATATGCAGTCTGCTGAAATTTTAGAAACATTTGAAAATAACTTTTTGTCATGGCAATCACTACAAACTGTAAATTATTAGATGCATATTAATAACCTGTAAGCGCTTCCTGAAACAATCCAGTAAAACTGAGTTCTACCCATTCCTCCCTACACTTGTTTTATTGGCAACATTTCATCTGTGGGTTGTTGTTGAGACATTTTTACTGTTGACCAGATGGGGTAAGATTTTTACATAACTTAAAACATCTGCTCTCAAGGCCGTCCAATATGACCATCTATTTATATCTTTGAATTATATTATTCATTTCCCTTTAAATGATCATGAAAATGCCTTCAGAAGGACACATTTACATGGTATTTGCCAAAGACATTTAGCTTTTCTGTTTTTTTTGTTGTTGTTGTTGTTGTTGTTGTTCTTATTTATCTGGTATTGGAGTAAGCCATATTGCAAATCAGGAACATGGTGAAATATTTAGATAGCTCTCTTACTTTTGAGATGTTTGATTTCGTAAATCAACTGTTGGTAAAGTCGCCTCTGCTTTTGTGTCTACACCTGCTCAAAGTCATTTCACTGTAAATCTTAAATACAGAAAGCTATTCAGGCTGTGACCAGGGTTTGATACACAGGGGAGAAGGAAGTGTTAAGAAGTACTGTGGGGACTAAGTTGACCCCCCAAAGAATAGAAAAAGAAAAGGGCATGTCTTCAGTAGTGGCACCATTGCCTAGCATGTACAAAACCCCGTTTCCCCCCCTCCATCCACAAAGTACTGCAAATTAATTAAAATGAAATTTGCTTTTTGAAACTTGTGTAGGCCAGAGGTCTACAGCTAAAGTCAAGACATACTTGCTGTAAATTCCCTGGGAGAATCCTAAGCCAAGAGTCCCCATTTCTGAATTTTGAGAGCAGTTTTTGCTGTTCCTGAGAAAGCACTTTCCTAACCTCAGTTTCACTCTACATCTTTGTGTGACACCTGTGTTATATGCCATCATTGATTTTGAAATAAAGAAAGAGAGAAATAGAATTATCAACTCAGATACTGAGGTTACTAATAATAGGTATTTTTTATTGTATGAGTTCCAAAGCACTTCTACATGCAATCATCAAAATTGGCTGACTTATGTCCATTTTACCGATGGAGAAACTGAGGCTTAATGACATTCGGTGATCTACAAAGCTCAAAGACTCTGGGATTCAGTGCTCAGTCTCTGTCTTTAAAGTCTTCTCTCATTTCACCTTGTCACGTCTGATGTATTGAATTCTTGGAAAGCCCCACATGGCAGCATTGACGCCCACACCTGAGAGGCAAAACTCACACTCTTTCCCTTTGTTCACAGTTGTAATGGGATCTGCAGGGCAGTATCTCCTGCACTCACTGATCACATACATATGGGGCGTTAAACCCATTCAAAACAATGCGCTGTCCGAACCTGCTCCCATGAGTGTGTGACTCTATACTGTTTTTTTTTTTTTTTTTTTGCATATATAATTAAAGATCTCTGGGTAAGCTCATTCTAGATTTGAGCTGGGTTCTGAGTCATAAGCTGAATATTCTTATAAACAGTATTAAAGGAAGCAAAGGACACAGATGTCACATAAGGATGGAGACAGAGTGGAGTATGTGTGCTCAGAGACAACAAAGACTGCTCACAAAATCCAGAAGGCAGAGATACCAAAATACTTGGCATGAGTTCATCCTCAGAGTGTTTACACCAAGTAGGGCTTGACTTTGGTTTTGTACCTCTGACTCATAGAAAATTCAGAATGAATTTTTATTTTAATTAACTTACTGTACTTTGTGGAGAGAGGGGAAACATGCCTCTTTTTTTTTTTTTTTTTTTGTATATGCTAAATAAGAGTGCTGCTACTGAGCTATATTCTCAATCCCAATCTCTTTTTTCATAAGTCAGTAAGTGTGTGGCAATTTATTATGAAATTTGATACAGCTTGGTTCTCTTCTTGAAACCACAGAAGGAAGAATAACCCCCAAAAGTCAGAATTTAGCTACACTTTTAATATAGGAAATAGAAAAGTAGGAAGACGACAAGAAGGCAGTGATACAAAGAGGAACGAGGCAAAGCCCTTAGTAGAAACCTACTTCCCCCACTAAAGTTCAGTTTGCCTCTAGTCTCTCCTCCACTGTCTGAGAAATATGTTTGAGTGCAGCTCAGTAGAACTACTCGTCCTTTGAACTGCTAATTAGTTATGTCATTCTGGAAAAGCCACATGACTTATTAGAACCTCATCTGTTAAATCAGCTGGACCTTGGCCAGCTTTTGGGTTTATGTTTTTCTTTCACTTTTTTCCTTTTCATTGCAAATAGGCTTTTTTCTCATACAATATACCTTAATTACGTCTTCCTCACCTTTACTCCTCCAAGATCTTCCCTTCCTCCCTTCACATCTAGATTCACACCCTTTCTGTCTCTCATTAGAAAACAAATAGTCTTTTTTTTTTTTTTTTTTTTTTTTGAGACAGGGTTTCTCTGTACAGCTCTGGCTGTCCTGGAACTCACTTTGTAGACCAGGCTNGCCCCGAACTCAGAAATTCGCCTGCCTCTGCCTCCCGAGTGCTGGGATTAAAGGTGTGTGCCACCACTCCTGGCACAAATAGCCTTTTAATAGTATCAGTAAAATAAAATATAATAAGATAAAACAAAAGCTAACACATTGGATTTGTTAAAACAAACAAACAAACAAGCAAACAAACAAACAGAAGGAAAAGAGCCTAAGAGAAGGCACAAGAAATAAAGAATCTTATGAAAACACTAAGCTGGCCGTCATTCTATATATGTAGAAGACATGATGTAGACCAGCAGAGGACGTCATGTAGACCAGTGCAGGTCCTGTGTGTGATGCTTCAGTCTCTGTGAGTTCATATGTGCTTGGATCATGTGGAATTAGAGGGCCTTTTTTTTTCTTGGAGTCTTCTATTCCCCCTGGCTCTCATACTTTTTCTGCTCTTCTGCGGGGTTCTCCATACGCTGAGGGGGCAGGAATGGGAGTGGATTTGATGGAGATATTCATTTAGGGCTCAGTGCTTGGAGTTCTCTCATACTTTCCATAAGGTTTGGCTGTAGGTTTGTGAAATTTTCCCCTTTGCTTCTGGCAAAACACTGATGAGCATACCTTAATGTCATTAGGAGTTATTTGATTGCTACATTTTATCTGTATATTTAGAATAGTAGTATTTAGAATACTAGATAACCACAGGTCCCTGCGTTATCTAGTCTCTTGTCTCTTGTTTTTATTTGTTTGTTGTTTGTGGTTTTTTTTTGTCACTCAAGCAGTTTCAGGTATGGGTTCCTTCTTGTGGAGAGAGCCTCAAGTTAAATCAAATATTGGTTGGTTACTCCTACAAGATTTATGCCATCATTGCCCTAGCAGATCTTGCAGGCAGGATACCACTGTAGATATAAGAGTTTGTATATGACTTGATGGTTTGCTTTCTGCTTTGGTAGCATGCAGTGTACCTTCCTATGAAAAGACATTAACTAACATAGCATGTAGGTTTAGAGGCTCTATATAGGCACAAGCTTGGTTTCCCCATGTTCAGTGAGTAGTGTAGGCATTTTTAGCAGTAGACACTTGCTGTCAGTTTGTGGAGAACAACCTATAGTCTTGGGAACTACCTGCATTGTTTGGGGATTCCAATGGGACACATTTGGCCAACAATTCAACTAGATGTAAGTGAATCCCAGGACTGGAAGCTTCATTTGGTCATAAAATATGCCCAATGGGGCTTTGTCTCCTTTATTTTGTGGCTATTTCATTTAGATCACCTTTATATATGTATAAATCTTAGGAAGCTTTTACTGTGTTAGGTTTCCATACTACCCCAAAATGTCCCCTAGCTTTAGCGGTCCCTCTGCATATTCCCTTTCTTAGTCCATCTCTCCCCTCCCCCTCCCCACTTGGCCATCCCATTTCTGTCCTCCCCATGCACCTACAACTAACTATTCTGTTTCCCTTTCTAGAGAGATCGCTCCATCTGCCCCAGTCCCTTACTCTATACCTAACCTCTGTAGTTCTGTACATTACAAGAAGGCTACCACTGAGTTAACAGCTAATATCTACAAATTAATAAATATGTACTATATTAGTCTTTCTGGGTCTGAAATACCTTACTTGGGATGATTTTTTTTTCTAGGTCCATCTGAAAACCATGATGTCATTTTACTTTTAACAGCTGAGTTAAACTCCATTTATAAAAGTATCACATTTTCTTTATCCACTGATGCGCTAAGGGTATCTATGCTGTTTTCACTTTCTAATTATAAAACATAGAGTAGCAATGAGCATGGTTCAGCTCGTTTCTTAGTGGCAGAATGAAGTGTGTTTTTGGTATATGCCCAAGTGTGGCATAGATAGATCTTGAGGTGGATCAATTCCCAACATTCTGGGAAACTGTCATATTGATTTCCATCGTGTCCGTACAAATTTGCACTCTCATCAGCAAAGGATGAGTGTTCCCCTTACTCCACATCCTCACCAGCAGGAGGTGTCATTTGTTTAACTGATCTTAGCTATTCTAATGGGAGTAAGATGGAATATCAAAGTAGTTTTGATGTGCATTTCCCTTATGGCTAAGGATGTTGAACATTTCTTAAAGTGTTTCTCAGTCATTTGAATTTCATCTTTTGAGATATCTGTTTAGATCTGTACTCTGACACTGTCATTCAGGCAAAGTAGCAGACTACAAAAAGGGGAAAGAGTTTTACTTACTACACATCTGATAGAGGGCTAATAGCCAGAATATACAAATATATTTTGCTCTCTTATTTGCTTTCATATTTGGATTTGCATTTGCATCAACATGGCCATTCACCCTGGACTAGAAGACTACCAATAGAACTTCGGTTGTTGAACCACAGTGGATGTATGTAAAATTTGTAGCTTTCTTTCTAGAGGTGAAAACAGAGTCACCTTTTAAATTGTTTTCATTGAGCAATTATCATCATATCTACTTTAAGGATTATTAAATTGGTTAAAGGAGTAAGATGTGAAACTTTGGGGGGAGGTATAATAGTTTCTCAGCAATGCCTTTTTTTCTGTCATTAAACTTGCACGTATACTTCAGTTCTTTAGAAGGAGTTTATTATCAAGTTGATTCAAGCTTGATTCATTTCAAGTCACTGACATGCAAGATTCGATCTCATTTTAAGTATTTCCACTTAAGGTTTTTCATACTTGATCATTTTGGGGGGTTATTTTGCACATCATGAGTGGACAAGGACCTGTGAGTTATAGCTCCTTTCATATAAAAAGAAGGTGGAGTGGTTATGTGTACTTCCGTTTAAACCATGAATTTAGCAACTCTCATTTCATTTACACCCCAATTTGAAAACCTCTTGACCAATATTCTAACTTCAGCTTGTCAGAAATCATTCACTAACATTGACAAATCTAGATATTAGCCATTTCTAACTAAATTTTAGAATGAGATTTTTTTTTTCATGTATCAAACTTGGGGAAAATTTGTTTTCTTCATTTTTATTGTACGGTATCACACTCTCACACGCAAACACCACAGGCTCCATTTCAATCTGTTCTACCATTGTTGGTAAACAGCACCTCAGGGGATATCAAGGATTCTTACTCTGAGATATGGAGAAGCTCCATTCAAATGAAGGAGAAGACTACATCTCCCCCTCAGCACTCCTTACTTGCCTGCAGTTCTTTGTGTGGGGTGAGGCCTCATGAGCTTTCCTAAGTCCACCTTAGTGTTTCTATTGCTGTCCTTACTGAGCCCGTATTTTGGCAGTCTCGTTGATGAAATTTTGTGGGAGAAGTAGTCTTTCTTACAGAAGAGTCTATCAATTAGTTATCCAATACCAAATGGTCAGCTTTGAAAACATTCATACAGTATGGGTGTGTATGTGTGTGTGTGTGTGTGTGTGTGTGTGTGTGTGTGTGGTATGTGCATGTGTGTGTAAAAAAATTAATGAAAAAAAAGAGATCTTGTATTGGAAAGAGATCAAGGAAATGTACATGAGAGAGTTTGGAGGAAGGAAAGAGAGAAAGAAAATAATGTAATTATATTATAATCTCAACAAATGAAATAAGCTAAAAAGAACAATAAAGAGATAAAGAAGGGAAGATGTGGAAGCTGGAGAGATAATTCTGCTTGTACTACTCTTTCTTCCTTTCTTTCCTATTTATTTATTTTTACTTTCCAATAACTGCTTCCCCTCCCCTTCTCAGCTGAGATGGTTCCCCCTTGAATCCTCCCACTTTGGCACATCAAGTCTCTGCAGGGTTAAGCACATCCTATCCCACTGAGACCTGACAAGACAACCCTGTTGGACTCCACAGACAGGCAGCAGTGCCAAGTCCTGCAATGGTTTTGATGGGAACAGAGTGACATGGTTCCTGTCCCTGGGACAGGGCCCAGGTGTGAGCCTCCAGGAGTGTGGATGGCTGCTGAGGGCTTAAGGCTTTTTTGTGTAATAATGTACATATTTTCTGGAACCAGTACTAGCAGTGGAGGACTTTTCCGAGGAATATCCTTCCTGTTAAATGACTCCATGGTAATTAGAAACAGTAGGAATACAGGAGTAGGGAATGTGGCTATTTCTCCACGAAATAGTAAACACTGGGTCCTTGTGGACAACCCTTGAGGCTATGGGGCAGAACTCTTAAAATACTTTAGTTTGAAAATACCTGATTTCTCAACTATGCAAGAATAAGGATGCAGTATGAATTATATGAGGGGTTTCATGAATCTAAAGGAGCAAATGCAGCTGCACTGAGAGCCAACCTGTCAGAAAAGTATTAAGGAAGGAGATACAGAGATTTCAGGTGATTGTTGGAGATCCCACCCAGCTAAATTTTTTGTTATGCTCAGAATCAGCTGAGGACAAAGCAAGATTAGGCTCAGGAGAGGCAGAAATGATAGACTAGGCTCAGGAGAGGCAGAAATGATAATTTCAGAGAAGGGTTCCACCCAGATAGTTCATTGTCTGTGCTTAACAAGGGCAGGCAGATCTCTGAATTCTTTTGCAAGGCTAAGGAAAAAAATGCATGCTTGTTGTCTCCTATGAATCAAATTGCTGGGGGTCAAGCTCCATTCCATCCCATCACGGTATCCTTTTTGTTTGTTTTGAGACAGTAGAACTGGCTACCCTAGAACTCACTTTGAGCAACAGGCTGGCATCAAGTTTGCTTAGCTCCTTCTGCCTCTGTTCCTTAGTGTTGGGTTACAGGTGTAAGTGGTGTTATTTTTTAATAATACTACTTCAAGATATGAAATTAGAACCCAGAAGGGAGTACTCACAAATTGTCAACATACTTCCAAATGCACAGTAGATCGTATTGTAGTGTTAGACATACCAACACTGAAGCTGCCAAGACTCTCCAAAGTGTCATAACCAAAAAGGCACCATGAGAAGGTCAAAGGGGAGACAGACCTATACTCAAGGCAACAATTTTGTAAAATGGCCATGCAATGAAACTTTATGATCATTGATTGCTAATTCTAGGTTTCCCAAATAGTACATCTTACCTAAAGGTACTGCAATACAAAATATAAAATAATTAATTCCCCAGTCCTTAGTAGGAATCAAAGCCAATGAAGAGGAAGCTTTCAGAGTAAAAAAAAAATCATTGCAAATATGAATAAATCATAACTGAATTTTACTATTAATTAACTATTCCATTCAAAGACCTCTCTTGGGTAGAAACAGTAGAGGTTTAAGGTTCATAAACACTTCTTAAAAGTTCAGAAGGGTCAGATTTCTATGCTATGCTCATTATAATCCTCATTTCAGTCATTCTACTGAAAATTATGTTCAAAACACCTGCTTTGTTAAACATGAATTAAGTGGAAATGTAAAATCTATTTTCTAACAGAGGTCACCCAGCTCTTCCTGCAAAGGGCCAGAGACTAAATACTTTAGGTTTGAGAACTATATGGTACCTATCAACTGTTTACCTCTACTTTGGTAACTCCAAAGCAACAATGAACTTGCATTAATCTAAATATATGTTCTACATAACTGCGTGTTCTCAAACAGGTGATGGGATTGTAAGACCCCGACCCTCAGTCAGTAGTACTAACTCCGAGACATCCCTTAGTGAGACACAGCGACTGAGGTTGGTGCAAAAGCAAGAGGTTTATTTTCCGGCACAACTGGGTCAACCCTCAGTTAGTTCCTCTAGGCATCCCTGAATGGCTATTACAAGCAGTTTTTATACTTTTTAGGGGCATAGGTTATATCAGCAAGATTACAGTTCAAACTTATTGGCTAAGCATATTGACCCTTAAATCTATTGGCTAGCAAGCATGACACACATGTGAACTCTACCTGGGACTTTCCAGAGGGTCAAGTAACTACCAGTCAGTACATTCTGAAATTTTTTTACTCAAGAATGTTCCTGTGGGTAGTGAATGAAACTTGGCCTAGCCTTGACCCCAGACTGGAGTGGGAAGCTGTAAGGAGATTGTGGGACTAGAAAAAGCCCTCAGGGTCCCTCAGGATATAGTCAACTAGTTTTCATTTGTGGATCCCCTTCCTACATAAAATTTGGAAATTTGGAGGTGGAGTTAGATCCTGAAACAAAATCAGAATTTTTAATGGAATTCATAAAAATGTTTTGGGAATAGGGAAATTCCTGAGCAAGTAAAGTGTTTGTTGTGTATAGTGAGGATATTAGCTCAGATTCCTAGCACCCACATGGAAAGCCGGGTCCAGAGGTATGTGCACTTAATCTTAAAGTGGAGGATGCAGAGACAGGAGGTTCCCTGGGACTTGCTGGTCAGATTCGCGAACCCCATGTTCACTGAGAGACCCTGTCCGAAAAAAAAAAAACAAAACAGACACTGATTGAAGATGTTTACCTCTAGCTACAGTGTATACACACACATACACACACACACACACACACACACACACACACACACTCACCACCACCACCACCACCACCAGCACCAACACCAGCACCAGCACCATCAGCCCTACCAGCACCATCAACACCACCATGCACAAAAATGCATGTGAAAAATCTTTGTATGTAAATCATAAGAATATTATCTTATCTCTGTGGAAAAGATATATGTTCATTTGTGAGTATGCATGTATTTCTACATGTACATAAAATATATGTATGCATACACATATATGTACATATAAATATGTATTCACTTATTTTTATATCAGTTCACTTATTTATATATACATTAACAGTTCACATTTTATTTAATGCAGCTCTAGAAATCTATTTATTCCTATACAGAAAAGAAATAAGTTGTATAGTTCTCTTCAAGGGTCAGCCTGCTCTGCAGGGGAATAGAAGCAATTGTAATTGGAAAAGCAAATATTCTTTCTTACCAAAGTTTTAAAATAGAAAGTAGAGAAATAAAAACTTCATTAACAGCCGAAACTGAGCCTTGGATGCTCATTGATTTTGAAGGGACCAAATAGGTGGGAAAAATGAATGCATCAATCTTTCAGAATCAATGCATCTCTCTGCAAATGAAGCTAACTTTCAATTTCACCCCGTTTTCCCTTCATCCACCACAGACACACCAGAAATCAGCCTTCTCCAAGTTAGGCTACATTAGGGTGCAAAGATTCTTGGCCTATAGATTCTTAGCAAAATGACAACTCCACTGTGAACTTTAGAGAATATAGCACATGATCCACAGAGAAGACTGCTAAATAGATTGGAGGTAAACAGCTGTGAGCTGTCTCTTTCGGCACCTCACCTCCTGAGATGCTTAATAAAATAGCCCACGAAGCATTACACTCTCATCAGTGCCAACCGGCATTTGTGGAGAGATAAATAAAGCTATTTTCCAAAATGGGAAATATTCTGGTGTGCCTGTATTGAAATGACAGTTTCTTTATGGGATAGAAGATGGGCAGGAACATACCAGCCAGGTAGCTGCCCTCGTGCCTACTGCCAGTAGAAGGTCTATAATGAGATTCCAAATTAGATTGTTGAACCTCAAAGACAAGGTGCTTCACATCTGTGAGATGTTCAGCTTGACTTTATAATGAGTTCACCGAGCAGAATGAACCACACTTGAAATCAAATACTTTGCATGCAGGATGAAATAAGTGGGGATCAATCATAGTCAGGGAGATAGCAATGGCTCAGAATGTAATGATACACTGAGCTACGGGAAGAAAAGGTAGTGTGGAAAAGGAGTGAAGAAAGAGCCAGGTCATGGCTAATGCAGATGGATATCTTTGGGGCAGAGACGGAGCTGTATCTATTAGCTTGTGGAAGGGACACCTGACAAGGGAAGGGTGGCAAGAAGGATAAAAGAATCCCATTGTCTACCAAAACAAATCAGGCTGCCATAAACACTGCCATCTGCAGAAGTATTTTTCTATTAGCTGGTGGCAGCCTTGGGGAAGCAAACAAATAAACCTTCATAACAAAGTTGTTTTCTTTCGCATGTACTTCAGATTCTATATAAAAGCTACTCTCAGCATCCCTGACTGCTAGCAAAGGCCTGGACAAGTCTTTGATGAATTTTCTTCCCTGCAAGTGGTCAGAGCACCACAAAGGCATGCAGAGGCTCCGAGAACCCCATATTTGACTGCATAGGGAGTCAGTCCAAGAACCCCTGAGAAGCCGGTGTGGTCACCACTGCAATAAGCCCTCACCAGTCATCCCAGCCACAGTGGCATGATTAGTGTTTCCTGCCAGGACCGGGGTCCTCCCAAGGTAGGGATCAGCTGATGGAAATAATCATGGATGCTCCAGGTGTGACCCTTTCTCAGAACCAATATTGTTACCTGCATCACTGTCTAGTGGGGAAATGTCACCAGAGGCCTCATTAACTGCAGACAGTAGAGAGAGTCACAGTGTAACTTCTGGCCTTTCCTCAGGATTTGAAGCTTATATTAGAGAGAGAAGAAGAAGACAGATGTCACGACTTGTCTGTTTCTTTTTCATCCTGCAGCTGTCACTCAGAGGGATCCAAACAGAATAAAGAGCAAAAAAGGGAGGCTGGGTGAGTGGCCTGGCCTGAGAGGTCAGGCTGATTTGTTGAAGTCATTGTTTTTACTGAAAAGGACAATGACCTGCTGTCTCTCTCCCCACCCTCCTTTTAAAGATTCTCTTTGACATGATGCAGCTATTTGGCTGTCAAGCCTCATCCATATCCTCACCAGGCACTATCCTGTGTCTGGGATGGACAAGGCCCTACTGCCGGCCTCAAGCTTTCCTGCCGGAACCCTCTGGACTATGTCCTGGGAAGTCATAGGGAAGCAAAGAAGTGTTTCATGGCCTTTGTTCCTAACTGTCACTGTTAATGATAGTGTTCTACTTTGAGGGGAGAGAGAGATTACCCCTCTAGTGTTCCTTCCTCCTCAGCCCTGCTAGGGTTAAAGTAGAGGAGAGTGGCATTGGAACAGCAGTCTTCAGATATTCTTTCTTCCCTAACCTCATCTTTCAATGCAGAGCAGGTACCCATCTTGAGGGAAGACTTGCACTAGGAATGGTAAGAGAGACAGTTTGGGGTCACACTTAGCAAAAGACACATGTTCCAAAGCAAAATAATGACAGGATATGGGATGAACCCCCTGAGAAAGGTGCCTTCAAAACTAACTCATCAAAGAACTTGCTTGTATCACCTAAGACTGGTACTCTGAAGATTAAGGGCTACATAGTGAGAAGAATGGTTGCTATTATAGATTATATATGTGTCTATGTTGCACATGCACACAGACAGACACATAAAAACACACACATGGACATGCACACACACATGCACACAGACATGAACACACACACATACAGAGAGACACATATGCACATGCATTCTTTCACCTTTTCTTCTGAAGAGGCAAGGACAGTAAGGGACTCTCATTAGAGAAGTACCACCAATTGATTCAGAGTGTTCAAGGGTGAACCATTACAAAAGGAGCGGCTGTTCTGCTCTCTGTCTCCCACTCCTTTGCTTTTAGATGTACTCTTCTCCATTTCACTGAATTTTTCCCTTATTCTTAAACTCTCTTAGGAAGAATTCTGTGCAATTTTCTAAGTTGAATCTCATTTCGTTATTCCAGCCCATGTTCTGATTCCTAGGGGAAAGACATGGTTAGAATTCTTGTGTGTATGCCTGATAAAGCCTTTAGAAAAAGAGATAATGAGCCAGAGACCTACAGAGACACCAAGAATCTCCAGCATAGACATAACACAAGGACTTTGTCCTCTCAAAGGAAGCATTGCCATTAATATGCTGGGCATGAGAATCCTTGTCTGATGGTCAGGCAGGTGGCAGCATTTACTGGGTACCTGCAGGGCTGTAGACAACTGTCCCCATCACAGTAGGGAATTACAGAGAAACAAGCACTCTAATAAAAATGGACAAACAGTGCTGGAAACACACAGAAAACTACTTATACTGAGAGACATATGTAAACCAGGGCAGTGCTACTTGCATGCTAAAGATGCTATTGGAGTGACAGAAACTACCGGAACCTGCCAAGGATAGTCTCAAAATGGCATGTTCAGCAGGAAGCCCTTGACTACCCAAATAAACTTGCACCTAGCAGAACAGAGACTGAAGAAAGATGTTTGGCATGCCAGAGCAGTGAGGGAGTAGGCCACAATATGATCTCAGTGTGATTCAGTATCCCATAGCCCTCTCCTTTGGCTGTTCTATCTTAGCTTGGTACAGACATTTTTGGAAGTGGGGAATAAAAAGCCCTTGTTTCTATGTGGAAATTGAAGTTGCCTTTTTGAAATGTAAGTGTCTCATAGTATGTTCTATTTTGTTTATATGAAGAATTCTGCTGCCTTCTGCCAACACGTATTCAATATGAGCAAATTGCTGTGTCTTTCAACTTTGATAGATGGTTCAAAAGCTCCATGGTGACTTGGAAACAGAAGCCACAGACACTATGATCTTTAGTAGTAACTGCCTTGGTTGGTCCCCACAGATGGTTCTGTCTCTAGCTCATCCTAATCATATCGAATGTGATCTTGGTGGAATCTGTGCTTATGGCCTCTGTGTCTTTGATAAACTCATTTAGGATATGAGATAACAGTTCAACGGTCACTCTTTTGTCTTTCCTGTTTTCAGTATACTGGGAAGGACACAGCACTATTTGAATATTATCCCATTTTTCCCTTCACGCTGTTGTTTCCTCATTTAGTCCCTTTCTTCCACTTCTCCCTTCTTGTCACTTCCCTTATCTGTCACCAGGAAGGTGCATTAGAAAACATTTATGTAGCTATGACAAAGTACTGCAGGAAAATAAAGTTACATGGAAGAAAGCTTCCTTTGGACTCATGGCTTCAGAAGTTTCTGTCCACACCCACTTGGCTCTATTAGCTTTTAGCTTTCTGAGACAAGGACAGCATGATTGAGCTCGCCTATTGGATTAAAGAAAAATGAGCAAAAAAGACCAATGTCCTAATGTCCCCTTAAAGGAAACTCCTCCCATGACCCAACTTCCATCTGCTTGATACTACCTCCTACAATTCCACCACCTCCTAGGGGTGCCACAGACTGGTGACCCAGTCTTTAACCCATATAATCTTTAAGGCACTTAAGGTACAGGCTGTATACAGAATCCTGTGAAGGATGTTTCTGTGATTAACATTCTCATATGGTTTGAGGAATGAATACTGTGAAAATAATTTCCCAGAAGTGATGAAGTAATTTTTTGCAAGGTTAAAATACTGAGAGAATAGGAGGGGACACATTTAGGGCTGTTCATTACCTTTTAATTACTCCAGAGGTCCTCACTGGGAGTGATTTACCGTCTTTTCCCAGGGAACATTTGGCAGCATAGGAAGGACCTACAGTAATCAGAAGTCTGGAATATCCCCAAATATCTTTCAATATATAGGATTTATCAAGTCTCAAATGTGAATCTTTCACTGGAGGACACCCTAACTTACCTGAAGTGTGACTCATTCTTGAATAATTTGGTTCATCTAGAAGGGAAAGGATAAATGTTCCATAGTTCTACAAATGGATATGAGTTTTTCAGAATAAATATTTATTCTTGGCTCCTTCCCCTAATTGGCTTTAAAGATATGGTCCATATGAAGATCAACAAACTTCACTGTGAGTAAGTAAATAGTTTAGGCTGACCTTTTTCTCTTCAGGGAAAATTGAGGGTTCTTAAATGAGGGCAGATGAACTTCATGTGTTTTCCACGAGGCTTGGGGAGAGTGTGGAGTCCCAAGTTGTAGGAATTACTATTGGCTGTAAATATTCTGGAGAAATAATGATTGCTTTAAAGGGCGGGACTTGTAGTGAGATGACTCTAGTACTGAGATTCCAGAACTAACTGGTCTTTTGTTTTTTGGTTGTTTTTGTTGTTGTTGTTGTTATTTTTTGACTAAACTGTATACTATTTTATTATAAATGTCCTTTTTATTATATATTTTCTTTATTTACATTTCAAATTTTATCCCCTTTCCTCATTACCCCTCTGAAAATACTCCTATCCCATTCCCCCTCCCCCTGCTCACTAACCCACCCACTCCCACTTCCCTGTCCTGGCATTCCCCTACACTGGAGCATGGAGCCTTCACAAGGCCAAGGGCCTCTCCTCCCATTGATGTCCCACAAGGCCATCCTCTGCTACATATGCAGCTGAAGCCTCAAGTCCCTCCTGTGTACTCTTTGGTTGGTAGTTTACCCCCCTGGAGCTTTGGGGGTACCCAAGGAGCTGAAGGGGTTTACAGCCCCGTAAGAGGCAATATGAACCAGCACTATGTTAATAGAGGAGATCTCAGTACCTCAATGAACATGAGCACTGCTTGTTGGAGAGGTGTCTACTGAGCTTGAGAAAGGAATCAACATTCCAGTGGGTGCTGGCCTCTGTGTCCATATGCCTCATCATTTTAGCTGCACAGGCTTTAGAATAATAGGAATCTGGGCTGTTGTTTGTCATCCACTGATCATTACCATCTTGGAGTTTATATTTTCCCACATTCTTCTTTGTGTTTTGCCGGCTTCCTTTTCCTCTGAGAGGATTATTTAATCTCAATTCAAGGAAATTTCTTGATGTTGTTATAGGTATTTAGCGACAGCAAAATATAACTTAAACATGACGAAATTATATTTAAGTGTTGTTTTCTAACTGGAATCAGCCTGTTTGGATTTTTCCATGTAAATAAAGCTTTGCATTTCTAGCCCTTGAGGTACAGTTTGAGTCACTGAAGGATGTAGGCATTCAGCAAGCAAACAACAACAAAGCAAAAGCAAAAAAAAAAAAAAAAAAAAAAA
>NC_034597.1:70856254-70881975 GCF_900095145.1 Mus pahari
AAAAAAAAAAAAAAAAAAAAAAAAAACTTCTAGACTAAAAGGCACAATCTCCTCCCACTCCTTAAACCTGTGCATTCACACTGAGAGAATCTTGGTCTGATTTTACTGGTGGAATGGTTATTAATGTCTAAGTAATTTAAATACTCCATGTAAAAAGAAGTAATTAGATAAATATGAAAGTCTCTTTTTCACTTCCTATATTAGATGCCCAACTCATTTTTCCTATGAACAACTATATGACTGAAATCAAACTAAAGGAAGAAGGGTTCATTTGGGCTTACAGTTCAAGAAGGGATACATCCATCCTGCTGGGTTAGGCATGGTGACAGGAGTGTGACACTGCTAGTTTCATCACAGCCATAGTAAGGAAGCAGAGAGACAGGAAGGCAGGGGCAGATTACCAGCTCTCGATGCCCAGCCTTGTGACCCTTTCCTGCAGCTTCTAAAGGTATCACGGCCTCCCATGACTGCATTTGTAGCTGGATGCCAAACGTTCAAACACATGACCCTGTGGGAAATATTTCACATTCAAGACACAGCATCTCCTTTTCTGCGTTCCTGCAGAAAAATGCACTTCCTTTTTTACATGTTCCTTCATTCAACTTTATTTGAGTCTATTTTATTTATACATTCCATTTGAGTCTTCGGTCAGCTGTATACTTAATTTCCTTGAAAGTTATACTTATCTTCCTTAAAATATATTTTTTTTTCCCCTCTGGGAAGCACCATTGTAAGTGGTGAGAGTTTCAGCAGCATTGTCATTATTCTGCATTTGAAGCTGAGAATGGCTGCTTGCTGTCAGCGGCACCGTGGAGCTCTGTGGAAGATATCCTTGAGAGTGTAACAAGATAAGAAAATCACATCTTGCATTTGTGGATTTTCTGCTCATCTCTGAATCAGGATTTTGTTCAAGTTTATATCCTCAACCAGTTTGCTTTTCTCTTTCCATATCCTAGGCAGAATGCATTTTCAAAGGAATATAATAGATACAATGGTGATATGTTGACTTGAGGTATCAATGGGGCATACAGCTAGGGCTTTCTCCAAAGGAATGTCTGACAAAAGTCTACCTAGGAGAACATATCACATTTTACGGCTTGGACTACACAGATAAGAATCTAACCCTCTACTGCACTTTCTCATTTTTCCTTTGAATCTCACACTTCTTAATATGTACTTTAGAAAGCCCCTGCTGTATATCCAGTAGGCATCTCCTAGCCTATATAGCTAAGACACTCACACTGAACTTATTATCTTTTGCTATAAACACATTCTTCCTGTATTTGCAGGGGTTATTTGGGCCAACTTGTGCTGGCCTGAGAAACATCTCATATTTCTGTGCCAACATCCACCCACCCTGCAGTCCTAATGCCTGGTAGTCATTCCAAGATCTCTATTGAAAATAAAATTTTACTGTGATTATTTCCTTGCAATCTTATCATTTCTGCCCCTAGTTTTTTTTTTCCTCCCTGGTAATATCTTGTATTAGTTTTAATAATCTTATAAACTATTGCAACAATATATCAGTTGTCCTTCTGTAGGTAGTATTAAATCCTTTTTTAACAGTGTAGCTAGAATGGCCTGTTAAAATAGGATTATGTTACTTGCTGAATTTCAAATTTTAGGAATTTCTCAAAGCATCCTCAGGTGAAACATATACTTTTCAGCATAATATATAGTCTTCTAACATCTGATTCTACATTGCTACCAGCCAATAGTTATTTATTTCTCGGTGGTGTCAACATGTTTAATAGCATTCTATACTAGGTTCATACATTTGTGTAATCATAAAACATCTCTAAAATTGTTATACTATTTGTATTACTATTTACAGATGAGGAAATGGGTTCAGAGCCTTTCAGAATTTATCCACGATCACTCGTCTAAGAAGTTATGTTTGGAACATAAACTCAAATGGCTTGATTCCAGAGCAGCAAATGCTCTTTGCATTTGCTTCCCATTGGTAGGAGAAAAAATGCTATGGAATATATTTCTTCTTCTCCATCTTTGCAGCATTGTTGGCCAAAATTGGTCTAATGTTTATTTTATGATATATGCTAAATATTTTCATACAGGAGTAATTTATTTTTAATAATGTAATGGATATTCCAAAATTCTACCCTAAACACAAGGTAAAAATTTAGCAGTAATCCAAAGGTAAACTACAGCACATCTGTTTTATTTCATTTTCCTACTTAACTAACCATTATTTTGAATCTAATTTTAAAAATAGTCTGGTTGACTCCCTGGAAGCCCTCCAGTCATGCTGGCCAGGGAAGCAGGTCTCCTCTGATGATGCTCTGTCATCCTCAGAAAGGCTTCCCGTGGTAGCCAGGGAAGCAGGTCTTCTGTGATGATGCTCAGCCATCCTTAGAGAAGCTTCCTTCTCCAGCAGATGGGAACAAATAGAGAGACTCACAGCCAGACAATATGCTGAGTATTAGAGACCTTGGGGCATTTGATTCTAAAAGGAGCGTCTACATTAAATGTCTTCCTGAAGGTATCAGGTAACTGTAGAAGAGGAGGCAGAAAGAACTCGAGAGGGGAGGACAGCAAAAAATCAAGGGCTTCTTGAGACACAATAGAGCTGATGTACATATGCACCCTCAGAGACTGAGGCAGCATGCACAGAGCCTGCACTATTCTGTACTCCATGGAGCCCTAGAGCTGAAAGAACAAGTGAACCCATGTCCCATCCTTAACCCAGAAGCTTTCTACAATGATAGTCCTCGCAAATGGAAGATTCCACTCCAGGATGGGTCAAGAAGAACTGGTATGAAAAAGGGTGTGTTCCCTTAAGAAAAGTCTAGCTTTTCTAATCTTGAACTTCTGTTTAAATCTACTTAGAAAGAGCACCAAAACAGAATGTGGTGGAACATGCATTTAGTCCTAGGACTCAGGAGGCAGAGACATGAAGATCTTGGTAAATTCAATGCCAGTCTGGTTACAGTACAGGGTCCAAGTTGACTTGAGAATTTGCCTCAACCAAACCAATCCAAACTAAACCAATCCAAACTAAACCAAACCATACCAAACCAAACCACACCACACCACACCAAACCAAACCAAATCAAACCAAACCAAACCAAACAATACAAAACATAATGAAAAATAAAGCCAAATAAAAACCAAATAGACAAAAATAAGACTGCTCCATGGTTGTTGAAAAACAATTGAAATTCCTGAGTTTCATAAATGCCAGTCAAGGCTATGGCATTCAAGAATGTACAGGAATTGTGGTTATTTTGAAGAAGAATGAGTCTACACACATCTAACTAGGGAAGAGGAAGTCGTTCCTGTGACCTAGCCTTTCCTGGCAAAGGCATTGGCAGAGAAATGTTGCTGGGAAGAAATCTTTGTGTCCAGTGACGTTGCCTCACTTGAAAGTGAGTTCACACAGTCATGGTTAAACCTCGTGGGTTACAAGACAAAAATCAAAACAGAAAGACATGACAGTAGAGATGTGATTTGGTGGAAAGTGGATGGGTGGGAGGTCAAAGGTGTTTCTGAGAGGGTAGGCAGATGAGTGTGCTCAGAGTGAAATAAATACACTTTTACAAAATGAAAAATCAATACATGCATTTTTAAAAACAGGCTGAGAAATATTTCTTCTTTCTGAGCAGAGGCTGAAGTGCTCAGCTTCAAATTAAGGACTGGTGGGAAATTTACAAATTCTGATAGCCTGTTTCAGATACCTTAATTCTAAATGTACATTGCCCACATGCAGAATTAACAAGGAACTATTAAATGGTGAATGCGATGAATGGGTCTTTTGGACAATTCAGTTTCAGCAAATGGCTTTGAAGTAATAACAGGTGCCATCTATCACTCTGTTATGGTTAAGAAGGGAAGGGAGGGGAGTGAAGAAGAGGAAGGGGGCCAATGATCTTTTGTGGCTTATCTATTAAGGGATATTTGAAGAGCAAAACATGCTTTCTCTAAAATATTGATTTTTCATTTTAAGTTGAAGCCAAATATCAATATAGGTGAAATTGGTAGTTCCCAGAACTGATGAGAACTCATAGACCTTAACAAAATGAATGCATGGCTTGATCTTATTCCAACATATTTACAAGGAAAAGAGAGTATTGATCAACTCTCTTTAGGACACCATCTGAAAATTACTATTGTCTGAAAGAGCCTTATCGTCAAGAAGCATGTGCATGCTATATTTTGTTCATTGTGAGGGAATTTAACTTTGTATTATTTTTTTTTCACTATAAAGGAATTCTCAGAAACTTTTCTGGTTTTGAGAAATGGCTTAATATTAGGTGTGTCAAGGAGATATGTTTTAATATGTAATATGTGAGTGCTGAGCTTCTGCTCAGTTGTAGAACCATCCTTTAATCTATGAATAAGTATACTATCTCTGCCTCAGTTGCACTCAAGGGGATATTAAAAGTATGATGCATAGCTCATTGTTAATCGCAAAGGAAGGAGACATCTCTATAAAAATTCATCTCATTTTTATACTCTGGGTTACTAAAAGATAAAACCCAACCTTCTGGAAAGTAGAAGGATTCCTGCAGTGTCTTTACATCTGTTCCACTTTTCTTACAAGTCAGCTTTTATTATTTTGAATTACAATTCATAAAAAAAATCCCATGGATACAACAGTGACAAAAAGGAGATGCTTTAATTGCTTTACACATAACATTTACTAATTACTAACTTAACATACTTTATTTATCTAAATTTACCCAGCTATAAAGATAGCTGTCCACATAGTATTGTGTGATAGGTAGTCGCCCAGTCCACTTGTTTTAGAATGGTCCCTAAAGAGGCCACAGAATGAGGTTCTATCTACTATAAATTGCAGACACGGTGAGGTCTTTATACCTGTTTGAATGTATTGAAAATAGAAGAAAACAGAATTGTCCTTATTAAGTTAAATTCTAGAGGAAAGAATTAGCAGGGAATCTATAATAATGGTTATAAATGGGTAGCTTCTAAGGGTATTTTGTTTTCTATTGAGTTGGTTTTGCAGAAATGTTGAATTGAGACAATAAATACCAAGTATCTAAATGCTGTTAAAGACATAGTTAAGGAAAATATAAAGCAAGAGTCTGACACTCCATGCTGTTTTTCAGATATATAGAATGCAGTTCAGAGGGAATATTTAATACTTAACTTGTGTTTAAGAGCTATTAGTGATGCTATTTTATAATACATTTCATGAGCTTGTACAATTAGTAAGACAAGTGTCAAGTTAGTGTTAAAGACACAAAGAGTTAGGGATTGAGCTTTTTGTGGACAAAAGGATTGGAGAGGCCATTTTTAAAATGGGGACCTTCTGTTACCTAGCTATGAGTAGATGCGTCAGATACTGATGAATAGACAACCGTGACTTTCTCAGTGTGTAGAATGAAGAAACAGATTTGATGGTGGGAGTTAGTAGATATATTCAGATAGTTTTGACAAATAGAGCAGTCATTCTAAGGAGTTCTAGGAATTGGAAGTGATTAATTTGGTTGGCATGCGATAGATCATAAACTTGGTCCACTAGCCTATAGATTAAAAAAAAAACCCAAGTGTTTCATAGCTGAAGTAGCGATTTGAATGAGTGATCAAAATGCCCTATGTGAGGGGATAATGAGAAGCATTGTCAGTTCATCAGGCCAAAGAAGCCTTTGCACTTATCCCTAAGTCAGCTTGGCTTCTTAAACATGTTGCACATAACACAGTGCTTGGAACTCACAGGATGACCAATAAATCCATGTTGAATTTAATGGTAGTTTTACCTGTCACAAGTCTATCCAAGTCAAGGTGTTATTTGTTTGGTTTATGTAGCTTATATATGAATATGTGGTTAACAGGGCAACCCAGAAGACTCTGACCTTACCAAGATTCAAATAAAATTATAATATGAAAATTAGTTAAATCATATACGTGTCCATTCCTTCATGCATCTAATACAGAATTAATTTTCCCACACACTTGTTCACTTGTATATTTATTCATTCATTTCTATTGAACACCTACCTTGTGCTTAGAATTTCTCTAAGTTTTGTTTGTTTATATGTCAAAGTTTTTTTTAGGTGTAAAGCTGAATGGATTTAGGGATTCCAGATAGTTGAAAACCTTGTTTATGAATATGTCTTTGAAAATATTTCCAGAAGAGATTTATATTTGAATTGGTAGACCAACGAAGGAAGATTTTCCTTCACTTATGGCAAGTAACACACAATTGATGGAGCACCTAGACAAGACAGAAAGAGGAAAAGTTGAATTTCTACACAGTAGTTTCTGAATGATTTCTTTATTTTTATTTGCTGCACATTAGTTTTGCCTCCGTGTATGCACTGTATGAGACCCTTTGCCTGCAGAGGCCAGAGGAGGCTCTCAAATGGTTTGGGACTGGAATAATAGGTGTTTGTGGGCAGGTAAGTGAATGCTGGAAATGGACATTGGATCTCTGAAAGAACTCTTAATTCCCCGCCCCCCATCACCTCCCAACTCCCTGATAATGAAATATTCATTTTTCAATACTGGAAAGCACTTCTAATTACATTTACACCAGCTAGATTTTAAAGCTGAGACTCAAATGTCCTTCTGTAAGCCTCTAAGTAAGTTTCAATGTTTCACTTCTGTCAATACACATTGTATATTTGATACTGAGTAGGATTTTAGGTTTCAGGGGCTGAGGAAACTCTTGTTGGCCTGTGTCGTGAATGACACTTCTTGAAACAAGCTAGAAGACACCTGCATGTTGTCTACCATTTCTACTAAAAGGTGTTACCATTTTCCCTTCAACAATAGCACGTTTTAAACTATCACGATGACTTTGTCTTCTCTCTCAATCCTTTGCTGCTGAGGTGAGGACCTAAATCAGTTTCTTACAGTAAAGTTTTACTTAATTTATACATGGAAAAGCAATTTTACCGCTTTCCCTTCAGAAATAAACACAGAAGCGCATGAAATGTGCTAATGTGATCCCAATTAACACATTCATTAAGGATTATTTTGAATGCAGTAATGAACTTTTTGCTTCTGATTGAAGATGGAACTCACAATGATAAATTAGTGGATATATCTGTCGAACGATTCTAAATTATAGGGCTGAATGAATGCCACTAATAAAAAAAAAATCATTCACCACCCACATGAAAATGAAATGTATGAATCCAAACTACCTGAAAATTATCCTTCACATAAATATAGGCCATTCTTTGAGTAAATTCCAAGTAAAAATGAAATTTTGAACACTAAGATGGCTTCTTTGTCTTGATTTATTAGAACAAGAGTGAGAGTTTGAGGTGTTAGGTTGCCCGTGTTCACACACGGGAGACTATTAAACCCAGAGTGAGGAGAAGCCATCCCTTAGCTTCAGTGTACTGGGTAATGTTAATACTGGGAGGGATTATGAAATTTACTGACTGTTAATAGGCAAGAATGTGAACTTGCTAGAGCAAGGCTCCAAATATGCTGAAAATACCTGTGAAAAAAGTCATAATGAAACCCATTGTTTCATAAGCCAAGTAAAATAAATGTATCAAGACAGACAATAAAAGCAAAGGCAGTGAAAAGCATAGGAGATGAAGAATATCAAGATCTGCAGATGTTACAGTCAACTTGTCTGAGGTTAGGAGCATGGTAATCTAAGATTTTGCTAAAGATGTTGATTTTCATAACAATGATCATTATGAATGGCTTTTGTTTGTTGAGTTCTCCCTTGGCCAGGGAATATTCTAGACATACTCAATATGCACTTTTACATTACTAAGAAAAAATTATTACTGTATTTTTTTTTCTTAAAAGTAGAAAACACTGATCATTTTCTTATGGAATGTGGAATTCTCATGCATATTTCTGTACATTCCCCAATATTTCCTTTCCTTGGAGAACCATCTTCTTCTTTTGTTTTATTTCCATAATATTTATTTTTCTATTTTCATACTGTGGGCCATGAGTAAAAGTGTCTGAAACAATTCTCTATTAGATTCATAATCCAGCTTTTTCCTTTGCCATTGTGAAATTTTCAACAAGATAAAATATTTGTTCTTAATAATGACTGCTAGTTCCCCCAACATTCCCATCATTTTTTATACTGTGAATTGAGAAATATTGCCTGCCATGACTATCTAGTGTCTGAGTTCAGTAGCTAACCAACTTCACTGTAGTTCAGAACGTTTGATAGCTTATAGCTATGTTTTCTATCTGTCCACTCAAAGGTCTTCAAAAGTTAGAGAATGATTCTGTTTCTTTTGAATTCTTCCTAGGCTCTAGTAAAAGCTTTCTACTAGAATAGAAATCCAATAAATGCTGTTATTCAGAGAGATGAGATTCCTTCATGTCTTAAATTTGAAAAAAATGTGATTCCTTTGCCTCCCTTGGTATCACCTCCCGAGGTCTATTAGTATTAACTGTCGGGCACGTTACCTATGATCCTTATCTGCATGTCACATGTCATTTCCTCTCTGTCTAGAATCTTTCTAACTCTGCTAACTCTTCCTACATAAGAAAGTTTTATCTTTTCTTTCAGCTGTTCCTCAAGATGAAATAATAGGCCTTTGTCCTGTCATTATGGCTTTAAAAAACTGATTGCCATTTAATGTCCAAAAGAATTAGCAGAGGAAATAAGCAAACAAAATCAACGTCGAAGGGTTATTTCATTCCCTTGTGGTTTTATGCTCAACTCACATCATACAAATATTCTCCAAAAGTGTTGTAATAATTACTTTTTAAAGTAGTAGCTGGACTGCAAGGTTCTGTAGGCTTAGATTTTTCATAAGTTATACACATTAGTATTCCTTATTTTTGCTGTAGTAATGCAGTTTTGTTTAAACAACTTTTGATTAAAGAAGTGTAATGGGAAAGTCTAGATTCCAAAAGTGCCAGATTGCTTCTGTCAGTAGTGCTAGAGTCTGTATTCCATTTCTGGTGTGTTTGTCCCTGTGAATTAGAGAAGTAGGTCTATAGAGCTAGGTTTCATTGTGGCAGTAGACTAAGATATCTGTACTAATAATGGATATATTTCAGTGTTTCCCAGAGCAGACCCTATCCCTAATCCCTGTTTTAAAAATCTTCCTTTGCGTGTCACATTGCAAAATGAATCTTTCCATTTGCTGCACCCCACACAGTTTAATACCACTCGATTCCACATAAAGCACCATGACAAGAGCTCTAAATAAAAGCTGGATAGGGCTACATGGTGTGTACATTGTGTTTAGGATTAAGAAACTAAATTCGACAGGTAATGGAGTTGGATCTAACTGTTCCATGATACTAAACAGTGAGATGTCACGTCAATCATCTGTCCAAGAAATAGAAGCTGTAAAAGGAGAGTGAGATGTATGTATTTCAGATGCCTAATCTCACAAGCAAAGGGTTAGTTCCTCTAGGAAGGCAAGTGAGTGTGCAAACAGCTTCTCTCCCTCTCTCTGTAGGGGACTCCAGAAGTTAAGACTGCCATACAAATAGGCTTATTTGCCCTAGGATTAGCTAGGTTTCCTTGGAGACAGGATAAAGAATCCTCTGCTATAAATGGCCAATTCCTCATATTAAATGAGGAGAAGACAAAACTTTAGAGCAGTGAAAGAATGAATGCAGATGCCTTAGAGAATGTTTCTGCTGTATTTACTAGAGAAATCAAAAGAGCAATAGTAGAGAGGTAAACTTCAAAATGCTGGCAAAGAGAACTACCTATAACATCAAACACCTTTTTGTATTCTCAACGACCAGGAGGTTTTCAACTCAATTTTATATTCAAATGTAGTAGCTATATCACTCTAATTCCTTGATAAGTTTTATTCTTTGTACTGAATACTATCATTTTGCCATCTACTTTAGCTGTACTATTTTTTAAGCCACAATTCTTTGAAGGGAGTAGATGTAATTAATAAATAAGATATAAGACATCCTCTATAAATATAGATTATCTCTCTAGCCATCAGTCTAGTCTGAAGGATAACCCTGAGAGTATTTGGAACTGAATTGTTGAAGTGTACAATTACGCATTTTGTCGAGAGCCTCAACTTGATGTTCAGGGCTTTTACCATGCAATTCCCGTTTATGATGATTGTCCAATTTAGTGCTTCATTAATGAGCTATAGACTTCTTGTAAATTTCACCTTTATGGAATCAACCACATTTAAGGTTGTATTCTTCAGAAAATGTCTTCACCGGACAAGCTAATAAGGAATTACCTTCTTTCATCCACTTACCCTTGCCATGTCATGGCTGGAATTCTCTTTTCTTAAACATATCTAATGCCTAAAGCAACACAAATTCTAAGAGAAAACATGTATGTAATGCTTACTGTATACATAATTGAATTTTTGCAGTTGTTATTGATAGTTTGTATAGTTTCAAGTGTGCTGTTGTCAGCACTCTTCATATATATTTAATCCATGTTGAACTGAGATAGTGATATCACTTGTTTAATTGATTGAATAGTTGAAAGTTTAGGTAAATTTTCTAGTATTATAAATCTGGCAAGAATAGGATCTAGAATTTGAAATGGGAAATTCTAGCTTTAGAGTTGCATTTTAAGACCTAGTCATACAGACAGAGAATACACACTCATCCCCAGGAAGTTAAGAAGGCTTTGCAAAGGGATCAATGGGCTCCTTACAATATCCAGTGCAGCTATATAATAGGTAAGTTTTACATAAAAATAATTGTTTGTTTTCTTAATAAGATTCTTTAGTAGCTATTTTAGTCATTTCATTTGTTGAAAGCAGCATCCATATATTCATAAAACTGATAATTTGAATATGAGCACTGAGCTAAGTTAAAAATAAATAATTGAGATTTTAAAAATCATTGAACATTATAGTAAGATCATAATGTTCTAAAAGCAACAGGTAATAAATATGCAAATTTGAAATATCACCAGCAGCTGTGATTTCTTAAGTATAAAGAATGAATAAGATGCATAAACTTATTGGTAATGTCTTAGAACTTGACTTTGAAAAATGAGAAAGATATTGGAGTATTTTTTAGCTGAAGCCTATATATACATATATATATATATATATATATATATATATATATATATATATACCTAATAAACATACATACACATATATTATAACATTTTTATTGCATGCTATTTTGTCATTTCCTGTTGTCAATATGTCCACTTTTGTGTCCCCACTTTTGTGTATGTTTGTCTACAACCTACAAGTTTTCAAAATTTAACTGACAGCACCTTGTGATTTCTTCCATCTCAGTTGAGTCATGGATACATTGGAAGGGGTGACCTGTATACCATAATATTCCTTCCTTGAAGTGTAAAGAGAGAGTATACCCCATCTCTGCAAGAGAAAGTTAAAATGAAGAAGCAATTACGTATGGAAAGCCTAGTAGAGGAGTGTCATTGGTTTCACATAAATGGTTGGAAAATCAAAGGACTGTGATGGCTTAATGACTGATTTAAACAAAGATAGTTGTTGAAATGTTAGATACTATGTGGAGAACCGAAGAGCTAAACCATATCTAAACTTACCCATTTTCAAAAGTGAGAGAAACATTAGAATTAAGCATTTAATTCCTCAGAAAGAACAGATTCTGTTAGAAGCTTTAGATGTAATAGGAAAATTTATGTATACACATACACACACACACACACACACACACACACACACACACACACACAATTTCTCTTATTCTTCAGGCCTATTTATCTTACTTCTGAGTTTAACAGCACATTTTTGTATTACTGATTTGCCTTTTCACATTCTTTTGTGCTGTGGTGGATGCCTAGTGGACTCAACTATTTCAGTTAGTACTTTAGATTAATTTCCCATTGATCAATATTCATTAAGTGATATATCCTAATTCTTTTATATGAGTACAGCATCCTGGTGAATCTTATATGCATTTTTGTATGTCTTTCCCAGATGGTAATACTCATTCTTTGGGAGAAGTACTTGCCAGGCACGGCCATCATGGCTGAGTGCCACATTTAGGTGTAGGAAAAGCCATTGCATCTGGGATTGGGTCCTCTGAAGACACTCCATGAACATCTTGTGGGTTTTATTTAGTTACAAACAATACTATCATAACTGTTAATAAAATGTAGCTTTTAATAGAAGACTCTACTCCCATTTATTTTTCAGTTGTTTTTAATAGAGAGAGACCAGGACATGAAAAGTACTTCTTAGAAATGTAAAATCATGTGAAAAATGTCTGTATTTACCATAAAATATGGAAGAAAATATGTAGAATCATTTGAATAGATCCAAGAAATCACATCCTTTACAGTGTGTGGAGGGTGAGGTTCTAAAAAGGTGGCAGTCTCCATGTACTTTGATATCCTGGTACAAAAACAAAAGGCACAATACTGAAGCTACTGAAGTTTAGATTGTTTATGCAATTTGCACAGAAAACATACTTGTTTTGGAGTTGAAAATCCTATGGGAATAAGTCTGATGGCAGAGAGGCTGTGTAGCTTAGAAACACAAATGTACATTACTTCCCTTGGGTGGTAGAATGTGAATAGAAATGTTTTTCTAAAGTGCCTTTTGCATTAACATCCATAGGAAATAGGAGAGAAAAAAAATAATCATCACTCCAATTTTCTTGTCTGTTTCATTAATCATATTAGCAATGTTTAGGGAAAACAGACAGAACAAAACTTGTTTCCAATTGGCACAGTTCTGCATTTCATGCTTCTAGAATGCTCTTAAGACTCTAGAAATATACTATATTTTCAAAGAAAGAAATCATGTAAAACTCTACTAAATTCCAAGGCTCTGAGTTCATCTTAAGGTATATGAAATACTGTAGTTATATGGTAACACAGCATAATTTGAGTGTTTTTATAAATACACATGCAACAGCGCTGTCACCTAGAGATAGTTTCCTAAGGAAAACACTCATTTCATTTGTGCAGAGAAGAATCACTCCTTCCTCCTACCCAGGGATTTGGATATCTGTTGTTATATGTGGCTTATCACCAAGTCTATATCTGGACTTTAGTCATTCTTTCAAAGCTTAGAAAGCTTTCTGTTCTAACTATTGCCACTGCATACATGTTCCTTAGTCTATTCACACTTTGATGCTGGAAGACAATCCACATCTGGGACCACAGAGCCTTGTTGAATAATACTGAGATTCCTTTCATACATCAGTCATTCAGTTCCTGTCTTAGTCAGAGCTTCTATTCCTACACTGAATATCATGACCGAGAAGAAAGTTGGGGAGGAAAGGGTTTATTTGGCTTTCACTTTCACATTGCTGTTCATCACCAAAGGATGTCAGGACTGGAACTCTAGCAGGTCAGAAAGCAGGAGCTGATGCAGAGGCCATGGAGGGATGTTCCTTACTGGCTTGCTTCCTATGCCTTGCTCAACTTGTTTTCTTATAGAACCCAAGACTACCAGTCTAGGGATGGCATTACCTACAACGGGCCCTTCCACCCTTGATCACTAATTGAGAAAATGCCTTACAGATGGATCTCATGGAAGCATTTCCTCAAGGGAGGCTCCTTTCTCTGAGATAACTCCAGCTTGTGTCAAGGTGACACACAAAACCAGCCAACACAATCCCTTCATTTTAACTAAAAACGTCTCACTGTCTTTTTCTTGTGCAGGTATTAGTTCTAGATGATCATGGATGCCTGTAAGCCCTTGTTTGTGAATATTTTCTTCCCTGACATTTTCTTATATTTCTCAATTAAATTTTACTAATGCATTATTGCCATGTACAATTTCCTGTTTTTAAAAGCATTTAGAAGTTTAACTTGTCATTGCATTTAATGCTGATTGCTTCTGTATGGTCTGCAAAAGCCTAAAAGATGACCCCATTATATTTATCCAGAAGGAAATACATACTAATGGAATAGCAACTTCACCAAGTCTTCTCAAGAGACTTGAAAAATGAAGACACTACAGAACACAGCTACATCTTCAAGTGAGTAGAGTCTAATTCAGGAAATTTTAAATTTATATGCAAAAGAAGTGTTTGATTCAGATGAAGGAGACTAAATGATACCTGTGCACACATTGTGATTATAATGTAGACGCCTTGCCACATTGCATTTCTTACTCAAAATACACTCTATTTGCTCTTATTTGTTTATTGTTTTCCATTATTATGTGTTTCACTATAATCATTTTAAATATTAATAACATAAGGTCTTTGATATCAAGTATATATATTAAGTATTAGTAAACATATTGTGGATGGAATTGAAAGGCAGAACCATTTAATTAAATGGATAATGTCAATAACTATTGTAATGTATACCAATTATACTGACTAAATATATTTCTATAAGTTTTCAGCAGACTGAGACATAATCCAGACAATAATCCAGTAATGAATTATGTGTAACATATGCAAGACCATAATACATATACTGAACTTTTGAAGAGAATATTATCAGTGATCTCTATGTTGAGGCCATTTGATAATGCATGAGTGTGTATTTGGGGGAAATTTTTGAAAAAAAAAATCGTGCAAGTGTGTGATTAAGAACATGGACTTGGTGTTAGAGAGCTAGCTTAATGCATAAGAGCACTTTCCTAGTATCCAAATGCCAGCTCACAACTACCTGTAATTTCATACCCAGGAAATGCAATACCTCCTTTTGGCCTTCTATGGGCACCAAGAAAACATGTGATTAACATATATGCATGCTGGTAAAACACCCATAAACAAAAATTAAATAAAATAAAGAACATGAACTTTGGAGCCAATGAGATAACTCAGCAGGCAGGATACTGGCTGCCAAGCTCCATGGTCTGAGTTTTATTCCTGGGGTCTTCATGGTGGATGGAGAAAACCATCTACTATAGGTTGTCCTCTGACTTCGATGTGAGCACTGGGGCATGCTGTGTACACAGAAGCATAACACACACACACACACACACACACACACACACACACACACGCGCACAAACATACACAGACACACACAGACAGACACACACACACAAACATGCACAGACACACACACACAGATACACATACACAAACATACACAGACACACACACACAGACAGACACACACAGAGAAATAAATATAGAAAGATAGATGAATAATAAATAAAAGTAATAAAACATTTAAAAAAATAAATATAGACTATGGAGTCATAACTACCCAGATACTAGGTTAAATTCTGAATTCCAGTTTGTCCATATACAAATAATGTTAGTGCATATTATTTTCAACACATACAAATATAATTTATGATTACATTTTCTTGGAGAACTCCAATAACGGCTATTAGTGAAAAATATGACAAGGTAAAAGAAAAACAATTGGAAACAGGTGATTTGATATTCTGGTATAATATCTTTTGTGATAATTAAGGATTAAAAAGAATTATTAAGAGCAAAATCAAGTTGTAATGATGTCTTTAAATTTCTTAGATATTATTATTTGAGATGCTCTGGTTGGTGGACCTTACCCTTTCATTCATTGTGTCTATTTCCCATACGTTGATTCTCACATCTTTAGGTGTGTTTGCGTAAAATATTCTGAGCAAAGCTCGTCTTTTTGGAGATTGTTGCTTGGTAAATTGTGATTTTATAATAGTTCTAATGAATGAATGAGGAGCAGTGTTTGGTGCTTTAAAGATCCACCTAAAGGACACCTCTGCAGTATGAGGGGAATCAGAGAAAAGAAAATGTCCCAGTAAATTGAAATTTAAGGTGGAATTAAATGACCAGAAGACTGCAGGAGGATATAGGAAACAACTTTCCGTAAGAGAGATGCTTGTATATAAAGAGCCAAAGGGTTTAGTGACTGCTATCTGTGCAGTGTAACTGAGGAAATGAAATATGAGGCAGGTGTGTGGCTGAAATGGAACGTTTGCTCCAAGCCTCATCTTCCATATCAAGGATGTGGATCACTGGACTTTGCTCTAAGAACAATTAGAAGACTCTTAAAGGGGCTTTCAAGGAGATGACATCATTTGTGTTTTAGTTCAGTATTTAGTGAGTGGAAATTTACTGTTACCTTGGGCAGCTACAGAAATTTCAGTTTTCTTATGTTAATAATAGTGTTCATAATAAAAGTCCTTCAAGAAGAGAAGAGGTGAGGAGGGAGAGAGAGAGAGAGAGAGAGAGAGAGAGAGAGAGAGAGAGAGAGAGAGAGAGAGAGAGAGAAGATTCATAAGGTCTTATCTCTAATTAGTCCTTGCCCCTATGGTACTTAAAGTTCTAGGGCTTTTGAGGTCAGGATGGGAAGAAGAATATAAAAGCTTGTGAATGACAGACAAGAATGTAGGAATTAAATTATTCCATTTTTGGAAGTTAAGATTGGGAATTTTGTCTGACTTTTTCAGAAACTTTTAGATTTCTCAGGTAATTTCAGTCTCAAAGAATAGAACATGCTGTGATGAAGATTTATAATTTCATTGCTTAACTTGGGGGGCGAGCATGGGTGATTCTTAGTATGTAAAATGTTGCTGTGCACAGTGACAGTAACTGGGTTGTGAAGAGAGAGGCCACTGTGAAAACATTCTCTCTATAATACTAGCATTAAATCAGAAACCCTTGTGCCTTTCATGGGTATTTTGTTCCTTATTCTAAGGAGGAATGAAGTATCCACACAATGGTCTTCCTTCTTGGTTTTCTTTTGTTTTGCAAAATGTATCTTGGGTATTCTAAGTTTCTGGGGTATATCTGCTTATCAGTGAGTGCATATCTAGTGACTTCTTTTGTGATTGGGTTACCTCACTAAGGATGATATCCTCCAGATACATCCATTTGCCCAAGAATTTCATAAATTCATTGTTTTTAATAGCTGAGTAGTACTCCATTGTGTAAATGTACCACATTTTCTGTATCCATTCCTCTATTGAGGGACATCTGGGTTCTTTCCAGCTTCTGGATATAGGTACAGAGANAAAATTTAGAGCTAAGATGAAAGGATGGACTATCCAGAGACTACCCCATCCGGGGATCCATCCCATCATCAGCCACTAAACCCAGATACTAATACACATGCCACCAAGATTCCGCTGAAGGGACCCTGATATAGTGGCCTCTTTTGAGGTTATGCCAGTGCCTGGCAAACACAGAAGTGGATGCTCACAGTCAGCTATTAGATGGAACACAGGGCCCCCAATGGAGGCGCTAGAGAGAGTACCCAAGGAGCTGAAGGGGGCTGCAACCCTGTAGGTGGAACAACAATATGGACTAACCAGTACCCCCTGAGCTCTTGTCTCTAGCTGCATATGTAGCAGAAGATGGCCTAATTGGCCATCATTGGGAAGAGAGGCCCCTTGGTCTTGCAAACTTTATATGACTCACCACAGGGGAATACCAGGGCCAAGAAGTGGGCGCGGGTGGGTAGGGGAGCAGGGGCAGGGGGAGGGTAGAGGGAACTTTCCAGATAGCATTTTGGGATTGAAATGTAAATAAAGAAAAAGAAAGAAAAAAAAACCCTTGTGCCCATAGGAAGAACAATGAGTACATATTTACTACTTGTCTCCAGCCTGCAGTAAAGATAGAACTTAATTTTCTGGGTCAGTTGAGACACTCTATCTAGTTATTAAAGATCTCTCAAGCCACACCTGACTTATTGATAAACCTTTTGGGTAAACTCCCATACAGAAGAAGGCAGGAAGCCACACTTGAGGGTCCTTGCTCTTTCAGAGCGGTCCTTACTCTATATAAGCAAGAAAGTCCCAAAGAGAACAACTGTCAAAGGCCATACTGAATTCGTTGACTTATTCTGAATAATGGGATAATGGATTTGACTGTAATAATCCTAGATGTATTTATCCAGCACCCATTAGTCACCTGGCACTGTTCCAAGCAAACCTTCCAGGTAGCTAAAAACTGGTGGTTTTCTGCAGAAATGGAAATTGATTTCTTACCTGGGGTCAACTTTATAGGGAGATGATGATTTGTTTTATAAATGGCTTGAATTCAGCTCCCTGCTGCCATAATTCAAATTCTGGAGTTACAGACCTTCATCCTGTTTAGATATTGACTGAAAAAGGGAGTCCTGTTGGAGCTGGCCCCTGCTGCTAGTTGCAGGAGGTTTGGATTTATGCTAATGAGTGGGGCCCAGGCTTTCAGGGATTTGCTTTCATTGTGAGAGTCCAAGGAAACTTTCCAAGGCCCTTGGCTGGGCTTCATGGAAGTCTATATGTGCCATGCTGAAGGGTAATTATTAGGCTCGACGCAGAACTAAATAAAGAAAACATAATGGAAAAGTTTAGTTTCTTAATATAAAATTCTCCGTCTGAGTAAACAGAAAGTAGAGGGGAATACTTAGCAACCCAGGGAGCGTAGCCAGGAGGTGAGAAAGTACTTTCAAGCCAGAAGATCCAACTTAACCTCTACTAAAATAGAACTTCTGTAACTTTTAAAATAATTAGCTATTGGGTTACCCACTAGAGTGACGAGCTTTAAGAAAGTGAATCCCAAAGAGTTTTGATAGTTTTCTCAAGTAAGGAGCTACTTGAGTCTTTTTCTTAATCATTAAATTCCTGGGGCTTATATGCATTCTTTACTGACAGCAAGAAGCCAAGGGTCTGTGTACAAATCAATTCTCTGTGAGGACAGACATTTTTCTGAATGACAATAGGGTTATGGGCAAGTCCACTTGGAAATACATTGTGGGACTCAGAGAAATTGCACAACCTGGTACAACATGGTGTTATATTAGATGATCCATTAAGCCCTTCTGAAGTGAATTTGTGGTACAAAAGTAAGTAAACCAAAACTAAAAAGAAAACAGAAGAAAAATAAATCCATCTTTATTTTGAAGATACATATTATTAAATCTGAAAAGTTTGAATTCATTTTCAATAATGCCACAAAGACCCAAAACATCTAAAAACCCGTTGAGGGAATTTCACTCCTCTCAATTCCCTTTCTGTCTTTCATATGAGGGGTAAGTGAGACCTTCAAGTTTATTGGCATCTTTTCAAAATATACACAAAAAATTTCAGTCTCCTAAATTTTGTTTTAACCATTAATTCATTTAACTAACTTCATTTTTTAAATAAACTCCTTTGAAGAACATGGTATGTTTCTTCTAATTCTAGTCTAGCCTATGTAACATTATGCTCCAAATTACAGTATCTCTACATAGTACAGGTTGACTTAAGTTTAAACTTTCTATTCTCCTGCTCTGGTTAAGTAGTGAGATTACAAGTTTGATCCATACAACTAGACTAGCTCTTTGCTTGGAAGCCTATCCATCAGTTTTGAATATAATCTTGGCAAACTGAGTCATTTGGGCAGCTAGTAGGCAGCAGAAGCCTTTAATACACACATCCGTGTTGGCCGGGAAGCAGTCTGCTTTTCTAAAGTTTTCTTTGTAAGAGCTTTGTAAAAAGCTCGCAAGTCTCCAGACTATGGTTGCAGATTGCTCATTCAGTATGCAGGTGTGGACTGCCTACTGCATTTATTCCCAACACATTCCTGTGTAAATAGACATTACCTGTGCCCAAGGAATTTCAGTTTGTCAAATAGGAAAAGACACACTTAGCTATATTCTAATGCTATCAGATAATTCGGAGAGTCCAAGTGAAGCTGCCACATGTTTCCAGGGAAATCAAGGTCCCCTCTTAGGGTTCCTCATCTCATTAGTAAAAGAACATTGGAATGAACCCCAAAAGAAGCTCGAGGCCGATTTTATTAGCGTTTAAAAGAAAAACCCCTGGGTAGGAAGTTGTCAATTTTGACAGCTGCCTGAAGAAGAAAAATATAGATGAAGAAGAGAGACAGGCATGGTGCTGATCGGCAGCCATATGGTGAAAGGGTGAGGGGTCGGGTGGGTGATGTCTTGCTTTGGAGAAAATGCGTAAAAATACCCTTATGTACTAAAGGAAATGATTGGGCTCTTGATAGCACCCAGAAGGCAGAGACAGAAAAAAGGATAGAGAAGTTATGCCTTTCCAAGTCAGGACTCTGACAGGCTGGTGGACCTTAGGAACCTCTGGGCAGCCACAGAGAGAGACTCTGCAAAGAATGGAAATTCTTGGGCAAAAATGGTACATCATCTCATTAAAGGGAAAATATTGTTAAAGGATAAATTAGGTGCAAATTGCTTAACATAATTTTCTGAGAGGTAGCCTTTCAGTCAGGTGACTGGCCTGTGAGGCTGAAGTGCTAGGTAGAGGTTCTGTGGTTTGTTCCCCTGAGACAAAAAAAAAAAAAAAAAAAAAAAAAAAAAAAAAAAAAAAAAAAAAAAAAAAAAAACAACACAGATCACTGTTATTGAACCCTTACAACTGAATCGGGTTCATCAAGAATGCAGGTGAAGCATCAGTTCCTAGTTGGAGACTTGCCTCTGCCACAGTTTCTCCAGTTATAAAGATCATAGAGCTCCTTCTTGGTTTCAAATGTGACAGTGTGACTGCCCATCACAGAACTATGAGATGACGCTTGGCGCAGTTGGGTGGAAAAGTCCTGCTCAAATGAGTCACGGCTCCATGGCATGCAACTTTGTATTTGTATTATTATATTTGCCCCACTGGTTTTACAAGTGGGCATTTGACTTTTTCTCTTTCTCTCTCCTTTTTTTTTGGAATGTAGGCTTCTTCAGTCTGTTTCTATTGACTTCACTGGACCCCAGCCTGCTGTCTTCCTCACTTGCCTGAGTGAGCCTTCAACACAAATGAGCTCACATCTCACCATTTTTTTTCTAAGCACCATAAGGTTAAAGACATTTTTCATCTCCCTCGTAGCTTTATTAAGCTATACTTGGCAAGAAAGAATTATGGGCTTTTGCAATGCATATCGTGACATTATGATGCATGAAATCTTTGAGAAATAATTAAATTAATTATCAAATCCACATCTCATATGTTTATCTTTGTGGTGATAACATTTAATATCCGTTCACTTAGCAATTGTCAAGTGTATATTATTAGTAGCTATAATTACCATGTAGTACAATGGAAGGCTGCTGTATTCACACGGTTTAAGAAAATTCTTCTTTCAACCCACATCTGTCCATGACTCTTTAGCGCCTATGGCCTGGTGGCCATCATTAACATCTCTATTTCAGTGAGTTTGTATTTATATGGACAAGTGGGATCATGTAGTGGTTTCTCTTACAAGCCTGACATTTTATATAAAACAGTTTCCTTCAGGTTTATCCATCCTGTGGTAAATGGTGAGATTTCATTCTTTTCTAGGCTGAGAATATTCCATTTTTCTTTATTTACCCAGGTTTTATTATTTATATCATTTTATTTAACTCAGTTTTGTTATATATATCTTGTTGATTAGGGACACAGTACATATGTAATGTAGATTTTTTTTTTTTTTGCTCCGTTATGGATGGCTGAATCATATGGTAGTTCCAATTTTGACTATTTGAGGAATCTTCATGGTATTTTACATTATGCATATGCAAAGTTATATCCAGGTTAGGAGTATAATTTTCCAGCCATTGCTTACTTTCTGAGGTCTAAAAATAACAACTGTAATTACTGGATAGAATGGTGAGTAACTACCTCTAACAATGAGTCTCTAATAACAACTTATTTCGAATACTTAAGATAGTGGTTGAGAATGGTACCTATTGCATGTGGAATGGCAATTGGATTTGTCATATTAAGTGTATAGGAAACAAGGTTATATATATATCAAACTGTAAAATCATAGCATATTTTAAAATAATTAGTGGACCTTTCTCGCCTGCTATAATCACATAGCTAGTACTTGACCGCCATTCCTTGGGCTTCCATGACCATTGGTTGGATCCTCTCTTGACTTCTGTGAACTTTTTTTTGTTAGCTTATGAGGGCAACATGCCTGCATAGGCATGTCCTTACAAGACAAGAGTCACCATCACTGCACTTGTAGAGTTTGAGGTACCTGGAAGCTGACATACCCTTTCCATATGGTCAGAATAAACTCCGGTTTCAGAAGTCCTGATACCTAGATATCTGTCTCAGATTCACACTATAAAGCCCTGCATGGGGATGGGATAGAGGATGGAATTTTGCCTAAAATCACAACTGAATTGATCAGCTGCTTTTCACTCTCTTGCTCTCTTCTTTTTTCCAATTTCTTCAGGGAGCCTTCACTTAATAAGCCGCTTGTTTTTTGTTTTTTTTTGTTTTTTTTTTTATAGTTGAGTAGTATTCCATTGTGTAAATGTACCACATTTTCTGTATCCATTCCTCTNTTGAGGGACATCTGGGTTCTTTCCAGCTTCTGGCTATTATAAATAAGGCTGCTATGAACATAGTGGAGCATGTGTTCTTATTACTAGTTGGAACATCTTCTGGATATATGCCCAGGAGAGGTATTGCTGGATCCTTCGGTAGTACTATGTCCAGTATTTTTTGAGGAACTGCCAAATTGATTTCCAGAGTGGTTGTACAAGCTTGCAATCCCATCCACAATGGAGGAGTTTTCATCTTTCTCTACATCCTTGCCAGCATCTGCTGTCCCCTGAATTTTTGATCTTAGCCATTCTAACTGGAGTGAGGTGGAATCTTAGGGTTGTTTTGATTTGCATTTCCCTGATAATTAAGAATTTTGAACATTTTTTTTTTTCAGCTGCTTCTCAGCCATTCATTCCTCAGTTGAGAATTCTTTGTTTAGCTCATTTTTTTAATAGGGTTATTTGATTTTCTGGAGTCCAGCTTCTTGAGTTCTAATGGGGAAGAAACTACCCATGGAAGAAGTTACAGAGACAAAGTTTAGAGCTGAGACAGAAGGAAGGACCATCCAGAGACTGCTCCACCCAGGGATCTGTCCCATAAACAACCACCAAACCCAGATACTATTGCATATGCCAGCAAGATTTTGCTGACAGGAGCCTTATATAGCTATCTCTTGTGAGGCTATGCCAGTGTCTAGCAAATACAGAAGTGGATGCTCACAGTCATCTATTGGATGTAGCACAGGGCCCCCAATGGAGGAGCTAGAGAAAGTACCCAAGGAGCCGAAGGGGTCTGCAACCCTATAGGAAGAACAGCAATATGAACTAACCAGTACCCCCAGAACTTGTGTCTCTAGCTGCTTATGTAGCAGCGGATGGCCTAGCCGGCCATCACTGGGAGGAGAGGCCCTTGGTCTTGCGAAGATTATATGCCCCAGTTCAGGGGAACTCCAGGGCCAGGAAGCCAGAGTGGGTGGGTTGGGGAGCAGGGCATGGGGAGGGTATAGGGGATTTTCAGAGAGGAAACTAGGAAAGGGGATAGCATTTGAAATGTAAATGAAGAAAATATCTAATAAAAACATTTCATATGTCTTAAAAAGAAAAAAATAAGCAGATTGCACCCATTTCCCCATCTCAGAGGTGGCTCTAGGAAGGTTCACAACAGGTGTGATTATTCCACTAAGAGTTTCTTCCTAGTCTTTCCCCCTTTATTTTCCTTATCTTTCTTTGTTCCCTTCTTCTTCCTTCTCTGCCACCCTCAGTCTGACTTCCCAGTGTCCATTGATGTTTTCTGGGCCACACAACATTCATGATCTCTCCCATTTCAAGCTGACATGGTCTCAGGGCACCTTCGCAACAGGAAGGGTTTCCCTGTTGTCTTCTCTTTGGCAGGAAGAGTGCTGCCTCTCTGCTGAGGTCAAGCTGAAAAGTGCTTCCCTACTGGGTAGACGCATGAGCTGTATAACGCTGCCTGTTTTCTGCTATGAAATATCTTCTCGGGCTACATAGCATATCTATCTTTACAAAATTTCCCCAAACATATATACCTTTAATTAATTTCTTATTAATTCAATTTATCAGGAATATAAAACAATTTCATAGGTATGTGATACATTCTGTTTGCCCTCCTACCTATACGCACCCTTCCCCTTTCTGACTAACTGCTTCCCCACCATCATGTATATCTGTTTTGGTTGCATTTCTCTGAGTTTGAGCAAAGCTGTTTGTATGGCCTTACGGTTGGGATTGTCCCTTGGAGCCTGATGGATACATCGCTGGGTGTATAATTGAAGACAGTGACCTTTGCTTTCCCTCAGCCCATTAGTAATAGCTCTTAGATCATCTGAAAGGAACAGGTCCCATGATTAACTTCATGCATAGCTGACTGGTTGGAGGACCTGCTTAGTATAAGCAATGGTGACTCCAGTGAGTTTGTGATAATGGTGCCTCTTCCATACTTAGCCTTCCAACCGGTCTTCCAGCACTTATTATTATTATTTTTTTCGGTCATATTTTCTGCAATGTCCCCTCAGGTTAGAGGTAGTAGTAGACATGACTTGTTTCAGGCTGAATCTTCACTTGTCAATAATTCTTAGCTTTTTGAGTGATCAGGAGTTTTTGCTTTCACCATTATTCACTGTAAATAGAATATTTCCTGACTACTGTGGAGAGTCCTTCATAAGACCGATGACCTCTTGAGGTCCATGTAACAGGTTTACAGCACCGGTCATGGGTGATCCCTTGTGGCAAACAGGTCTCAGGTACAAGTAGAGAGCACTTGGTTGTCCCTGGAGTAGTCATATCATTATTGCACACGTGGCTATATCTTGCCGGGCAGGGTGGTGGTGTAGTTTGTAGTAGAATTTATTGCTTGGTAAGAAGAACATTATTGCGTTTTCCTGCAACAACCTGAGTAGCACCTTCAGCACTTGGAAAGCTAGCCAGAAAAGAGGTTTTAGGCTCAATTCCACCTGATTCCTCTGCATCTTGCAACCACGGACAATGGTATAGTTGAATTGTACCATATGATTCTTGGGGAAAACAGAAATGTAAGAGGCTGTATTATTTGAGGGTCCTGGGGCCCTCCCTGACTGATAACTCCTATGGGTGTATCCCACACTGGACACTAGAATTTGTGCTTAGCATCTCATTGCTTTTAAAAACAGCATCCCAGCCGCACAGGAATCTCCTGCCAAGCTCCCAGTCTTATATTTTTAGTGGGGTTAAATAACAGTTAGTTCCCAATGCCTTTCTTAGTTTTGGGTATCCCCATCAACCCTATTCTTTCCCCTTCCTGAGAGGAAAACTACAAGAGAAGGCTAAAATCCAGAGCCATTGTTCAAAGTCCCTGACTATACCACCTGCCAATCAAATTCTGCCTTTGAGAGAAAAGTTGCTGATGTAAATTATATAACTAATCTCAGTAGCAGGTAAAACCCTGAGGTGTAACTCAGTGCACTAAATTTGTCTTTATAACTTGTATACAGATGGGCAGTGGTGGCACACACCTTTGATCTTAGCACTTGGGAGGCAGAGGCAGGCAGATTTCTGAGTTCAAGACCAGCCTGGTCTACACCATGAGTTCCAAGACAGCCAGGGTTACATAGAGAAACCCTGTCTCGAAAAACCAAACCAAACCAAACCAAACCAAACCAAACCAAACCAAACCAAACCAAAACAAAACAAAACAAAACCAAAACCAAACCAAACCAAACCAAAAACCTTGTATACATAGCATGTGTACATATGACAAGGCCTGGTTAATAGGTTTTAGCTCCTGGTTTGTCTTTGTATGAAATATTGGCTGTAATTAAGCTTTTACATTAATATTCTTCCACACAGTCATAGGTTTTGCTTTGCATCTCATCTCGAGCACTGCTATTGTTTGTTCTTGACTAGCAAATGCAAGAACCAGGTAAATAATTTAAAAGATATAAAACAAATGAAGTGACTAGTAACTCTTACTCTCATTGTTGTGCCATAGGGTCTGCTTTGTATGCAGGACTGTCATTCTTACTTATTATGGTTTGTGCATCCCACTGGAAAATTTGATCAATTTAAAAGATACTTAATGCAAATTTCCATATGCAAATATATTGTTCATTACCTTGCTGTTTTCTTTTTGGAAATAAATATCATTTCTAATTTTTCTCTCCCTCTCCCTCTCCCTCTCCCTCTCCCTCTC
>NC_034597.1:70882005-70905131 GCF_900095145.1 Mus pahari
TCCCTCTCCCTCTCCCTCTCCCTCTCCCTCTCTCTCTGTTTCTCTCTCTGTCTCTCCCTCTCTCTCTGTCTCTGTCTCTGTCTCTCTGTGTATGCATGCACATCCATATCTCATTTATGGAAAAGTCAGAGGACTCTGCGTGAATCAGTTCTTTTCTTTCACTATGTGCCTACTGTCTTAGGGACCGAACTCAGACCTCTGGGCTTAGTGACAGGTGATTTTACCCATGGATCAGACCCTTTTCATTTTTAAAAACAATATATTTTGGAGAAAGCTCCATATGGCATATAGCTGTTGTCTATCTTTATTTGTGTATATATTGGTAAATGTTGACACATTTAACCGTTTGTATAACATTCTATTAGTTACACATTCAAATGTATTTAAGCAGCTTTAATTTCATGTTTAGATCTTGCTAATATACTTTTCAGAAGCTAGCACAATCAGTGTTTTTTTTCTTTCTTTTTTTTTAAATTTTATTTATTTATTTATTTATTTATTTATTTATTTGGTTTTTCGAGACAGGGTTTCTCAGTATAGCCCTGGCTGTCCTGGAACTCACTCTGTAGACCAGGCTGACCTCGAACTCAGAAATCTGCCTGCCTCTGCCTCCCAAGTGCTGAGATTAAAGGTGTGTGCCAACACTGCCCGGCCAATCAGTGTTTCTTAATATATATTTTTGAGAACACACAAAAGGACATTTGTAAATAAATTCCTCTAGATATCTATGTTTGGTCAAATATAATGTATATTTGTTAAGTCTTTCACTCTTATGGAATTCTTAGCGAATTTCTCATAGTTACCTGAAAAATTTACTTAAATTCTAAATATGAACTCTATATCAAAGTTTTAAAAATATTAAAATATAGTAAATCACACATAGAGTAGTATTTTTATCAACTTAAAAGTTACTAGAAGAAATTGTGTGTGCATATGGGGAGAGGAATGGTACTTGCTTATACAGACATAAGCACAGAAAAGTGATTGTATTACGTTTACTGTCTTTTAAACGAAATCATCTTTTATTTTAGTATATTTTAAGTTGAAATAAGTTGTGTATGCTAGTCACATCCAACAAGGTACCCTTGAGGCCTTCTGATTTGTTCTCTAACCACACAATATTTCCCAGGTATAGTTCTATATAACTGCAACTATTCAATTTTGACCCAAATAAAGTTTTATTAGGTAGAAATTGGAGAAAATAATTAGTTAGCGATTGGATACATGCCTGAAGAGAAAATGGCCCAGCAGATCTGTACACCTCACCCCCAAATTGGGGACAATTTATTTCCATGCTCTGTGGTAGACAGAAATCCAATCAAGAAATGCACCCTTGTTTGGAACCCTCTGATAGACTTTAGCTTTCAATTGCACGAGAGCCTGCAGACAAATGGCCGCCTGCCTCTTTTTATGGTGTTAAAATTCTTGCTAGCTAGCAAAGACTCCAAGGAAAGAGTAGAGAGAGAGAGATGGCTGTGTGTGACCCAGCACTTGCTGCTGGCATTTCTCTATCACAGGGAATTACTCCTCCTCTCTTGAATGGGAGTGACAGACTCTATTGTCTGTCTCGTCTTGGTCTCATCATTTCTTTCATTATTATTTTTGTTGGCAGTTTTTAAGCTCTCACGTAGCAGCAACTCCTAGATTTTGTTCCTTGTGGCCTAACATTGACAAGATCTCTGCCAGTTGAAGGACATGTGCCATAATGATGAATAGAGAGGACAGATGCTGCTCTTCACACCTTCGGAAAAACAGAGTATAATGCAATGTGATGCAATATAGTATGGTACTGTCAGAAGAGGGCAATGGTTGAAGAATGTAGTAAGAAACATAGGATTAAGTGGAAACTTATAGTGGAACAGAAGGAAATGAAAAGTTATATGGAAGGTCTACTCTTAAAAATGCTAACTCTACCTGACCCTGACCTCATGAAAAGGCTTTTACACCTCTCCAGGTTTCCTTATAACTATTGTTTTGTTTCTCTTTAGAGTAGTACTGAGGCTGAGCTACCAATAACCAGATCTGCATCCTTGTCCCTTGAATATAGTTTAGTGGCCCCTTTTATCGAGAGATGGATCCTTTCCTTTCTATTTTCTGAATCAGACCTAAATTTGTATCTTGCTTTGTTTAGTTGTGTGTTTTGAATGAGTGAAAAATCTGTCCTAAATCCATCATTCCTTTTCTTTTAGTTTTCGAAATCCTGCATGCTCCCTAAAGTCAAGTTCACATTAGAAGATAGAGATCAGGTGAACAGAGTTAAATTATCAACACTATCATGGCTATGTCCCTAGGCAAGTGAGTAAGACCCAATCTTGTTAATCCAGACTAACTTGGCTCTAGACCCATGAGAAATAACAAACTTACTTCATTAAAGACACTAATCATTATAAATGCTTATGGTACAAACACAGCTAAGATCAGACTATGGATATACAGACAGACAAAGTAATTTACATGAAATAGTCTGTCCAGTGTGTACTGTAAAAGAAGTTGAAAATTATTTTCATTTTTCTTCATTGCCCTTGAATTTGTAGGTGCCCCTTTAAAACTATTCACACATTTCATTTCTTTATTTTTCAGAATAGCAATGAAGGTGTAGCAGATTTTCCCACAATCTGTATTGTTTATGTGTATTAATACATGAATATTTTTCAGTATCTGTAGCATTCATGATGTCTCTCATTGAGTTCTATTTTCTGTTTAAATGATTAAATGATGAACATGATTATTTATAAAGATCAATTTAAGATTTAGGAGTTAGTTTTCCTCATTTGGCTTCAGTGTATAAAATATTTGTGAAATATATCTATGGGATGTCCAGTAATTTGAGTTCCATGATGAAACCTCTTGGATAACTTGACCTTAATGACCCAGGAATTCAAAAATCGCTCCAATTTGCTCCATATTATTACCCAGACTTTACTACTATTACCGCCTTAATTTCTTCTAGGATGGCCTTGTCATCGTTTTGGAGTTATTGTGGACATTAGCGTTTACGAAATTTAAAAGATTCTTAGACTCTCACAGTGTCTACCTGCTTGTTCAGTTAGGCCATGCCTAGATTTAACACTGGCATGCATATAAGTCAAGTCTATGATTCAGTCTTCCACATTGTCATAGTGACTCATGATTGACTATATTGAAATATTGGCTGAAAGAAGGAAAGGCCAGTTCCTACCAAGTCTATGAGTTTTTAAAGCTCTTCAAGACCTTTCTATGACTTCCAGTGGGCTTTTCTTTAATCCTAGTCACTTCTTATTTAACCCATTGAGCTAACCTACTTTTTATGCCAGGAGAATGAGGCTGACTTCTTTTTATTTTGAGTTTTGAGGTGAAGGAATCCTTAAAGATTTATTTAAAAATGAAAAGGTCTTTAGCATTCTTTTAGAAAAGTTAATTTTGAGTCAATGTTTCACTGTACACTATTGATTTAACAAATATTGCAAAGTTATTATATGATAGCTGTATAACATGTTGGTTTGGGTTTTCTGGTGAGCATGCCTTGAGATAAAGATGTGAAGATCAATGGCCTCTTTCATTTGAATGGATGGAGCTTTATCCTATGGCAAAGTCTGGGACATGAACAAAAAACAAAGCCTTTGAGTTTCTTGTGTAAAATGCAAAGGTGCTGCAGTACTCTGTGCAATTGTTGCACTATTGCATGACAGATTCTAGGAGTGGGAATCAGAGGTTAATTTAAGCTGGGAAAAGTAACTTTTCACATTTTGCTAAAAAAAAAACAAAAGGTAGGTTAGGGAGCTCACTCTTGTTCTCCCAGGATGGTTAAAGCCAGAAAATCTCTACAAGTTTCAAGCCAGCCTTCCCTGTGAGTCCCATGCAGAGATATTAGTGATTAAAAGTCTACCAGGAAACCTTGGATTTTGTAAGCTATACTGACCGACTGGTATGAGATTTACCATTGGAGGGCTGATTGTATACTATATACATCTTAGCACTTCACAAATATAATCTCATTGTATCTTATGGTTATATCATGAAGGGATTAAAATCTGTTGTTTTCACAGAGACAAAAGTAGAAGTTTAGCTATGGAACTGAAATAAAGTATATAACAACTAGGGGAATACTCATAATTTAGACCCAGGACTTTGACAAGAATCTGTTGACACAGAAAGAATTGTGATTTGCAAAATGTCAGACACTTGCTGTCAAACAGAGCCAAAGCTTGACCTAAGGTCATTGACATGCAGTTGAGTGTCTTATACAGATTGATCTATCATACTTAAGTTTTGCTTATCTCTATATCTGCACTTATAGAGCAGAATAGTCTAACTTTTGAGATTAGTTCTTGTATATCCTTGGGATGCTCCTACTTTGATTAGATTTTCTGGATAGCACCAAGAGAAAGACTTTCCCATTTCAACTCCTGAGTGACCTGTTAGCAAGAGCAGTGTTCTTCAAAGTTATTTCAGTCATTGTTAGCTCTCTTGCCTTGACATTATTGTACTACCTTCAATACTCCTGTATTTTACATGTTCTTGTTTCCTGTCCCCAAATACACATCTTTCTGCTTGTGTTTTCCTGAATTCTGTTCCACTGTCTTATCATTTCACTTCTTTGGGAATGTCCACCCTAGATCTCCTGACTACAATTTTATTCCACTTCCATGTGCACCATGCATTCTGAGGAGTGACTGTATACGGGGAGTATGCTGATAGGGATAACAGATTGTGGCCTCTGGGAAAAAGATGCCTCCGCTCTGTAAAATTGAAGCACTATGTAGCTTTCTAGCACAGCACTGGTATAGTTCCAATTTAATTTTCATTTCTCCAAGGATTTCATTGAAGCCTGAGAACCTGATCACGATGGAGGGTTATCCTTGTTTTTATTTACCACTTTATCCACCTCATTTAAAAATATAGAAGGTGGTCAATAAATACTGAACGAACAAATAGATTTCAGTCACAGAACACTCTAAATAGTTTGACTTTGTCACTAGTTTCCTATCCTCTGATCTCATTTCAGTACAGATTTAAATATTTTGTGAAAATATACTCCTAACACACACACACACACACAGCAGAGGCAGCTTTTCCCCAGAGGCCACAATCTGTTAGCCCTATCAGCATACTCCCCGTATACAGTCACTCCTCAGAATGCATGGTGCACAGGAAAGTGGAATCAGCATATCCCTCTCCGACAAAAATGTTCAAGTTCCTCACAGAAAATTTTAATGTAGTTTTTGTACATAACCTTTGTAAATAACAATATGTTATTGCCACATAAGATACAATATGTATTAGAATATAACTGCTATGAAAATTCTTGTTTTACTGTATTGCTTAGGGAGAAGTGATAAGAAGAGGAAGTTGGTATATGTTCAGTATAGACGCAACATTTTAGCCTCAATGTTCTCCATCTATGGTTGGCAGACTCCATGAAGCAACTGTACTTGTTATCATCCTGGTAAACTGTAAATCTGAATAGATGCTTTCTATTGATATAAGTTGAATTATTCATAGCAATAGCGGTCTATATACGAGAAAAGAGCATTATCACACAATGACTAAGCCTCTGCTAGGTTGCTACAGAACTTGGAATCCTCTACTATGCATGCATCTACCTACAAGATGAGATTTGGCATGTGAAGAGACAGTTGGGTTTTTCCAAGTTTGTTTGTGTTTCTTGTACTTGCTCTATCGTATTCATTTGTTGTAATTTATAATTAAATTTAACCTAGAAGTATGGGATCAAACAGAGAGAGCTGAATAATAAATACTGAGTTGAATCTTTGAAGAAACTTACTACCTGTAAAAACAATATTGCTGCATTATGTACAAGGAAATTACAAGAGATAGAATTATAAATACTAGATGGGTTTTGGCCATCACAAATCTCCTTAGGAATAGACACTGGTGTGAAGCAATGATGCATTTTGGTATAGCTTGTGCAAAGATCATGAGGCAAATTCCATTTACCAGCAGATTTTATGTTTTTCGTGTGTAAACTAAGAAGAGAAAACCCTGCAGAGAGTTTTGAAGATCAGCTACAGTAATGGTTATGAAATGTCTTATCCAATGCTTGGCTTACAGCAAATGATTTGTCTGTTTTGCCTCCCGTCGTGTGTGGAAGTACTTTGTAAATGATGGTGTATAGATATCAGTCGTTGTTCTGAAGGATCTGGGAAGAAGCTGCCAGGAAAGTAACTGGATTTGAAAAGCACAGAGATACATCTAAAACAAGGAATTGATCAAAGGTCATTGGCAAATATTTTCTAACATCAGGACCAAATCTACACAGAAGTAGAAGCTATGTTAGGCGGGAGCAGCAGAATCATGCTTTTATTCTTTAACATAGGGGGTGATTTTGGAATTGGGAAGTTGATGGAAGTTAGACTCAGTCAGGTTCATGAGAAGAAGCAAATGGTTTGGGTCTTGCTGAGTGGCTTCTCAGCAAAGACTAACTATGGCAGTCTTTATTTGGAAGACACAATGCAGCACACAGCCCCAGGTAAAAAAGCAAGAGAAATGGCTTGTGATGGATCATATGAAACAGCTCTCTGCAATCACTAAAGGAAAAGCTTTTATTTAAAAATGAAAAGTCTGAAAATACAAAAGTATGTTTAACAGATCTCCTTTGGGTCAAGGGCTCACTCCTAAACACAGATAGCTGACTGGAGGGGTTATACTTTTGCAAAGTACCTATTTTTGTAGTCTCAGTGGGAACAGATCCTCTCCTCTCTTCCTGCTAAGAGCATTTAAGCACTCAGTAGAAGCAGAATGTTCTGGCACGAACTTTCTCAAGTGTAACCTCTGGAGAAAGGCAAGCTGGCAGTGCTGGGGACAGGGCATCTTTTTCACAGTGCCTGCTGTGTAACTCGACCACTCCAAACTGTTGGCAGTGCTGTCTCTCAGTATGGTGTGGCCTGAAATGGTTGTGTCTGGCCTGCCAATTCCCTGATGAGGTCAGACCCTATAAATCGATAATCATGAATGAGACAGCTGACTGGCTGTCTGCTAAATACAAGGAGAGGTATAACGGTGAAGTGTAATGACTTTGAATTGAAATTAATGACTTGACTTGAAAAGAACTTCAAGGTATTCCTTTTGGATCTGATCGACTTAGATATGTTTTTCAGAATATTAATGGGAGGAAAGAAGACAAAGTCTTCAAAAACATTTGGATCTGAGTTCTTGTTTTCCTGTTCTTCAATATAATTCCTGTTTCCCTCTTTTGTCTTGTCATTGATTTAGCAATAGGTGCATCTGAGACAGTTCAGGCCTTTTGCATTACTTTTCAAGTTCAGACAGCCAGTTCATGCCCCAACCCCCACCCCAGCCCCCCTTGCCATACCCAGCATGCGCTGACCCACAAAAGAAGAAGAAAAAAAAAGAAATAAAAGGAACCAGGGACTCAAACTCAAATAAGTTTTAAAAAAGGAAGAGCTCAAAATCCACGTGCCAACCTGCAGAGCAATGCTTTGTCGATTATGTGCTTTGAGACTATATTGTCCAAGTCTGTGACTTTTCTTGTGATACCATATTTGGAAGAAGTACTGGCATGTCAGTTTGGTTGTATGTCAGCTTCTAATACAACTCTAATTTGGCATAATAGAAAGATTTGGGGCATTACTTAGGACTAAGTTCTGTTACCAACTATCAAGATGTATGTTATTCCAAAATCAGAGCCAGGAGGAGACAGAAAGATGGGGAAGAGGGAAAGGGGAGGGAGAGTATGTGTTGGGCTATATTTATGATTACCCCATGGTATATACAAGCCTGCAAGTTGCAAGTTGATCCCACCTGGAACTTTTAACTTTGTAGCAATAGGTCGTCCTGTTACATTTTTCAAGGTATGATGTATTGAACACTGGATACACATGAGACTATTCCAGAGGGATCTCATGAAGTCACAGTCACTTTTCAAATAAGATTACAATGTCATTTAGTATTACATGTTTAAACATTTGCCATAAATGGTCAAAAAAGATCATTAGGGAAATTAATGGTGTTAGCATCAATCAAATTAATTAACTCTTGACCCTTGAATATGCCTTTGTATTATTATTATTACTAATGATAGAATAGCATGTTTATATACATTACTTATGTATACTGAAGCATAGTGGCCAACGAAACAAAAAAGTACTTCTCCAGTTGAACTTGTCACTTTTTTCCTGAAAGACAATTTCTTCTCAAAACTTGAATTACTGGCAGGCAAATCTGTAGATTTGTATTTGTCTGACATTTTTAAAAGATGAGTGACGTGTGCCTGTCTCTACAAGGGAAACAATTGACAGAGTTTGTTGCTAGTGACAAAAATGAGCTGTCAAGCAAAATGGAGAATTTTTGAAAATCTGTATCTATAATAGTAAGGTTTCCCAGGGCTTAAGACTTCCTAATGAAATGGTAGTAATATTAACGTTATTTTTAAGGGTGCATAATATCTTAATTCAAGAATTTCCAGGGGACTAATATATGATATTATGAAGTCACATATGGTATAAGCTGTATTAAAATTAAAAGAGAGAACAATGAATTTTACTGTAACAGTATGAAAGGTTCATTGGTATGGTTTCACATACCACAGCACAGTAGATGTTTAAGAAACTACCACTTGTTATGCATTAGTGATGAATAAGACTCTAGTTTCAAGGTGCAGGAGATGATGAGGTGCTGGCTCAGCCCAGACCTACTTCCCTTAAGAAGTGTAGTGCATAGTTCCTCCCCAATTGAAGGGAAGTGAGAGTTTGCAACTGGTGAACAGTGGTGCTGTTCACATCCTGGAAATCTCTGAAACTATTGTCTTCATCCTCATCCTTCTTTCTTGGTCTCAGTTCTCAAGTCATGAAGTTGAAAACATAGTGTAGCCAAGGCAGTGTTTTCTTATCACTAAGCTCCACCCCTCAACAAAATGGCAGAAGAGCTGATAGTGTGAGGAAATTAGGAACACCTGAAACCATTAGCAAATGAGGAGAGAAGAAAAGCTATGAGCAGGAGAACGCCTGCTCAGCTCTACTGAGGGTAGCTCACATACATCTTTGCCTTGGGTATACATAATGTGATGGGGAAAACAAGGTTTTGTGTACTTGTATAAACTATTGCATGGGGATATTTGTTAAATATTTATGAATGCCAACTTTACATGCAGCCTCAACCCACATTCAGAATATGTGTGTTAGGTAGTGGAAATTTGAATGTATAATTTACATATCTCCAAGAGTAAGTTAAACTGTAGAATTTAATAGTTTTACAACTTGTAAAGATTTTAGCAGTGAAATTTGTCTTCCACCACTTCTGGTTTGTGGTCTAACTGAAAAGCATGAAAGGAGGAAATTATTTATGAATTAGCATGATAGCAATGTATGGGAAGAAGCATCACAAAGAATGATTAGAAGAGTTAGGGAGTTAGGCTCAAATAATTCCCTAATATGCCATTGATTTTAAGGTTTCCAATATATTGAAAGCACCAAGTATTTCATATTATGCACATCTAGTACCCTAATTTTAACATCCTCATTCAAATGAAGCTCATGACTGCAGAGCAGGGCCAAACAGGAAACACTTCCGATTTCCTGCTCAGAGTTGACCAAACTTTTCAAATTTCCCTGCAATTGATAATGCTGTTGCCATCAACTATAGACACTCTCCATATTCTGAACCCAAGATTGCATTTCTGTAATTAAGTAACCAAATAATACCCAAAGAGATTTACAAATAACCTTACTAGTCACCAAAGTGTCATGCTGAAGAAAAAAAAAAAAATGACTGCTAGTGTTTTTTATTCAAGAGTGCCCATCCAAACGATTCCTCTGGGCAGACTGCACATTAGCTCATCAACTGGAGAACCTGATATCATTGCCAAAGCAATATGCAAATACATGTTTGATTAAATAAGATGGAGAGTTTATTGCTGAGATATGCTTTTGTTCCCATTCATTTCATGCTCAGTGAACCAAACCTAACTCTATGTCACCTAACAGGAGAGTAACCCTCTGCTGTCTAAGGATTCTTCCTCATGCTCTGCTTCCCTGTTGGTCTGGAAGGGTCAGCCTTTATCCTTCTCTGGTGTATGGGTGATGATGGAGATGGAGCATGCTCAAGTAGGGATATTTTTCGACAAATGGAAAAATCCCCCTGTCAACAATGGCACGTGCTTCTGCTCTATCACCATGATTACACTGGGGCTTTACTTTCGAGTGTCCTGGATTTTAAATTGAAAGTCAAATGTAATTTGCCACAAGAAGCATGAAGTGAGTGACTAAAAGCTGCTAGCAAAGCCTAGCATAGCTATTCAGTGATTCTATGATAATAAGCATTGGCAGGTGGCAGGTCATTGGGCTCTGGCTGCCTGGTAGAGCTGACAGAGTAACGTGTTAATGCAAGGCCCACTTGTTCTAGACAAGTCCACATGGTGAGATGGCTAAAACCAGACAAACACTATTGTTGAGGTATTGTTGAGGCACAGAAGCACTCCTTTAATTCTTATGCATGTCTGAAAATTACAGACAAATATAATATAATTTTGTGAATTAGACTACTAATTAAAATGCAGATATTGTGGCTGAAGAGAAAGTTCCTGTAATAGAAAATAATGGTTTTAGGAGATGATGATTTACTGTGACCACATTTGTATTGGGGACTGTGATAGGTACTTCATATGTATATTCTTAGCTAATACTCCCAAAAGCTTTTTATTATTCATATTGATCATCTGAGGACACTGGAGTATTAACGGTCAAACACTCAAGAGCAAGGTCAGGAGAACGCTTCTGACTGAGCCTCTACTCTCTATAGCTCCTTGCTGTTTCTGTGCCTGGGACAAATATCAATTTAGTGCAGACTCATTTTTAACAATATACATGGAAGTCGTTAGAATTTTTACAGAGAGAGCAACTGAGTATTAGACATGGTAAATAAATTCACACAAGGTGAGAGGATCCAATCAGGGCTAGAAGGAAGCTTTAATCTCAAATCTGCCTGAAAGCCAAACCCACTCCCTTTTCTCATGGCTCTGCTAATGAGTCAATAAGTTGAATGCCGAACTGGATGGTATGTAAGGCTCTATACCTCTGAGGCTGTTTTGAGAATCTCTACTATGCCTTGGTAGAGGATCCTATCCAGTACTTCCTTAGAAGCATCTCCTTCTTGTCTGAGGCTATGCAGCGAAGCTGAACTTATTTCCAATACACACAGTAAGTACAACGCTAAGCCTTTACTCAGTTCCTTTCTTTGACATCACACAATTAAGATGACTTAAGCATATAATCCTTAAAAAGTAGCCCTCAGACCTATGACCAGTGCTGAAGACATGGGTGATTTAGTCCCAAAGCCAAGGAAGTCATTTGAAAAGCTTGGTTTTCTGTCAACATGTGGGATGCATTGCATTTGCTGTGTGCCTTGCAGGAGGCCAGGTGGGAAAACAGCACATCATCAAAAATCCCTCTTATTGGGGAATATTTTCTTTTGAGATTTGCTATGTGCTGAGAGCTACCACTTTGTACCTCACTTGTGGCTGCTGCTAATTCATCAGTTTCTTCAAACGACTTAAAAATATGTAGTTGATGTTAGGTGCAGAGCTCCAGTGGTAAATGTAACACGAGAGAGGAACTTGGTCATCATCGGTCTGGTTGCTATGTTTTTAACCAAATATCAGCAACCACTGTATCATTATCATGGGACATCAAAAGATCTGTGTTTTTGATCGGACAGTCTTGGGTTCAACTTGGAATACATACATTTCTGCCTGGTTGAATTGGAACAACATAATAACACTCTACAAATGATGTTCCTTCATCCTGTCTCAAAGGTCAAGAATTAACATGACACATGCAATGTTGAAATGTCTAGGAAATAACTTAACAAGCATGGAAGACCCGATGAGAGTGTCTCTTGTTCAATCAGAGGCACTTTGTTAGCTGTGTGGTTTTAGGCAAGGCATTTAACCTTTCTGAGTTTCAGTTTCTTCTTCTACAAGTGGTAAAAATAATGCCTTCTTTATAGGGCACTTGTAGGGATTATATGGCACGACAAAGGTCTTGCTGGCATTCCACTGCCGGCTTTCTTGTTACAAAGCCTGCCCACATTACAGGGGAATAACTCACACATTCTGGGGTAGCCTTGTACTCCTGGTCACCCCAATTAGAACTTGAAAAACATTACTGGCACATTCTTCACTTTCAGATTATTCGGAGTGAATTCTGTGGTTTCTGTTAATAAAACAAACATATGGACCAAAAGTTGGGCTGCAGCAAAGGAGAGAGCATAAATAATGTTCATCTAATTATTCTGGTGGAGATGTTTACTATCCCTAGTCTGCTATTTTTAGGATATTGCTTATTGTTATTAAGCAGGTCACCATTCAAGAATTAGAAATCAGATAAAAAGTATGTAGCCTGAGTACTTAGGATGTTTCTCCTTGTTTTATTTGTTTTCCAATGTCAGTGCAAATGTTTAAGTGTGTAGAGTTTTTCTGCTATCTCTGGCTGTCCCAGACCACTTACTGTGTTAGATCTGTAGCCCACTAAGTGCTCTGGCCAGTACTGAAGCTTACTGAGCACACCGGCAAGGGGGGGGGGTTGTTAAAAATTGGTTCCTCTATCAATAAGCATGCCCTTTCTTGATTTTGCTGCTGGGATCTTTCTGCAGCAACAACTTTTGGATAGGAAAAGCAAAGGGAAAGGATGTATAGTCCATAAGATCTACTGGTTCACTTTAGGCCCATACCCACAGATACAGGGATAATTTGGATCTTGCTTCAAGATAGGGGTTAGGGTTCAGGAGAAATAGCTTCAGAAATCTGCTCTTGGCTCTCTGCTATGTCCTCATTGTCCATCACATCCAGTGTCTTTCTTCTTTACTGAGGATCAAACAAGAAAAAAAAAAAAAAAAAAAAAAGGTTGGTCTTCCTTGCTCGTTGGAAACTGAAGTCCTAGGAGGGCTAGCTGAATCATCAGGAGCGTGTATTTTGTTTTGTTTTTTCCAAAACTCCCCTCCTCTCCTTTTCAACCTCTTTTAAGTTTTCTTCCCAGGAAAGTGGAGAGAAATTAGTCATTTTGTAGCCAAGTTTGATTTCCAGTGACTGTTGTCTACAGCTGGCATGTTGCTGGTGATCCTAATTTCCACACTTATATCATTGTCATACCCCTAGACCTCCTTTCCCTTGTTTTATGCCAGCAGAGACTACATAAAATAAGGGAAAGGTGACTGTAAATCAAGAAATAAAAACTTTTTTATGAACTGCTTCAGATAATGAATATTTTAGACGTTGCAGCCCACATACAATTCTGTTGTGTAGTTCCTCCATCTACCTTCTTTTAATGGTGCTTTAAAAATGTATGAAAATGGGGCTGGAAAGATGGTAGGTGATTTACTTACTTTAGTCTAGTCCCCAGGACTTACATAAAAACAAACAAACAACAAACAAACAAAGGAATGGAAAACCAGGGCACTTGCTATCTCAGCATTGAGGAGGAAGCACGAAAGGATGCTTCTAGCTTGCTGGCAACCCCGTCAAGCCAGGAGGTGAGCTCCGGGTTCAGAGAGAGACTATCTCAGAGCAGAGTGGAAAGCTAGTGAGGAAAAGCTTGGCATTGAACTCTAGCCTCCTCATGTGTGCACATGTACAACAAACAACTATGTATGCAGGAAACTATTCTTAGGTTGAGGGCTACACATAGACTAACTTACCACTGAGATCTGATACATGGGCTAAAGCATTCTGAACCCTAGTACTGCATAAAAGTTAATAGTAGAAAAACAACCAAGTGCCCCCCAGTGGGTGTAAGAGACAACCTGACATCAGAAGTGTTGAAGGTCACCAGGTTGCATTTGTCACACTTCCTTTCTTCCCTCTAATCAATGCTTTCTATTCTGAGTTTGCAATGTCCTCGTTATATTTTACAGTTCCACCTTTCATGGGCAGCTATCCCGTGCCACAGAAATGTTTGACTATTCATGTGTGCCCTTCCATTGTATTTTTGCATCACAGTTCTTCATCAGTTCTCCTGATGGTTTATACACAAATAGTCTTAAGCCCTTGTTATTACGCAAAATGCTAATACTGAGTATTTTTAATAACTATTCTCATGCTATAACTTCAATGGATGCTTTTCTTGTAATGTTTGGTAAAGCCAGAATAGATGTTTGACACAGAACATGATGTCAATGTTAGATGTGATCTTTCTCAGAGCTCTCAAATTCAAGCTGTAGTTGACCCAGCTATTTAGAGATAGCTCTTGCTTAACTATTATTTTTTTCTGGTCCTGGGTTTTGCAAAATTTCCATGGTTATACTGATAAGGCTGAGGTAACTGGAGACTCATGCCCCGCTTTTCATCATTGGTATGCAGGTGGCCATGCTCTTCCCCTCTTTGGGTCATTAACTGACTTCTAAATATCCACTGTGTATCTCAGGATATGCATCTTATTCAGACAAAGGATATAAAAATAGCTACTTCTTCCCAGAAAAAGTCCATTCTTTCATCCCAGAGTGTGGTCTCAGAGAGTAATTACAGAGAGTTTCAGGAAATATTATAATAGTCTAATTTCAGAAGCCTGATGTTTGGCCTGAAATGACACGGGACATGAAGGCAGGTGGTATGAGAGCTTAGAGTGAGCTGAGCTGTGAACAAGCTTAATCTATTTTACCCCATCAGAGGGATAAATTCCTGAAATCTATAGTTTTCAAAGTGTTTTATCCTATCTGATTTGGAAAGGAACCATTTTTTTTTACATCTAGATTCCCCCCTCCCCCCCACACACATGTGGTAAGCACAGTAAGAGTACAATGAATCAATTTTAAGTTGTTATAATTCTAAAACTGAACTCTGTCAAAATAGGTAGCCAAACCTGAAATATCACGGTTACACTTAGAAAAACCATTGTGTATAAGCACAGTGCAGGAGAGGGCCTGCTTACCTCTGGCCTGCTCATTCCCACCTTTCAAGTAATTTTTTTCATTTTCATGCCATGTCAGAGGAAAATTCAATTCTATACGAAGAAAAGATTTTTTTGAAGGACAATATTTTTTCTATTTACTTCCCAAGGATAACATAATTTTTTTTGGTGATCATATTTAAACACATCTTTTGGATTTGGATTTCTTCTTACCTAACTTTAGCTGAAATCAAATATCAGATATACCTTAGGAACGACAGAACAGGCCAATATCTGATATTATAGCAACTACATATGAAATCCTTTCTAGTGCAGAAGCTTATTAACATTTAAAAGGAACGAGATCCATTTATACTTTGACTATGTAGTCAACGCCTGCTGAGCAGAACTCACTGTCTGTCATTCCCAACCTTTTCCCCTCTTTTACATTTACTGAAGTCCTTAAATATCAGCAGCATACTAAAAATTCTCTATAAATGTTCCAAATGAAATCCCATCTTTAGCTTCAGCCCTCCCAACCCATTCCCCCAATGTTCAAATAACACAGAGAGGCTAATTTTCAGTGAGTTGTCAAAAGGAAAGGTGACAGTCCATTTAGCAGTCAGCTAGTTGCTAATTAGTATCCAACTAAAATGCATCAAAATTTGAACACTCCAATTGAACACTTTGAAAGATAAACATTCTACTAATTTAACTTTGCCGTAGGTTGAGCCGGGATTGAATACTTTCACAGGAAGATGATCTGTGTTCCAGTGATTTCCAATACTGTGGTTTAACCCAGAGCTAAAACGGCTATCCAACTATGCCATTTATTCATCTGTGATTGACTGCGTTGAGTCTGTAAGACAGTAGGTCATCACACTCTGACACAGGGATTAAGAAACTGTCTTGTGCCATTTTGAAACCCCACACTTTATAAAAACATGAGAGGGAAATAGAGGATGTTATATGTATAAGAAATATGTGGTTATTCAAGAAGTGAATTATGAATGTGGCAGTCTGTCATCAAGGAGTTGAACTTGTACATTCAGCTAGGAATGGATCTGTCATTGAACAAGGCACAACATGGTTTCTGCATAATCATGCATCTAGCGATACTGTTTTATTCTGAGTGTTGAATTAATACATTTTCCTCAAATCTGTCCATGCAAAAGAGATAAGTATGGGAAGAAGGATTATGGAAAGCTAGCTAGATAATCAATATAGAGATAGAAGAATCATAGGTAGATAAAGAGAGACAGATTTTTAGAGCACTTACTACTAAATACTTTATATATGCACTATAAATAATAGTTACCTTAACCCACATAGGATTTATACATCTGTATCTATGTATGGTTCCTGCAATATATTCACCTCTCAAACTGGATACCTTTTCCACCATCACCTACCAAATCATCCAATTCTTAGGAGGAACTCAAAAGCACTCATGAAATCTTGGAAGAAAATAGAGTTGTATTATTTTCTTTTCCTTGAAAAAAAAAAAATAGGTCAAAGTACCTCCTAAAAGCATTGACTTGGGACTGTTCAAAATTTTTTTTGTGGGGGGGAGAAAAGTATAGAAATGTTCAGACGGAGCTCTAACGAGACCAAGGTGACCGTGTAACTCTCCCGTGCTGGCAACTCTGGGCTTGTTCCTGACAAGGTACATCACGGTGCATCATTCTTTTGCAGTCCTGGGTCCTTCATGACACTGTGGCAGTAGCAATACCGACGTTGAGGCTGAGAATGCAGGGATTTTTGGAGCCATAAATAAAAAAATAAAAAAATAAAAAATAAATAAATAAATAAATAAATAAATAAATAAATAAATAAATGGCTATTTTAGAAGAATTAAATTGAGCTTCTTAAGCACCCCCCTGTGATTTGGCTTAGGCACTTGGGGAAGGGAGGTGCATTTAGGAGGTGAAATGGTGGGCGCGCTCTCTTCTGACCCCTACCTGAATTCAGCCTCTGGGTCGTGCTTTAAAGAAGAAAGACAAGTGAACCTCGTCTAGAATTAATGATTGGAGCATGCAGGTTTTCTCTCCTGGTCCTTGCCTTCTCCCTCAGCAAAGGTTCTTTGAATTGTGAACGGGGAGACCCGGATTCTGTAGTACTCCGTAGACACTGAATACATTCCTTTTCTGCCCCGACTTTGTGTCTTCTATCTATTTCATCAATGTTTTTCAAATGTTTTATCTCTGCTCAGTTCTAAATGGTCACGATTTTGTGACTCATATTTCTTATCAGAAGTGTGTCTTCCACAGAGGAGGACAGGGTAGGGCGTTAGCACAGTTGCCACACAGAGCAGGCGCTCAGTGAAAACCGAAGGCTTGCAGTGAATGAATGACAAGTTTCATACTCTTAGTTACCGTTTACCAGTTTCCCTGTTCGAAGGCCGAGCATAGTGCGTTTCGTTGCAAGACAGGTTCCAAAGAATTATCGATTGGTTTCTTGTTTTTAAAACATTGGGTTTTTTTGAGATTATAATTACATTATTTCTCCTTCTCTTCCCTCCACCCAGATTCTCTTTCAAATTCATGTCCCTTAAAAAGATATATATATATATATATATATATATATTATTCAATTAATTGTATATAAAATACATACATTAATAATATAATCATATATGCAAAATTATTATATAATACATACAGATACATACGTATTCACCCACAAAAAAAAAATACAAAATACCCTAAACACAAAAACATACTCTGCTCCGTCTATACAATGTTACTTGTATGTACTTGTCTATACACGTTTCAGAGCAGACTGTTTGGTAAGAATAACCTATTGGCATGATCTATTTCTATCACATGTCACATTCCTCAGTGCTTGTATTTTTGTATATGTTTGAGAAATCCTGAACTTTTTCCTCCTTACATTAGCATGCTTATTGGTATCATCATGCTTGTTCAGGTCATGTTTAGATAGCTATGTTGGTGTGATATATCATGGACAAAAGATCTCTGACATTTTAGTACTCTGAGAGCTAGTGTTCAGGGGGAAATTTTTCAAGTCAGATCCCTCCCAGTCTTCTAGGCTCTGTGACTGAAGTTATGACTCTAAATTGGGTTTAACTTTTATACATCTTTATCATATTGATTATATAATGAATTTACCCATGTACATGATCTTAAGCCCCTAGTCAATCATAAGCCTCCAAGCTCATCATTAATTATATATCTAAAAGCCATGTATATTTATTTGCCCCCAAAGGTATGTCTTAGAATGTACATACACTGTTAATAGTTCTAACCCAAATCCTATCCAGAGTATAATGGGCGCATTGTGAAATAGTCACGGCATGAAGTCAGATAGCCACGAAATGAGCATACTACAGTTATAGACCACGAAAGGAGCAGAGCGTTGTGTTACCAGGTTAGAGACGACATAGCAAGAGAATCTGGTGTGCCTGATCCCACGTGTGAGAGATTAGAGATGAGAAACTGTGGCCCCGAGAGCTGAGTGCTCCCATAGCACATCTATAGGACAGAGTGGGAAAGGGATGGTCAAGACTTGCTAATGCCTAGGAGAAGGGCAGGATTTTGTGAGAAATATAAAGCTGTCTGAAGTCTAGCAAGGTTGTCTTATTGACCTGCTCAGAACTAGAGGAGAATTTGCATTCCTAGATCTTCTTTCTCTTTTAAAGAAGTATATGTCAAGCCCCGGACCCTTCAGTAAGTGCTGCAGGAATTGTAGTTACCCAATAAGCGTTCACCTTGCTCTTCTTCCCCCATTAGTTAAAAAGAAAAAAAAAAAAAAGCAATGAATAATCTTAGCATGAATGCCCACCTCAGACAAGCGTTCCCAGAGGAAAGGTTGCCTTGAGCATTAGCAGATTGCTGAGGCAGAGGGTGTTCATTCCCGCCTCATCTGATTGCCTCTCAAACTGGCACAAGAGTTGTCACACTGGTGACTCTGTTTCAGAGCCAGTGAGCACTCTGACGCTTCGTAATTATGGAAACACATGTGCTAAGTCACTTTTTGCTAAGCCACGGTGAGATGAGAATTCTCAGTGCTCAATCGCCCTCAAAATTTCTCATCTCTTCCCTGGGGTGAGGCGCTTTGGTTTAGCAGCTACTCACAGGGATTGCATTTAAATCATTTAAAGTCTGGAGTTCGATATCTCCTGAATGCAGCCACTTTTGGCATTTCCTTTCAGGCACACCTGGATGTTTTTCCCCCTTACTTTAAAGCTAGGGCTATTCTCCTATGGGGAGGCAATCTTTGGACATGCATTGACTCTTTGCTTGCACAGACGCACTTGATGACACCTTCTGCTTGCCTCTTCCCGGGTGGTTAATCACTCCCTGGCAGTAGCTCCATTAAGTCATTAGGATCCAATTCATATTTTACCCAGAAAAGCAATAATATAGTAAATCAGATGTGTGGCGAGCCAGGAGAAGTAGAAGTGGTAAGTATATAAAAATGAAACAAACCCACCGACCACAAGGCTGATTTTACTTAGAGACGATACAAGTTCTGATGTAACAAGGAACCTCTTTAGGGTCTCCCGCGGTTTCAAAATTGTTTGTTCGGGCAGCTAAGCTTTACAGGAAAACTATAGACTTATACCCTTTTTTAAAAAAATGTATTTATTTATTTATTTATTTAATCACTCTATAACTCAATATCAGCCCTTCTTCTCCTCCCATGACCCCTCATATAAGCCTCTCCCCCCCCCCCATTTTCCTTAGAAGGGGAAGCCTCCTCTAGGTGTCAACCCCCCTCACCTCTCCATTCCCCCCACCCCACACATATCAAGTTGCTGTGGGATTAGGCATATTTTCTCCCACTGAGGCCAGACAAGGCTGTACATTTAGGGGTTCAGGATCCACAGGCAGGCAGGCAGGTAGGCAACAGGCTCAGGGACAGTCCCTGTTCCCTGAGGACCCACATGTAGACCAAGCTGCTTATCTGCTACATTTGTGCAGAGGGCCTAGGTCCAGTATGGGCTCACTCTTTGGTTGGTGTTTCAGTCTCTGGGAGAGCCCAAGTGTCCAGTTTAGTTGACTCTGTTGCTCTTCCTGTGGAGTCCCTGTCCTCTTTGGGTTCTTCAATCTTTCTCCCAACTCTTCCATATGACTCTCCAAGCTCCATCTAATGTTTGGGTGTCAGTTTCTACATTTCTTTCCATTGGCAGCTGGGTGGACCCTCAGAGAATAGTTATGCTAGGATTCTGACTGTCAGCATAATGGAATAGCATTAATAGTGTCAGGGATTGGTTCTTATCCATCAGAGGGGTCTCAAATGCAAGCCCATTACACTGGTCAGCAAACTAAGTTATGGGTGAGAGATGTGAGAACTTTTTCCAGAGGCAAGTTTTAACTTAGATGGAAGAGGTTCCTATGGTTGAAGCAGAAAGAAATATTTGGATGTCCAAATATGTTTTACTACATAATTTCCTTACTAAAGCCCAACTTTGTTGTTAATTCTAGACCATTCCATCACCCGAGCTGTGTTGTAAGAACAATAGCTTTATATTTTGCTCAAAATTAAAACAGGAATTTGGAGCAACAGAAGGGGGCTTGAAACAACAGAATTGCTAATATTGAATAATGCCTAGCCTTTTCTGTTTTATGTATTTCTTCTCTGTGAAATACTATAGAGAAGTAAAAACACAACTACAGCAAACCAAACCAACCAACCAACCAACCAATCAGCCAACTAACCAAACAACTAAACAACCAAAAAGTCCTTTGATGTAGACTCACATGACTGGTCAGTGCAATCTGATTTGGCAAGTGTCTATAGGTCACTGAGAGTGGGCCAGGTACACACTGTTATTTTGTAAGAGTAAGTGAGTCTGAGCTCCCATCTTGTATCATTAATCATCACATATGGAGTGTGAGGTTATGCAGTAGTACACACCACAGGCCTGTGGGGAGAATGTCAGAAAGCTTAGAGGAGCCTGGACTGTCCCCAAAGTGACTCTCTGCAGGCCTGTGGGGAGAATGTCAGAAAGCTTAGAGGAGCCTGGACTGTCCCCAAAGTGACTCTCCATGCCTGGCTCCCAGGTCACGTAGAGAGCTCATCCATCCCCTGAGAAGCCTTTGGGATGATTTCCCAGTCACCAAGGCCCCCTACTTTTATTTTTTTCCTCCACTGAACCACCTGCAGCTGGTGAAAAATGACCTACTACAGCTGGTGAACATTTCCTACTTCTTTTCCTCTGACTTCACACAGCTGCGACAGACGGTGCCCCAGCAGGGTCTAAGTAGCCCAGCGGCCAAGGGTGAGCAAGACCACCATGGACCTGACTTTAGATCTGGGCCTTTGATTCTGTTTGTTACATGGCTCCCTCACCCCTAGGAGCTGTGTGTTATTAGAACTGGCCAACACAGGCTACTGATTAAAACACTGGAGATTCCTTTATTGTGAATGTTAAAATAACAGAAGTGGCTTCCAGGGCAACCTTTGTAGTTTTGATAGAGGGAACCTAAAGTGCATATATTCAACCATGAAATCAGGACTGAGGCACAAGTTCTCTGTTAGACCTACTTTTCATCTGTGAATTCTTCACTTTAATATTAGCTCATGTGCATTACTTGCCTTCTTAAGAGTATGCTGAGGAAAACTTATCTATTAAAAAAATCTCTCTGCTTACTACTTTAGTCTTGTTTAAAGCTCATGTTAGCTATTGTTGATATTTTGTATATTTTAGAATGTTTTATGCTTCTTCACATACACAGAATGATATGTATGAATGTTTCTACTAAAGAGTTTTACCTCAGGATCAATCCAGAGTCCATATGGAACAGCAAGGAATGTCTACTATACATGATGTGGAAGTTCAGTCTCTTATTTGACAGACCAAAGGTATGTTATCTTTACCAGTTTTTAGAAGAATAAACATTGTGATTTAGATAGACTCCAATGTGTCAGCAGTCTAGTAGTCTCTGTGTAAGAAATCTCTAAAGCCACAAGGTTCACTTGTCTAATTTATTTAGGAACTGAACAGTACCTGGTCTGGTAGTATGTTTAGGGCTGTTATCCTTTTGCAGTTAATCTGTGTGAGGGATGCGAGGTAAGGATCTAGGTTTCTTTCCTCCCCAAAGCCAGCTGCATGCATAAGTGCTATTTATTTATGTTTTCATAGGTTAACTTTATATATTTATTGAAATTTGGTTAACCATAAGTGCGTACATATGTATGTATGTATGTATGCATCCATCTAATTAATTTTCTATCTATCTATCTGTCTATCTATCTATCTATCTATCTATCTATCTATCTATCTATCTATCTATCTATCTTTCCTACCTATCTATCTATGCATATATGTATCAATGTATCTATGTATCTATATATATACATAGATATATCTATGTATCTATCTATGTATCTACGTATCATCTATCTATCTATCTATCTATCTATCTATCTATCTATCTATCATCTATCTGTCTATTGATCTATGTATCTGTGTATTTATTTCTCTCTCTATATCAATCTATTGATCTATCTATCTGTGTATCTCTCTCTATCTATCTATGTATCTGTGTATCTATCTATCTGTCTATCTCTTTATCTCTCTATCTATCTAATTACGTTTGATTTGCTGCAGTGGGAAGGCTACCCATGTCATGCTCACTTTGACTTAGTCTTAAATATCCACTGTGACATTATTCTAGAGTTCATATTTGTCTTCAGCTATTCTAATTTTCTTTTATTTTTTTAAAAGCCAATAATATTTCTTCAACAAATCCTTTTGCATTATTATTCATTTGGCAGAAATCTAGTTACATACCTGGGAAGAGCTGGTTTTGACCAACATTAATCTTCTGCTCAATGAACATGGTCCATCTCTGTCTATTAGGCAATCCTCTGTATTCCTGAAGTTTCGGGCACTTAATAATTTTCTCTGTTTGATTCTCACACATCCTTTGCTCAGTTTATTATGATGCATGTAAAAATGAAATTATACTGGTTCTTTTCTTGAAGTTTATTTCCTAAGTTGTTATCTCTACTGTATTAAACTGCAATCTTGCTCTATTAACTTTATATCCTGAGCCATTACTTAAGTTATTCATTACTTTTAGCCAGCTTTTTATTGACTTCTTCAGGTTTGCTGTGACTATAACCGTGTCTTCTATGTACAGTTTAATTTTATTCTTTTCAGTCTTTTTAATTTTTAAGTTAAGTGTTCTGGCTTCATTAACCTAGCCAGGGAAACTTAGTACAATGTTGTGGGAATACACACACACATACACACACCCACACACACCGAGAGAGAGAGAGAGAGAGAGAGAGAGAGAGAGAGAGAGAGAGAGAGAGAGA
>NC_034597.1:70905356-70931106 GCF_900095145.1 Mus pahari
ATATATATATATATATATATATATATATATATATATATATATATATATATATGTGTGTGTGTGTATATATATATACATATATATATATAATTTGTATTCATCTTTTCTTAAAATAACATCCTTTATTTTATGTATAGCAGTCCAATTTATGTCCCACAGCCCTACAATAAACTGACTTGATAGAGCTTTAAACAGAAGCAGAAAGAGAAAACTTGCAGGTATTGCCATCCTCCCTCCCTCTGTAGAAGATTTTTTTTTAAATCACCTCTTCTAAGTAGGTTAATGTGACACATACATTCATTAACTAAGCATGTGTAATTCCTACTGCATTAGTGGTAAATGGATTTCAAAAAAGAAAACCCAGCTTTTTTACAATTTTTTACAAACCCAGAATTTTTACAATTCCTGTCTCAAATGAATTTCAGAGTTTGGACTATTGATGAATATAAAAATGGTTCTTGCTCCTTAAACACACAGAATGTTGAATTCATGTAGCAGCCATGAAAACTGGGGGAAATGAGCTTTGTGTCCTCTTCCATGACTGGCATGTTCTTTGCCTATGGTCTGTTCTTCCTCATGGTGCCCTTTCTGGCTCTCCTTTCTATGTGTTTGTACTTTACCCACACAACTGTTTATCTTTATGTGAACACATTATAGGTCAAGATCGCTCTAAGAGTGAAAACATGAGGTCTCCTTCCTGAGTCTGGCTTGCCTCACGCAATATCCCACACCATGCACTCATCTTTCAGAACAGATGTAGACTTAGAGTTCATCTTCATGTGAGGTTTTTGTCTAAATTTGGATACACATCTTTACATTTTCAAGACTGACATCGAACTGGAGGGTTTTGGGAGCCTTCTGTCTTCTATCATTCTCTGAAATATTATATACATAGAAGTGGTAGGAGTTTTTTCCTAAATGTGTGATAGAAGTCCCTAGTGGAACAATTCACTCATAGAGTTTCCTCTGTGGGAAGATTTTAAAATTACAAATTCAAATTTTGATTGACATAGAGGGTTCCAGTTTTAAGTTCTTTTCGTGGGTTAAATCTGTCACTTTCTAACTACACGAAGTTTGTTCATTTTATGTAGAATGTTATATAGGAAGTAACCATTCTCTCCATATCTTTGAGGAACCAATTGTAGAATCTCCAGCCAAGCCTAAAACCAGAGAGCAACAAACCCTGTATAACAAAGATTTTTCTCTCACATATATGACATAATTTTCACTTTATGAATTAGAACAACTAAGAGATTAGTAATGACTCTGAGGACAAAGTAGAATAATGAACACTGTAATAAGAGTTATTGACAGTAGTTGGCTGTGCAAATAAAAGAGACTGCTACCTGGTCAGCAAGTTGCTGCCAAGATTGGGTTATTATCCTTTCACTGGATGCAGAATCTATAGTGATGTTTCTACTTTCAGATTCTTTCTTATTAATTTAAGATACATTTGATGCAACCATCTTTGATTTTATTAATCATTGTGTATACATTTTCTGCTTTGAATAAGTTTCTTTGTTTATCTTTATAAGATGGGAATTAAAATAATTAAATTTTAATTTCTAGCTTAGGCAGTGATATAAACTTATCTGTCTGTGTATCTATTTGTCTATCATCTATCTATCTATCTATCTATCTATCTATCTATCTATCTATCTATCTATCTATCTAATATCTATCATTCATCTGTCAACTATCTACTAGTTCCTTCATCTTTTTACTGTGTTAATTAACCTGTGACTATTATTGTTCAGCCATTATATTGTTACTTATGTGTTTGTCCAGTTGTTCCATCAGGTGAAGGAATAAATTACTACTATGATTCTGAACCTTTCAACTTCTTTCTCAAATGCTATAATCTTTTTTTGCCTTATTTACTATAAAGTTCTATTTGTTAGAAAAAACTATATATTTACAAATATAACCTATTTTCATGAGTTAAATATTATTATAGATGATACTTTATAATTAGGTATACTTTAAAAATAGTTTATGGCAATTTATAAATGAGAATGTGTATATTTTAAAGTGTACAGTTCGGAGAGCTTTAGTAGATTGATAGTTATGTACCCATTGGTATCTAATGCCAAATCATCTCATTTGTACTTCTTGGCAGACAACTCAGAAGACTTTACTCAGAGAACTTGGAAACTCCTAGTTCTTTCCAGTTCTCTGGATTTGAAGTTCTAGACATTCCCTATCAGTGTGGTTATGCGTTATACTGTTGTCTGTGTCTCACCATTTCTGTTGGGAATGCTTATAGTCTTTAAACATGATTTTAATGTTATAAGTAACCAATCCAACACTGTTATGCTTGCTATTATGTTTGCATGTCATGTCTTATATCCATTTATTTTGTTCCTCATCATATTCAATATAACTTGCGTAGACCGTATTACTTTATCTTTTCAATTAATTCTGATAACTTGTGCCTTTGAATTGCTTTTAGTCCACTGTATCTTCACATAATTATCAGTATACCTCTGCTGTGTAGCTATGATTTTTTAGTATTGTTTTGTTATTGTTCTTCACCTTTGGTCCTTAATTTTTCTCAGATGTTTGTTTTAATTTAAGATAAACATTATTGATCTATATTTGTCAACAACCCTTTAGAACTGAGGGATAATATTTAGCTCTTGGTTTCCATATTATACTTACAAACAATGTTATATTACTTTCTGCAAACCTGTTTTTAGAATTGCAAGCTAATAATATATAAATCCAGACTGTCATGTTTCAGGAATCTTTTATTTATTATACACAGCTATATGATTCTCCAAAGATACCTTACATTGCAAGAAACACTATAAAGGAGAGACTACTGTGGAGTATATGGATGGACAGAAATAAACTCATATAAATCCTGAGAAAGGGGGTTTTTCTGACTAGGTAATATAGGTAGAAAGAAGAAATAATTGAAGACGCAAATGAGAGTCAAGAGAAAGAATTCCATGAGAAAAGGACTATAAGCAGCTACTAGAAGTTAGGAATGAACCTTAGTTCACAGCCAGCAAGCAAATGTAGATCCTCAGACTTAGAGGAACTGTATTTATCAACAAACAGCTGTAAGGAGCAGTCTCTCTAGAAACTTGAAAGCAAGTGCCACTGACATCACGACTTTTCCCAGGAAGAGCCACGTCAACTTTCTGATCTCCACAACCTTATCATAATACATTTGTGTTATTTAACCTGTCATCTTATCAGTTTGTTATAGCAGGATGAGAAAATTAATATACCTTATACGTTTCATCTAATTATACAATGTCTCACTAAATAATGTTATAATTATAGATTTACACAGCCATGTAGTTTAAGATGTCAGGTCAAAGGAAACTCGACTTCCCCAGACTCTGAGAAGCAGCCCAAATATCCAGAATGGGCTTGACCTGGACTGTAGGAGGATGGAAGCAGTGTTACCCAGGAACTGGGAAAGCTGGGTCCAAAAGGACTTACTTTTCTTTCCTCTGGCAATTATCAATATGGCTCTCCAATTATAATATACTTATGGTACCTATCAGCATATGAAGGTCCTTGCTACATGGAGCCTCTAGGCTACCCCAGTCCCTACTCACAAGTACCTGATTATACACTTCAATGTCCCCATTCCAATCTCCTGGCTTTCCCCTTCCCCCAGTTACTCCCCCCCTTTTAAAATTGGATATTTTATTTATTTACATTTCAAATGTTACCCCCTTTCCAGGTTTTCCCTTCTCAAACCCACTATCCCATCCTCCTCTGCCTGCTTCTATGAGGGTGCTTCCCCCCCCCCCATTCCCACCTTCCTGACTTTGCATTCCACTACACTGGGATATCAAGCCTTCATATGACAAAGTCCCATTGATGCCCCACAAAGCCATCCTCTGCAACATATGAGGCTGGAGCCATGTGTCCCTCCATGTGTACTCTTTGGTTGGTGGCTAAGTCTCTGGGATCTCTGGGAGGTATGGTTGGTTCATATTGTTGTTGTTCTTATGGGTTTCAAGCCCCTTCAGCTCCTTCAGGCCTTTCTCTAACTCCTCCATTGTAGACCTCATGCTCAGTTCAATGGTTGGCTGTGAGCATTCGCCTCTGTATTTGTCAGACTCTGGCAGAGCCTCTCAGGAGACAACTATATCAGGCTCCTGTCAGCAAGCACTTATTGGCATCCACAATAATGTCTAGGTTTGGTGTCTGTATATAGGATGGATCCCCAGGTGGGGTAGTCTCTCAATGGCCTTTCTTCAGTCTCTGCTCCATACTTTGTCTCTGTATTTCCTTCTGTGAGTATTTTTTTCCCCTTATAAGAATTATTGAAGCATCCACACTTTTGGTCTTCCTTTTTCTAGAGATTCAAGTGGTCTGTGAATTGTATCTTGGTATTCTGAGCTTTTGGGCTAATATCCACTTATCAGTGAGTGTATACCATGTGTGTTTTTTTGTGATTGAGTTACCTTACTCAGGATATTTTCTAGTTCCATCCATTTGCCTAAAAATTTCATGAAGTCATTGTTTTTAATAACTGAGTAGTGCTCCATTGTGAAAATGTAACACATTTTCTGTATCCTCTGTTGAGGGACATCTGATTTCTTTCCAGCTTCTGGCTATTATAAATAAGGCTGCTATAAACATAGTGGAGTATGTATTCTTGTTATATGTTGGATCATTTTTGGGTATATGCCCAGGAGTGGTATAGCTGGGTCCTCAGGTATTACTATGTCCAATATTCTGAGGAACCACCAGACTGATTTCTACAGTGCTTGTACCAGCTTGCAATCCCACCAGCAATGGAGGAGTGTTCCTCTTTCTCCACATACTCACCAGCATCTGCTGTCATCTGAGTTTTTGATCTAAGTCATTCTGTCTGATGTGAGGTGGAATCTCAGGGTTGTCTTAATTTGCATTTCCCTGATGACTAAGGATGTTGAACATTTCTCTAGGTGCTTCTAAGCCATTTGTTATTTTTCATTTGAGAATTCTATCTTTAGCTCTGTATTCCATATTTTAATATTTTTAATATTTAACATAGGTATTTGGTTCTCTGTAGTCTAACTTCTTGAATTTTTCATATATATTGGATATTGGCCCTGTATCAGATGTAGGAATGGTAAAGATCTTTTCCCAATCTGTTGGTTGCCTTTTGACCTATTGACAGTGTTATTTGCCTTACAGAAGCTTTGCAATTTTATGAGGTCTCATTTGTTGATTGTTGATCTTAGAGCATAAGCCATTGCTGTTCTATTCAAGAAATTTTCCCGTGCCCATGTGTTCGCAGCTTTTCCCCACTTTCTCTTCTATTAGATTCCATGTATCTGGTTTTATATGGAGGTCCTTGATCCACTTGGACTTGAGCTTTGTACAAGGAGGTAAGAATGAATTGATTTGCTGTCTTCTACATGCTGACCTGCAGTTGAACCAGCACCATTTGTTGAAAATGCTATCTTTTTTCCACTGTATGGTTTTAGTTCAAGTGGCCATAGGTGTGTAGGTTCATTTCTGGGTCTTCAATTCTGTTCCATTGATCTACCTGCCTGTCTCTGTACCAATACCATGCAGTTTGTATCACTATTGCTTTGTAATATAGCTTGAGTTCAGGGATGGTGATTCCCCAAGAGGTTCTTTTATTGTTGAGAATAGTGTTTGCTATCCTGGGGTTTTTGTTATTCCAAATAAATTTGCAAATTGCTCTTTCTAACTCTATGACAAATTGATTTGAAATTTTGATGGTGACTGCATTGAAGCTATAGATTGCTTCTGACAAGATGGTCATTTCTACTATATTAGTCCTGCCAATCCATGAGAATGGGAGATCTTTCCATCTTCTGAGATCTTCTTCAATTTCTTTCTTCAGAGACTTGAAGTTCTTGTCATACAGATATTTTACTTGCTTGGTTAGAGTCACACCAAGGTATTTTATATCATTTGTGACTATTGTGAAAGGTGTCATTTCCCTAATTTCTTTCTCAGTTTGTTTATCCTTTGAGTAGAGGAAGGCTACCTATTTGTTTGAGTTAAATTTGTATCCATTCACTTTGCAGAAGTTGTTTATCAGCTGTAGGAGTTCTCTGGTAGAATTTCTGGTGTCATATAAGTATACTATCATATCATCTACAAATAGTGATTTTTTTGACTTTTTCATTTCCAGTTTGCATCCCTTTGACCTCCTTTTGTTGTCTAATTGCTCTGGATAGGACTTCAAGTACTATATTGAATAGGTAGGTAGAGAGTGAGCAGTCTTGTCTAGTCCCTGATTTTGGTGGGATTGCTTCAACTTTCTCTCCATTTAGTTTGATGTTGGCTACTGGTTTGCAGTATATTGCTTTTATTATGATTAGGTATGTGCCTAGATTTCCTAATCTTTTGAAGACTTTTATCAACAAGGGATGTTGAATTTTTTCAAATGCTTTCTCAGCATCTAATGAAATGACCATGCTATTTTTATTTTGAGTTTATTTATATAGTGGATTACATTGATGGATTTCTGTATACTGAACCATCCCTGCATCTCTGAGATGAAGCCTACTTGCTCATGATGGATGATCCTGTAGATGAGATCTTGGATTTGGCTTGAGACAATTTTATTGAATATTTTTACACTGATATTCATAAGGGAAATTGGTCTGAAGTTCTCTTTCTTTTTTGGGTCTTTATGTGGTTTAGGTATGAGAATAATTGAGGCTTCATTGACGAATTTGGTAGTGTTCCTTCTGTTTCTATTTTGTGGAATCATTTGAAGAGTATTCGTATTAGGTTTTCTTTGAAGATCTGATAGAATTCTGTACTAAACCCATCTGGTCTTGGGCTTTTTTGGTTGGGATACTTTTAATGACAGCTTCTATTTCGTTAGGGGCTATAGGTCTGTTTAGATGGTTTATCTGATCACAATTCAATTTTGGTACTCAGTATCTGTCTAGAAAATTGTTCCTTACATTCAGATTTTCCAGTTTTGTTGAGTATAGGCTTTTGTAGTAGGATCTGGTGAAAATTTGAATTTCCTGTTTCTGTTGTTATATCCCCCTTTTCACTTCTGATTTTGTTAATTTGGATACTGTCTCTGTGCTCTCTGTTTAATCTTGCTAAGGGTTCATCTATCTTGTTGATTTTTTCAAAGAACCAGCTTCTTGTTTTGTTGATTCTTTGTATAGTTCTTTATGTTCCTACTTGGGTGATTTCAGTCCTGAGTTTGATTATTTCCTGCCATCTACTCCTCTTGGGTATATTTACTTCTTTTTGTTCTAGAGCTTTCAGATGTGCTGTCAAGCTTCTAGTGTATACTCTCTCCAGTTTCCTTTTGGAGGCACTCAGGGCTATGAGTTTTCCTGTTAGTATTGCTTTCATTGTGTATCATAAGTTTGGGTATGTTATGCCTTCATTTTCATTGAATTTTAAAAAGTCTTTAATTTCTTTCTTTATTTCTTCCTTGACCAATTATCATTAAGTAGAATGTTGATTAGCTTCCATGGGTATGTGGGCTGTTTGTTGTTTTTCTAGTTATTGAAGAGAAGCCTTAGTCCATGGTGATCTGACAGGATGCATGGGATTATTTCAATCTGCTTGCATCTGTTGAGGTCTGATTATAGAGTAAATTTTGGAGAAGGGACCATGAGGTGCTGAGAACCTCTTTTGTTTTAGGATGAAATGTTCTATAGTTATTTGTTATATCCATTTGTTTCATAACTTCTGTTACTTTCACTGTGTCTCTCTTTAGTTTCTGTTTCCATGATCTGTCCACTGATGAGATTGGGGTGTTGAAGACTTTCTTTCACTATTATTGTGTGAGGTGCAATGTGTGCTTTGAACTTTAGTAAAGTTTCTTTTATGAATGTGGGTGCCCTTGAATTTGGAGCATAGATGTTCAGAATTGAGAGTATAAAGTGTCCTTCCTCATCTTTTTGGATAACTTTTGGTTGAAAGTTGATTTTATTTGATATTAGAATGACTTCTCCACCTTGTATCTTTGGACTAATTGCCTGTAAGATTTTTTTTTCCAGACTTTTACTCTGAGGTATTATTGTTGGACTTTGACACTGATGTGTGTTACCTGTATACAGCAAAATGCTGAGTCCTCTTTACATATCCAGTCTGTTATTCTATTTCTTTTTATTGGGGGAATTGAGTCTATTGATGTTAAGAGATATTAAGGAAAAGTGTTGCTTCCTGTTATTTTTGTTTTTAAAGATGTAATTATCGTTGTGTGGTTGTCTTCTTTTGGGTTTGTTGAAAGCAGATTACTTTCTTGTTTTTTCTAAGGTATAGTTTCCTTCTTTGGTTTGGAATTTTCCATCTATAATCTTTGTAGGTATGGATTTGTAGAAAGATATTGTGTAAATTTGGTTTTGTCATGGAATATCTTCATTTCTCCATCTATGTTAATTGAGAGTTTTGCTGGATATAGTAGCCTGTGCTGGCATTTGTGTTCTCATAGGGAATATATGACATCTTCCCAGGATCTGACTTTTAGAGTCTCTGGTGAGAAGTCTGATATGATTCTAATAGGTTTGCCTTCATATGTTACTTGACCTTTTTCCCTTAATGTTTTTAATATTCTTTTTTTGTTTAGTGCATTTGGTGTTTTGATTATTATGTGACAGGAAGATTTTTTTTTTTTTTGGTCCAGTCTATTTGGACTTTTGTAGGCTTCTTCTATCTTCATGGACATCTCTTTCTTAAGGGTCGGGAAGTTTTCTTCTATAATTTTATTGAAGATATTTATTGGCCCTTTAAGTTGGGAATCTTTCCTCTCTTCTATACCTATAATCCTTAGTTTTGGTCTTCTCATTGCGTCCTGGACTTCCTGGATGCTTTGGGTTAGGAGCTTTTTGCATTTTGCATTTTATTTGACTGTTGTGTGAATGTTTTCTATGGTATCTTCTGCCCCTGAGATTCTCTCTTCTTCTCTTATATTCTGTTGGTGATGCTTGCATCTATGACTCCTGATCTCTTTCCTAGATTTTCTATCTCCTGGGTTGTCTCCCTTTGTGATTTCTTTATTGTTTCTATTTCCATTTTTAGATTCTGGATGGTTCTGTTTAATTCCTTCATCTATTTGGTTGTGTTTTCTTATAATTTTTCAAGATATTTTTGTGTTTCTTCTTTAAGGGCTCCTATCTGTTTACCTATGTTCTCCTGTATTTCTTTAAGGAAGTTATTTATGTGCTTCTTAAAGACCTCTATCGTCATCATGAGATGTGATTTTAAATCTGAACCTTGCTTTTCCAGTGTGTTGGGGTATCCAGGACTTGTTGAGGTGGGAGAACTAGATGATGCCAAACCTAGCTTCTGGTGATGCCAAGTAGCCTTGGTTTCTGTTTTTTAGGTTCTTGTGCTTGCTTCTTGCCATCTGGTTACCTCTGGTGTTAGTTGGTCTTGCTGTCTCTGACTGGAGCTTGTCCCTTTTGTGGGTCGGTGAGCCTGTTATTTTAGGTGTATCTGCACTAGTAGGGAGAAGAGATCTCTCCTCAATGGGATTTGGTTGTGGAGGGCTGTGGGACAGCCTTAGCTCTGGGGTGAAGACGGACATCGGAAGGATCCTGTCCCCAGCTGCTTTTCTGTTCCTATGCCATTTGTACTCCTGGTTGATCCTTCTTGGAGTGAATGTGGTGATCTTATCTTATCGATGGGGTTAGGAACGAGAATATTCCTGAGAAAGAGCTCTCTCCTGGGCAGGATTTGAGTGCAGAGGGTTGAAAGACCTACTCCCCTTCTTATAATTCATCCATGCTCACTATTCTTGCCTCCTGCTATTCCTACTAAGCTCTCTGTTTTCTATTCATTGCTTTCTCTCATCTCTCCTCCTGGCCATGCCTAGTCTGCTGCCATGTTCAGTCTACTTCTTCCTTTCTTTACTCTGAATTCTTCCAGATGATTAGATATTTTCTATCTTTATAAATCTTTAACCATCCCATGGAGAGGTCATGTTGGCAATCTCTTTTCCATATCCCCTTACATACATCTGGTGCCCAAAGTCACATATACATAGAGAAGTAAATAGAATATAAAAAAAAATTAAAATTTATATAGATTCATAATGCTTTCTGTGTTCTCTTTAATACTCTGAATATCTAGTTTTGATTCTTAAATTATATATGTTTAGCTTAAACATTTTTGTTAGCACTTAATGTGAAAATACCTTTATTCTTTGAATGTCCCTTCATTCCAAATATCTTTATTATTTTGTCATTCTTGATAAATACTTCCACTGGTTATAGAGTCCTTGGTTGACATTTGTTTGTTTGCTTCAAATCAGCAAGTGTCCCAGTTTCACTGGGGTCTCTGTGAGTTTGCATGAGAAGTCTGATGTTAGTGAAATGGTTATCCCTCTGCATTCAATGCTATTATATCTGGCTGATTGTAAGATCTGTCTTTTGTCCTTGGCTTTCAGCATTTCACATCAGGCTGTGGAAAAGCCTTCTCCACTTTCATTCTGCTTGGTGTTCATTAAATAACTTGTATGTAATTATGTCTCCTTTGTTTTTATTTCGGTCTGCTGCTAAGGACCAAATCCATGGTTTGTCACTTGCTAGGCAAGTGTTCTACTACTGAGTTAAGTCCTTAACTCCACAGACATTTTAACCTTTCCAATTGCATCTAGTAGGCTGGGAAAACATCTGATGTTGAACTGTATTACTCCTTCCCTTGTTCCCTTGTTCCCTTGATCTTTCATTGCAGCTGAAGTTAGGCTGGTGATTAGCAAACCCCAGTGTTTCTCCATTCTCCAGTTCCCACAGGATCCTTCACAAGACCTGTATGACTTTTTATGTGGATGCTGAGGTACAAACTCAGGTCCTCATGATTACACAGAAAGTGCTCTCATTCGTAAGCCATCTCTCCAGCCCTTTTAATGATAAATTCTAATGATAAATTTTAATGATAAATTTTAATGATAAATTACTCTATATATTGAAGTTTATTTCTCTCTTTTTTTTTAATGTAGTAATAGTTTGACTGTTATATCTAGTCATTAAAAAATTCTCACTGAAGGTTTTATTCTCAACTTTTCATTTGGTTCTTTGCAGTTTTTGCTTTACATTTCATTTTGTGTGCATGGTACTTGCACACGGCTCTCTCTCTCTCTCTCTCTCTCTCTCTCTCTCTCTCTCTCTCTCTCTCTCTGTGTGTGTGTGTGTGTGTGTGTGTGTGTGTTCATGCAATGCTAGTGGAGGCCAAAAGATGGTTTGGAACACACTAGAATTGGAGTTGCAGGCAATTGTGAGCTACCATGTGAGTGTCCAGAGTGATATCCAGGTCTTTTGAAAGAAAAGCAAGGGGGCTGGAGAGGTGGCTCAGTGGTTAGGAGCACCGACTGCTCTTCCAAAGGTCCCGAGTTCAAATCCCAGCAACCACATGGTGGCTCACCACCATCCATAACAAGATCTGACACCCTCTTCTGGAGTATCTGAAGACACCCACTGTGTACTTACATGTAATAAATAAATAAATCTTAAAAAGAAAAAAAAAACCTTAAAAAAAGAAAAAGTTGTTTATTGGTGGCATTCTGCTATCATTTTGGATTTTGAGAGAAGGGGGTTTATATGAAGTGACTTGAACTTATTCTATTTCATGGTTCAGTATCAGATTGGAGAAGTCGGGAGGTAAATATTTGAATCCTTCCTATTGTACTTCTGTGACATTGTTGTTCCCAGTAGCTGTGCTTCAGTTTGTTTTAATTGTTAGAAATCCCTGTTCAGAGAGATTGTGCTTTTGCCAGCAACCTTAGTACCAGTTCAAATTCCATAGGTAAAAATAGTAAAAAATGTGACGTTCTGTATGCACCACCATGTCTCTATTTATGTTCTCCATGTTTGTGTGCTCATGTGAAGATCTATTTGCTTTTATTCTGACTCCAGTATCTCTGAACAATTGCTTTTTATTTTATTTCTGAAATTGATATTTTTCTTCATTGGAGTCACAGGTTTCTTACATGGTCATTTCTGCAAGCTGATTAGTCTTATTTTTAAAACTTATAATTATTATTAAGAATTTCCAGATTTACAGTAATGGTTAATGCTACTAAAACTTTTTTTCCTAATCCTTCTACTATTTTCTACATATGCTGCTAGGAGTGATGTATAAAATTGTGATCATTTGTGTATTGCTCTTTATCCCCATGAACATTTGGAGCTAGTGGAGAAGACAAATGTTCAAAAAAGGAACATAATAAATGAATATATTATGTGTTGTCATAAAGTTAATTCTACAGTGCCACAGAAATAAATAATGGGGTGCTTTAACCTAACTACAGAGAAAATCACGATTGTATCTGCCAATGGCTTTTAAACTGAAAACCAAAGAATGCATAGGAGTTAAAGTTATAAAAATAGATTTTGATTTGTCTGCTTATAAAATAACCTGGGGATAATTAAAAAGAATTGGTTGAAGCAAATAAACCATTTGAGGGCCAAATTAGAAAAATAAATTCAAAAGAAAAAAATTCAGGGGATAATGATATCTTGGAAAAAGTTGGTAAAAGTGAGAATTGAAATTAAGATACTTTTGAATTATATTTGGCAATTACAGGCAAAGAAGAGCTTATATTTATAAAGTTCAGGAGAAAAAGTCAGAGAAACATTGAGAACAATGCCTGGTTTTCTGGTAGGAGTCTCAAATTGGTGTGGGAACTTTCACTAAAAAGGAACACAATGGAGAAGGAATAAATTAAGATGCAAGTTGAAGTTACTGATGTACTTTTGGATTTCAGATACTCGTATTATATTTAAATTAGGATGTTCAACATGCAGCGGGGTGTGCATAAGAACATTTTTAGCTGAAAACATCACTCTTGCTGCTAAATTTTAGAAAGGATACTTTTTCCTTGTTATCATTGAATTTATAAAGCAAGGGTTTCCATATATATACATTTATGCAACTTTTCAGTGCCTTTTCACTTTCTTGTAGACTCCTGAGTTGAATAACTGAATTACCTCACAGGTAAATTTGGTGGCTTCTGCACGTCCATCCTAGGCAATAGGCTTTTTGGTCTTTCTTGTCAGAGCTCACACATCTTCAGGACACATGTGTTTTCTTCTATGCTAGGTACCAGTGGCTAGGATTTATTCTAATTTTGACTTGTAAGTGGAGGAATAATGATGTCCATGTAGAAGACACAAGACCTTAATCAGTGGAGTCATAGTTCTCAAATAGCTGCCAGCAAATTAGGCTTTTTGAGAGGGATGAATTATTTCTATCTGCTTATGGCTTTGTTGTTCCTAAGTTTAAGAGTCAAAGCTATGATGTCACTCATCATGTCTACATGGTCCAAAGTTGATGATAGAGTTTATAGTTGTATGTGAGTTGTCTTAGTGTTGTGAGTGTTAGATATTTCTTCATGTTCATTCTAGCAGGAAATGGCTTAGGTTAGACTCAAATCTATTTAATTTTTTTCTTTTTTAAGATTTATTTTATTTTTACTTATGGGTATATAGATATGTCTCTGTGTGTGTATGTCATGTGGGCAAGCATTCCAGGAAGCCAGAAGAGGGCATTGGTTGCTTTGGAACTAGAGTTACAGGCAATTGTGAGCTACCTTATGTGAATGCTGGGAACTGAATGTGAGTCCTCTGGAATAGCAAGTGCACTGAATCAAGGAAACACCTTTCCAGTCCCAGACATAATTTTTAAGTTTTTAATTTTTTTGAACTACTGTCTTAAAGTACTTCACAGTCAGGATTCTAATGAGTGGAAGTAGTAAAAAGTCTTTCCCAGTGATATTTAGGCAAACAGATTAGCTATCAGCAGAGACATTCATTTGGATGTTTTGTTATTGAATGTGCTATGTTTAAAGTAAATGAAGAATTGAAGATAATAATTGCAGACGCTTGTGCAATCACAGCGAACAATGACTGTGAGAGCTTTGTGGCAGGATATGTAATTTCTGTCATGTCCTACTGTCCCTAGCTCTAGTTAGCTTACTTTCTCGCTTGGATGTCTCTGAAGAGTCATTTAAGATCAAAGAGATGGTAGATCTCATTATTCAAAAACCACAAGATATTAATAGTTGAAGAGAATCTCTCCTAAGATTATACCTAAGGCCTCTACAATTAAAGATAAAAGCAATTAAATGAAACAGTTATGGCTATTACATAATTCTTTAAAAAATCTTTCATTAGTACACAGTATATGTTGATAGAAAATAACATACAATTTTTGGGCAAATAAGTCTACATTTCTGCAGACTTAAGTTTTTCTTTTTTATAAATGGGGCAGTGCTTTCCCTACATGGGGCTTGAACCCATGTCTTTTAGAATTTTAGGAAAACATGATATCTGTAAGCCACATTCATAGCCAAATTTTTAGCCCAGTTTATGTGTTAGTTTCAGTGCATCTGTGTTGCTAGCTTGTGATGGAAATACAAGTGCGATTTCTACACTTTCCTGCTGCTGCAGTTGTTCCTGTTCAGCCTTTCAGCATTGGTCTCTAAGGGTGACCCTACCATGGTACACTCATGAGAGAATTTTAGAGTTAAGAGGCAAAAAAAGAAAAAAAGAAAAATGTTTGCTTACTCTTGGTAGCAGTGTATTAGAAAAGCCATTGAAGACTTGATATTGTAGGAAAGATCTATGTCAGAGTCACAACTAGGTAACTGGTGATAGTTGTGAGGGTACAGTTGTGACTTAATTCTTTTTGTGGTCCTATACAATTCATCTATTCCTCTGTGCCTCAGTTCCCTTTTCTGTATATTGAGGACTGTAATTGTACCTCCCTTCTAAGCCAGTTGTGAAGAATAAACTGATTACATGTGGGGACTAGCTATAATTGTGCTGGCCACACTGTGAAAATATACCTTTGTTAGAAATTACTATAATGATCGTGGTTACATTTTAATTGGTTACATATGTATTTTCTTTTCACATTAGTTTGAACTGTTCAAAGACTGTTTTCTTTTCTTTAAATGAGGACCACGAGAGAAGAGAATAGGAAAAACTCAAGTGCCTTTATAGGAACCTTGACCCTGCTGGCAGGTAGGATTTAAAAAAATAAATGAATAAAGGAGCAAAAATATCCTAGCAATGTGGACAGACCTATCCAGACAGGCGAGAAGGACAGCCAGGCACAAACTAGATCAGAAATAGGATTGTTGACAGATCTGGAGTAATTAATATTGTCCAAGATACCCTAATGAGAAGAAAGATACAGGGTCATTCTATTTATTTATTTTCTTTACTTTTCAGTTCTCATTACCCACCAAAGGGAAGAACTGGGAAATAAGGTAAAAAAGCTTACAGGCCTTCTTCAATCCCTAAGGAGTTCAGTTCCTTAGGCAGTGTTAAGTTTTTGGGTCTCACACAGTCTTGGGCTTTGAGACCCAAGAGAAAACTCAAGTCAGCTTTGTTGATGGAAGCAATATCCAGAGCCCCAGGTGAGTCTAAAACAGCTAAGGAGTCTTACAGGAAAGGTACTCTAATGAGCTTCCCAGAGCCCCAAATCCACTGTGCCCCTTGGAAGAGAGTCAGACACCTACACAGGAATTAATGAACCAAGACAAAATTCATGGTTGAGGGCTAAGTCAGAGGCCAGGGCACAGAAGCTAGCTGTAGTATTATGGGACTGAATAGAAAAGGTATGGCAATTGTGGGTGGACAGAAACGGAAGCACTGATAGCTAAATGTTACATGACCAAACTCAGTTACAATCCAAACTGTGCTCAATCCACTACTTCATTGACTTGGGTCAACTTGAAGACAGGGCACTTTTATTTAACTTCTAGCTCTTTTTTTTTTTTTTTTTTTTTTTTTTTCGCCTTGGAAGCAAAATTGGAAAGTCCTACACATTTTTTATTATATTGTTCGGTAGAGTTGTTTTTTTTCCTTTTGTGTTTATTGAGTAAGAATTAAATGAGATAGCTGGAGAAAAATCTGTTTTAAATTTCCACAAGTAAAATTTTCATGGAACCAGAACATGATTTATTACAAGGACTGTTTGGGTTAGGCTCCTTGACTTGCTTCCATTTGTGGAAAATTTCTCAAGACGTGTTAAGGCAAGATGAGAGAAGCAGGGCTGAGAACAGTGGTACCTCGCTGGGGAGAATAGTAGTTTTACTTCACACTACTGCCATAACTTTGTTGTTTGAGTGTTTTAATGGAGTTAGATAGGATGCTTGCACTTGTTGGGTAGGCAGAATGGATAGGGGTAGCTGGATTTGCAGTTCCTTGTATGAGCCAACACACACACACACACACACACACACACACACACACGCACGCGCACGCGCACACACACGCACTCACACACACGCGTGCGCACACACACACATACACATGCATGCACGCACACATACACGCACGCGCACACACACGCACACACACGCATACACGCACACACGCATGCACACACGCACACACACGCACACGTGCGCGTGCATACACACATACACTGCTATGGGTTATGTTGCTTCATCTCACTGTACTGCAACAAAGGCATACATCCACAGGGTTGGCAAGAGACAGCCTATTGCTGGTCCTTGGTTCTATACCACACCCCTTGGATAAGACTGGTAAACTGTTTTATTTGAAGTACTGTGTCGAAAAGCTCAATGGCTCCTTCAGAGTGCTGCATAACTGAGGTTAAGTAAGCAAGCTACACATATACACAAAACACTTTATGTATGGACCTCTACAGCACAGATATCAATCATGATCTAGTTGCTGAAAAAGTATGAAGAATCAAAGCTAGAAAGGCTTCAAATATCTAATACTCGTACAAGCAACCAAATATTTGAGATGAAATATTATCTATATTTAATAGCATATCAAAGGTAATATTATGGTATTTGAACAACCAGTACCATTTACTTTGCTGTATTAAGCTTCTTCCAATATATTTACTATCGCAGTGATGCTTACAGGTAGATCTCTATAGCACTTAAAGCTAGAGAAACCCTCACGAGTCTTGAGTAGGCTCTGTCTATGGTCACTCAGTGCATAAGGAAGATGACGAGGATTCTGTGCAGCCCACCTCCATGAAAAGAAATGACCCATTTCACAGTGGACCTCCACTAACGAAGCACACAATAACAAGAAATAAAACTATCAAATATTTATTACTGCTAATAATGGAAAGAAGTTTTATAAACATAAAGTTCCCAAAGAAACAAGGCAGAAAAAATATTGTAATATGAAATTTGACCTAGCAAGGCCTAAAATCGGTAATTCCAATGCAGAGTTGTGGGTTCCAGTCACTGTGTATACATCTACAAAACACTGCTTCACCAAAGGCTCAAGAAACCTTGTGTACAAGGGAATAGAGAGATTGCAAGAGGCAGAGGATCAGGGAGTTTGAAGGAGAGTGGGGAGAATTCTATAGGAGGGTTTGAAGGGAAGAACTGGGAGAAAAGCTGTGGTTACATTATAAACTCGAGACATGTTTAAAATACATGTTTAAACACTAAAAGAAGAAAATTTGTATAACTGGAAAATATATTTAGAAATGGCAGTACAGATAAAAGATTATGATCCTTGATATACTCTAAACTTTTAAAAACCAACATTAAAATATCATCAGAAAATAAACTTAAAATACATTCAGGAATAATGAATTACAAATTTTCACTAGTTTGGCAAAATGTGAGCAAACATATTTTTATACTGTTCTTTCAGGCATATATATATATATATATATATATATATATATATATATATATATATATATATATATATATATATATATATATTTAGAAGCTCCTGGAAAGCAATATAGCAATGGACATCAAAATCATTAAGGTGTTCAAACATTAGCTAAATGAAACTCTTCTTCAAAAGTACCCACTTCTGGTGTTTTGTTATAGCAATAGAAAAATGTGCTCATTCTATAATCTTAGGCAAGATACTTAAAATAAAAAATCCTTCAAGTCTTCTCTTACCCTCCATAGAGTGAATCTCTTTGCTGCCGACTCTCCCAGTCATCCATTTCTCCTTCTTCTGCCGTGGTGACTTGCATCTCCTCTCACTATACATCCCTTATAACTGTACAGTCCTATTTGTTTTAGTAGTTCCTTCCAAAGTTCTTTTAGCATATGCCCCTTTAAACGCATGCATTAACCTGGGGAAATAACTCTATGGGTGAAGTGGTTGCGATGCAAGCATGAAGACTTGAGTGCAGATCTCCAGCACCTCACATAAATGCTGGATACAGTAGTGGGTGCACGTAACTTCAGTGGTGGAAGAGTCAATAGTGCTGGATTCTGGCTACTGGATGGCTAGCAATCCTAACTGAAACTGCAAGCTGTAGGTCTAATGAGAGACCCTGTCTCAAAATATGAAGTATAGAGGAGTGGGGAATTTTTCTCATTTCACCTCCTGCTGTGATAAAATACCCCAGCAAAGGCTACTTAAAGGGTTCATTAGGCTTAGAGCTTCAGGTTATGGACGATTGTTGTGAGAAAGTGAAGGCAGGGATGTGAAATAGCTCTCACATCCACAGGGTAGAGTAAAACAGAAATAAATGAATGCATGTCTAATAATGTTCATTTTATTTTCTTTTCTGTTTGTAATTACAGTTTGGAATCTAAACCCAGGGAATGGTTCTGCCCACAGGGGGCTGGGTACTTTCATATCAATGAACATAGTCAAGACAATCCTCCACAGACATGTGCACAGGTTAACCCAATCTAGTTAGTTTCTCACTGAAGCTCCCAGCCCAGTTGATTCAGATTATATCATATTATTGACAACTAAAATAAACCATCATAAGGGAGATATGTACAGTCAATCTCTTGCCTCTACACATGAGGTGAACATAACCCCTACGACCAGTCTACATGCCTGCACCACATACTTAAAACATACAAAAGTAAGAAACACCTTATCTTTATGTCTTTTGAATTATTAGTATACAGTGTTGTTCATGATACTTAAAACAACTTAAAACAGTTTCCTCCAAGTGATCATAACTCATTTTCTTCAGAACACAATTCCTCCTCCAACCAACAGCACAAATAAAAAATCATTTCAAAAAGAATGTGGAAACCTGCATCTAAATATAAAAATTACAATGATCAGAAAGCAAAAGTCTATTTTCATTTAAAAATAATTTCAGAAATTTGTAGAAATTTTAAAAATAGATGTACAAACAAATATATTTAAGTCCATTAATTTATGTGTGGGAAGAATAATTTAATTTGAAGTATTCTATCCTTACACAGCATCTTGATATGTTCTTTATATTTCACAGGCTTCATTATAGAGTTTTACAATAGAGTAATCACATGAAAAATGTTCAGGGTTATATAAATGCATTTGTTTTTCAAAGTTAGGGGCTTATGTTTTTAAGTGGCATTTAATTGGTAATGGCATACATTTGTTACCATTCAAAATTCTGTTTTAGATTTCTTTAACTCACAAATACTCCTAATTTTGACTTGCTATTACCCTGATTCTCCATAACAATTAATTATTCACCTTTTATTTAAAAAAATGTTTTCTGGATATTTATTATCTTAAAAAGACAATGAGTGCTAAATATTCCTTTTTCTGTGTATTTTTGAGCCTATTGCTAAAATAATGTCAGGTTTCACAGCAACTATTAAATGTTGTACTTTCTATAGATAAACTGATATTAATCAGATTAACCTAGGTCTTAGTGTGCCATTACTATGAAGAAACACTGTGATCAAGTCTACTTTTTAAAAAGACAAATATTTAATTGGGGCTGAGTTACAGTTTCAGAGAGTTAGTCCATTATCATCATGGCAGGAAACATAGCAGCTTGTAGGCAGCCATGATGCTATAGGCACCACAAGAGTTCTACACCTTGATCTGATGGCATCCAGGAGGAGACTTAATATATTTCACACTGGGCATAGCTTGAGCATTTAAGATTTCAAAGTCTTCTTCCTCCACAGTGACAAACTTCCTTTAACAAGGCCACACCTCCTTCAGTAAAGTCACACCTCCTAATAATGCCAATCCTTTTAGGCCAAGCATTCAAAACACATGAGTCTATAGGGGCCAAACCTCTTCCAAACAACAGAGCACTGAACTGATTAGTGAGGAATACATTTCAAATTTAGTGTCTGACATTTAGTATATAAACGTCATCTGATAGACAGAAAAGCTAGGACAAGGGTTGTCTTGAGTCCAAACTTTTCCTGATGTATAGTAGAGCCCAAATAAATTATTTTAAGTTCTGTACATCTCTACATAACTTAAAATGCTTTGAATATCTCAGAGATTTTTTTTTCTCTTGTAGCATTGCTGTCTTTTTTAGACGATTGCTTTAAAAGTTTCAGGAACATCTATGAACTCTCAGTGAAGGGACGAGAACTTGGTGGTGTATTTTGAATGCTAGTTCAATTACTTTATGATAAAGGATTTTCTTTATTCACAAATGAGTGCTGCTGGTTGAAGGTGGAGTTCAGCTGTTTATATACTAACATGCAGCAATTATGATGAAACAGACTCATCCTAGAACTCCACTGTAACTATGGCAACCAGAATTAAAGAATTCTATTAGAAAAAAAAATAGAAACCCACTCCAGTAGGCTAGAGTAAATATTATCTCTTATTGATTTATGAAGGTTCTGATGATGAGAAGTGGTTAACACATTCCTCCCCCCCCCCCCCATGAATCATTTTGAGGGCTTTTTGATAGAGGTCTTGTGTATTTAAAGAATCTTACCTAGGTATCATTAATTTCTGCATATTTTTCAATTGCTTTTACGTTCACCGCAAAATGTGAACAGGCTTTTTATTATCTTCTGTATTTTAATTAGGACAATGCTTGGCTTAGTAACTATTTCTGACTATGTATGGCTAAAACACGACATGACTAACAGTTTTTGGAGGAGAATTTCCTAACTTCAATATGTTATTGCACTCACAGTCAGACAAAACCACCGCTCACTTGAGTTCAGGTTGTGGCACATGGAGTGGGATTTGTGGGGATAAGAAAATTAAACTTTTGGCAATTTGCTCTTAAAGTAGACTAATTTAAAATTCCATTCAAGCAATAAGGCAAGGCTGAAATGGAACAGCATTATGTAGCAAGATTGGAGCTCTTCTGTCCCAGGGGGTTGGTTCCTAGGTGTCTTTACATTCTCTGTGTAAAATGGCAGCATGCACTGTAGCCACTTACACTGTCCCCTAAAATCAACTCGACGGTTTGCATCTTGATTAAAATGTAAAGGTCACAGTGCCCTTTTCCCTGAAAAATATTGATAGCAGTCACAAAAATATAGTATCTACCAACCAGGATGCCAATGATAAGCATGGACTAGGTACTTGGTTGTGGACCTTTTGATCTCTGAAGATTTCATTATCTAGGCATTTTCCTGTAATTGTTTCTGGTCACCTTATGTCTCAGAGGAAACACTGAGACACCTGTTATGTTATGTTATGTTAAGGGAAAAACTACATTTTTTTCCCCTGAGGGGAAAGTGTTCAGGCATGGAAACAGTAACAGAGTGTGTGAGACAGATTGAAGACTTTAAGATTTTTGATTTCTTCCCGATGAGTTTTCAAATCACTTCACATTTTAGATTGTTAGATTGGAGTTTGGGTGCCTCATGTGAACAGTTGAGTTTATTCGGTTTGTCCACCTCAGTCTCCTTCCTGATAAAGTTTGCTCTAAATGTAGTGCAAACTTACAGTTACTCAAGATCTTTCTGCGCTAGCCACTCCCAGCTCTATGCGATACTTCTCCAACACTCCCAATTCCACCCAGGCTCTTGTCCACTCTGTCAAAGCAGAGTCATCCTGTCCTTACAGGCTGATCTTCAGTGCTGAGGGGCTCCAGGGTTTTGCAGGCAGTTTTATTACATTTCACAGCCTCCCCATGTCAGGTTGACATTCTGCTTGGAATCACAACATAGGAGAATTGAAAGAGATTACAGAGCTCACCTGGTCTAAGCTGTTCATTTTTCAGATAAGAAATGGAGACTCAGAAGGGTGAAGTGAATTCCCCAAGGTCACACAGCTCATTAACAACACAGCTAGCATAAGACCTGTGGTCTTCCAACTCAAAATCCAGAACTCTTTCTATTACACCCAAGTGCATGCTTTATACTGGAGAGGAAGACGGCTCCAGTGCTGTCTCAGCATGTGAAGCCACAGACAGAAAGACAGGATTATCCATTTCTGGCCCAGTGATCTCCTAGTTACTACTCATTACGCATCTTCTCGGTTCTAAAGGCAGAAAAATAGCTTGAGCATTCTGCTTTTATATTCATTATCTACTCTGTGGCTGTTAGTTGTTGCATTTTTGGGTAATGCTTTTACTGATTAACTTAGCCTCTGCAATATAAAATGGAGAAACGCATTATCCTGGCTAAATGTGATGTTATTAATGTGTTTTATTCTAGTTATGGGTCATTATTTCCAATAGATGTAATCGTCCCAGCACTGAGACCTAGCAGGTGGGCTCACTAGAAGTTATGACAGTTTTCCTAATGGTCTGGTAAGAATGTCATTTGCAGGGCAGTAAGGGCAGGGAGAAATTGGTGCTAGATATAGCTTGCTTCTGTACTCACTCTCAAGCTTGAACAAGCAAAAGTAAATACATATTTTCTTACTGATCAGCTGGGTGTTTTCCTGCCTATTCATTTTCAGCAAAAGTGATAAGGGCATATGTATATTTATTTCCTGTTTACAGCGTACTTCTCCATAATGTACTGAATGATTCCACAGTGATATACTTTTAAAATTCTTAGGAGAAACAAGCATATTTCCTTCAGAAATGAACTGACATCCATTCAAGCATCAGGTTATCATTAATTAAATACAGAGACCACTGGGAAGAAGAAATAAAGAAACAGATTTCTTATTTATGGTAGCTCATGCTTCTGAATGTGCACTGGATGGATGTAAGACACAGAACTCAACCTTTTAAAAGACCATAGCTTATTGTAGGCAAGAAGTATGTTCACTAGAAATCGCCATCAATCACTATCTGGTTAAAATGGTCTATATTTCATGATTCATTGGAAAGTTTCCTTGTAGCAGAACAAAATGGCAGTTGAACAATTTATTGGAGAATCCCAAACCTCAGTAATTCAATAAAGTAAGATACCAAAGCTGAGCAAAGTATCTCCCAATACTGTATTACTCGGACACATCCAAGTTGAAGCATGCTAGTTCTCAGGTAAGAAACAAGAGAAAGAGTGAAGCAAATATTGAGAGAACAAAACAAAGGATGCAAGCAGAGAGGAGGAAGAAGAGGAATAGGAGAAAGGGTGAGCATACAACTGAGGGTCAACGATGTGTGTACTGAATTATTGTTAACTCAGTTAGTACTACTTCTATGAGATACTGGTGAGTAATTGATATAATTCAGCAAGCCTCCAGTGCTGTTCTCTTATTTTATCAATTTAAAACATGTGCCATTCCCCTTCCTTACAGTTGAGCCATCTCTGAGGTCACAGCATCTTTTAGTTAATGTGTCCCAGAGGGGTTGCCATCATTTCCATCAACTGGGAGTGCTTGAACTTTAATGGACAGTGTGAGTGTGTAACCTTTTTCTTGTCAGGCACCATTTAAAGCCTGATTTAGAAAGGTAAATGAGATCTTGGTCTGAAACCACTCAAGAATTTTTGAAAAATGGGTACAAGTTGCTTAGCTGTAAATGACTCTCTCAAGAGACCCTGTGAACACACTCTTGACCCAGTGAGGTAGTTCGGAGAACCAGTTGCTAAATTCAAAGAAGTTTTGCACTCGCCTTAACAAATTTATGTTTACATTTTCTTTTAGAAGGCTGAGAAAAAAAAATGAAGAGTACTATATGAAGAAAGCTATGTCTAAATAAGTTTTAAAATAATTTTCATTGAATTTAGAGTGAACACCTCCAGACAGGAAAATGTAGCTCATCCTAAATGCTATTCTTTCTTTATGGAGTGCTTCTTGCAGCCAGTGACATCACACAATCAATGGAGTAGCCTGTCAGAGCATCAGACTACAGAGCTAAGTACAGGGGAGATTTAAAGAACACTCCAGTCTTCCCATTCCTTACTTGATGAAGTAAAACTCAAAAAGCCTTTCTTGGCCCAATATTCCTGCTTTGGGAACAAAATTGATCCATCCTACTCCATCTCCTGTCACTCTACCACACCTGCCTTACCATGATGGTCTCTCTATCCCTCCGCGCTACACGCTGCCTCTCTGGGACTATGAGCAGAAGAAAAGCATCTTTATTTTAGGTTGCTTTTTGGTCATAGAAAAGGACAAATGACTAATGTAGTATGTTTTTAAAACAGTCATTTTTTAACATTCCTAATGTTGTGAACCTTTAACACAGTTCCTCATGTGGTGGACCCCCCCTCCCCCCAATTATAAAATCATTTTGGTGCTACTTCATAGACATAGTTTTTCTACTGTTAGGCATTGTAATGTAAATAATTTTGGAGACAGAGGTTTGCAAAAGAACTAGTGACCCACAGATTGAGAACAGCTGTTCTAAAGGGAATGTGTATGTGTACACACACACACACACACACACACACACACACACACATATATGTATATAAGTAGTTCAAAAATATTAATTAAGATCATCAGGGCAAGACTGTAGTGGTTTTTATTTATCATTTTGTAGTTATGTTTTTATATTTTAATCAGCTTTTGTCTTTATGTTCTTAATTATTAAGAAGTTGAAATCACCGACTGTAAACACATGAATTTATGCTGTTCCCATCCAATTCTTTAATTTCACATAAGATATTTGATCCTAAATTGATCCCGCTAGCTCTCCTGCCCTGCTGGGCCACGCTTCTGTGCTTCTGCTGGCCTGCCAACTCTCAGTGGCTAGCCCCAGCAGCATCTGGCTCACTTGTCTCAGGAGCCACTAGTTCCCTATCTGCTATAATCCCCTGTAGCCTGCGATCTCACATTCCAGTAACTAAATGGGACTGTTAACCTTGCAGTTGCATCTCATAACACCCAGTACCCTCTCAGAATCATGACTCTTAAAGCTTAATTAACCAACCAGATTTATGTATCAGTAATATCACAATTTACAAGATGCCAATACAATAATTTCAGAGGCAATTGATAATGATAAAAGCTTTATCCCAGTATTTCTAACATTGTGAAATCATAGCTAAGTGTGTCTGGTAAATGCCACGCAGGTACAAGTCCAAAGCCATCTGGGTTCCTCCCTACTCTGTCATGCTCCCTCTCTCTGCAACTCTTAGCTTCGCCTTCCTTTTCTCTGTCCAATCACAGACAACCTCTGTACTGATGTAATTGGACAGGGAAAATCCTGCAAGAGGGAAATATAGGGGAAGAAAGATAAATGAAAGTTTGTAGTAAATAACTGTTTCTAAAATAAGTTTTATCCAAATTAAAGATTAAGATGGTCTTACATGTACAATAGTTGAGAGTGTGGAAATGACTTTTAAGTTTTCGAACATTGTAAATTCATACTTATGACATACAGCACACAATTTGTGTTTAAAATTGGTTTGTCCATCTTTTCTTTTTTCTTTTTTGTTTTTTTTTGAGAGGTTTGTCCATCTTTTTTTTTCCAATTTTTTATTAGATATTTTCTTTTTTTTAATGTTTTAACTTATTTTATTAGATGTTTTCTTAATTTACATTTCATTAGATATTTTCTTTATTACATTCCAAATGCTATCCCGAAAGTTCCCTATACCCCCACCCCTGCTCCCCTAAACAATCACTCCCATTTCTTGGCCCTGGCATTCCCCTGTGCTGGGTCATATGAACTTTGCAAGACCAAGGGGCCTCTCTGCCCAATGATGGCCGATTAGGCCATCTTCTGCTACAAATTCAGCTAGAGACACGAGCTCAGCAGGTACTGGTTAGTTCATGTTGTTGTTCCACCTACA
>NC_034597.1:70931117-70948581 GCF_900095145.1 Mus pahari
TTCAGATATGCCTCCTGGCTGAAGATGTAGGCCCAAAACAGGGCCTGTCCCAGAAGTTGTGTAGCCTCTGCAGTCTATTCACTCACCTGCACAGATTAGCTACCGAGGGACCCTGGACACAATATGACTCTCTCACCTGCTTTGGTGAGGAAGGTGCCCAAATTTCTGGAGCCCGAAACAGGGTCTGTCCCAGAACCTAGGTTGCTTCAGTCTGTCTCAAAGCTGTGTAGCTTCTGCGGTCCACACTCTCACCAGTGCAGACTGCAGCCTAGGTGAACCAGAGCAAAGATGGCTCCCCAACCAGCTCAGGAGTGAGAACCCTCCCGGGAAGACAGCTCTCCTCTGGTGGGGAAGGTGCTTGTATGTCTAGAGACAGAAATGGGATCTTTCCCAGAAGCTGTGTTGCTTCTGCATGCTGCCCTCTCCCCTTTCCCTCTTACCAGCTCAGGCCTTGAAACCCCTCCTGGGCAGACACCTCTCCTCTGGCGGGAAAGTTGCCAGATGTGTGGAGCCAGAAATGGAGTCTGTCCCAGCAGCTGTGTTGTTTCTGCAGGCCATCCTCTCCCCAGCAACGCACCGGAGCAAAGATGCCAAAGATGGCTCTCTTACTAGCTCAGACACTGAGAACCCTCCCAGGCAGACACCTCTCCTCTGGCGGGCAGGTTTGTCCATCTTTATGAATAAATAAGTACCCATTTCTTTTATGGATAGATGAGATTTTTTGGATAGATAAGATTGCTGTTGTTTTAAGAAATTATAGGACATAGTAATTTAAAACATTGTGCCATTATGTGGCAGGTTATTCATTGTAGTTTGTGAATGAGTCCTTGCATGTGTATAATGTGCTTGGCTTCTAAATATATACATGTCCTCATGTGTGTGGGGACATATATGTATGTACAGCTGTGTGTGTACCTTTGCCCTAAGTTGACATCAGGTGTCTTCCTTGATTGTTCTCAACATACTGAATCAGGATTTTTCTGTTGACCTCAGAGTTCACTGATTCCTTTAGTCTAAACTTGCCACCTTGCCTCTGGAATCTCCTGCCTCTAGCTGCAGAGTGCCAGGATTGCAGCTGACTGCCACACTGGTTCAGCTTTTACGTGAACTCTAAATTTTAGTCGGTATGCTTGCCAAGCAGGCTTTGTTTCCACTGAGCCATGTCCCCAACCTTGTCAATAATTTTTTAATGTTTTCAGAAATTATTATTTTGTTCCAACTTCTAAGATGAATTTTGTAGAGTATAGAGATGTTTATGATACATACATAGACAAATGGGTGCTGTTTTACTACTAGAAAAAAATTTATACAACATTTGGCAAGTGGTTTAATGAGGAAAAATATGGAAATAAATTAAGACGAGTGATAATTACATTTCACTGGTACTGATAGATGACCACAGAAGTATATCAGTCAGCTATGTTAAAAAAATAATGATAAAGAAATTATGATATCGAAAACTAATGGCGTTTACATGTAATCTCAGCTACTTTGAAGACAATGGCAGTAGAATTTTGAGTTCAAGGGCTGCCTGGACTATTTAGTAAGAATCTGCCTAAAATAAAAAGAGCTATGAATTATAAGCAAATGAACCTGTTGTTGCTGTCTGTGCAGTGTACTCCAGGTTCTTTGTTTTGTGAGCTGTTACCCATGCTGAGATGCACCTTGGTCATGTGGCTGTCTTTGAGCTATTTCTATTCCTGTAAGTAACCCGTCACTCACATTCCTGCAAGTAACCCCAAGAAAACTCATTGGTTCACCAACTTGGACTTTGGAAGTGTTCATGCTTTGATCTGTCCTAGGTTCCTTATTTGGGGTGAGTGGGTAAGTGAGTTTCATCTCCCCAGGCAAAGTTTGTTACGTAAACACCATGTAAAAAACTTTAGTATATTAGCCTGTGCTTGCCATCATTGCAGCTGTATCTGTGCATGTACACACACACACACACACACACACACACACACACACACACACACGTAGTATTCTGTGAGAGTATAGAGAATGATTGTGATTGAGCCTATTTTATGTATTTCTTAAATAATTCAGATTGCGTATTTTCACATAATACATGGATAAATGCATGTGTGCATTTTTAATGCTTAGATAGCTACTGGGGTCTTCATACTTCACATTGTTATTTGGACTAAAGGCCTTCTCCTGGAGGAACCAGCATGTTAAATGCCCAGGAGGTCTCGCTTTCAACCTCCAGTGTAGGCATTTGCCGAGAGGAGCTGGGCTCTCTCTCCCCATTCACAGGCCCAGATTGCTTCACCTGTGAAGTATGGTTATTAAGTTTCTGTCATGAAGGTGAAAGACCCGTAACTCAAGGCACCTCAGGCATGAGGGAGTTACTAGGATCTTTCATATAAGCGACAGAAACGTAATTATCACTCTTCAAAGGTGAGATTGCATTTATTTTTATTTCTTTGCAAAACACACACACACACACACACACACACACACACACACACAACAATGAGCGAAGAGAGTGAGGTAGTATGAGACACGAATTAACCTTGCCAACATGAATGAAAAAATCAGCAGGCATGAATTAGGTGCTATTCTAAATTGAACTGTGATCTCTCTTCAGTGTGTGCTGAAGTTTTGTTTAACTTTTGTTTTCATCTTCAAACAATGAACTCTCAAGCTTCTGAGTACTTGAGAGAGTTTAAATACAGAAATATGATAGCTTTTGTGTTGTAGAGTACCTCAGAGCATGGAAATGCTAAAAATTACAAGGGAAATTATCTGTTGTCTTATATTATTTTTATTCTCACTTAAAAATTACATATGTACATATATACATAATATACATACATGTATACATATATATCATTTTGATGCATTTCATTTTTTTGTCTTTCTAATTTTACATTTTGTTCTTTTCTTTCTTTCATAGATGCTTCTCTCCCTTCTCTTCTTCTATGCAATTAACACTGAGCAAAGCCACGGATAGTATTCTGCTGGTTTTATATCCAGGAATAGAATGAGAAACTGTGCCAGCCCATTCAAGTTCTAAGAGTTCACACTTGATTTTAAAGTTTGAAGATCACCATCCAGAAATTCTATTTTCTAAAGGTAGCTCCAAGCAAATATCAAATCTAGAATAGAATATACAATATGTGCAGTGCAGGTAGGAAAGCAATTAAGCAAAGTCTTAGGAACATTTACTTTAAGAACATATCAAAATATTTCATTTTGGAGAGTAATGATATCTTTAAAATGTCCTGTGCTATGACAGATGAACAAAATTTATATTACATTTATCTATAATAATATCTATTTTAAATTTGTATCTCCTGCATTTCATCTTATTTCTATCTTTATCTTTTGAAAATATAATGTTACATAAAGCTCCTGGGTGTGAATTTAAATCAATTCCATGACTTCACTTACATTTTTTTTAAAAAAATTGAAGATTGGAAATTTGACTATCTTTGCAATCTTACAAAGAACTGAAATTTAGGTCCAGACTTTAGAAGATGTGGAACAATATGTTTATATTGTGATCTGTATTGTTGAGTAATGTTGATTTAATCTAGTCAGGGCCATGGTCATATTTTCTGTAATGTCTGATGGGTTCTCCACCGTTAATAAATCATATGAAAGGCACTATGCTGGCATGAATGTGTTTTCCTTATATCATTATTTTTCAAAGAAGACAATTCACATCTCAAAAACTTCAGACTCCTAAAGCCTTCAAAGCTTTATGTGAAAAGACTGGAACAGCTTGTCCAGCTGAGCTACAGTTGTCCTGCAGAGCCGTGGTTGTCTCTTAGTACCTGCAGTGAGTTGGTTTCAGGAATCCATAGATCAGTATCTGCTGATGCTTAAGCCCATTAATTAAAATGAGGGTATTTGTACATAATTTGTATAAGTCCTCCCAGGTACATTAAATTGTCTCTAGATTATTCATAAGTGAATGAACAAAAATTCTGTATAAATTAACTGATGGACTGCATTTTAAGGATAATCAAAAACATCTGTACATGTCAGGACAGAGGCTACTTTTCCCTCATTTGTGGGTGGTTGAATCTGCATGTTCAGAAAAAGTAAATGTGGATGGAGGGTCAACTCTATTTTGTTTCCTGATACTTATTAAGTCATCATTGGAGTGTGTGTGTGTGTGTGTGTGTGTGTGTGTGTGTGTGTGTGTGTGCTCATGCTTGTTAATTTACCTCTATAAATCAACATGAGTTCTGTGAATCATTTCTCAGTATGTCATTCTGGCCATCCTGGGCCATTTTCAGTCTCTTACCAGGCATAGTACTGGCTGTAATTCAGGTCAACACTTTTGTAATCCTTCCATCTATACTTAGATTATCATCAATAGTTTCTTCTCTCCTAGGCAAAGACAGGACTATTTGTCTGACAACAGGACCCTCCGCCCATTTTTGGCAACAGCTTCAGATATAAGTCAGACTTGTGGGAGAAAGTGGGAGCAGCTGACCCATTGTTTACACAGAACATTATGGTGTAACAGATGAGATATATCCCTTACTGACCATATCTGTATACAACAGTGACTTTCTGAGGAAAGTAAAAAAAAAAAAAAAAAAAAAAATCTTTTTTTTTTTTTTTAATTTGGGAAAACAAAGAGTAATCTGACATGTCTCAGAACTCCTCCAGAGGGAATATAGGCAATAAGAACTGAAGCTCTGACTGATCCCTGAGAATTGAACAAAATAATGAGAGCTGACTTACCAAAGGATGTCAACTAGAAGCTAGGCTAAACTGGGAAATACCCCAGGAGTTCTCACAAATTTATGGCGTCTATCTTTTTCAGGCCAGATTGGACGTGGAATTAAGGAGCTTCTGATAAATCACTTTAAAATATTCATTTGTAAGTAGGAATAAAATTTGGACAGAGAAATACTAGATGTTGGCAGCTGTTCCTTTGAGTAAGATTAGTAGAGATGGAATTTCCAAGGGGACTGTTTCTCCTTTTAGATGTGACGGATTACCATATATCAACATAGTTTTTTGAGTTATGAGGAATACAGTTTTAAACATCATCTTAGAAATATACTATTTTTCCCATTTCAGATATTAAAGGAGACCCACGGTGCCAGCCAAGCTCATTAGAACATCATGTAAATGATAAGTACAATGGTTAGGCTTCGATGTGCTTTTATTTTGTTTTGAACTACATTCTTATATTGTGTGTAGGCTATTACAACTCCATCCTGCAATTAAAATATTACAAGTTTCATGACTAGATGATAATGAACCTTTTATTTTCAAACAAATAACATTGAATTCAAAAGTAAGGGTATTCCAACCAAATGTAGAAAATAGCATCCGCTTTTCTGTATATTGAATCCAAGATACAAAGTTGTTGCTTTTTAACATAATAGTGCCAATATGATTTTTGCTTCTGCTTGACTTTACTTTAAACATTTTATATAGTCTTTATCTATTTCTTGCTTCAGAGATGGAGGTACCCAAGGAACAAATACTAAACTGTGAAACCAAAGCCAGGCAGGGTGGCCCACTTTGTGATTGTCTCTTCGTTCATGAGCACATGGCTCAGTTCCCAGCCTGCAGATGCACAGCAGCAGATCGATACGGTTTTCCTTTTCGTTCATTTGACACAATGTCCAGTGTTGATTCTCAAAGCCAGTTTTACAGGTGGGTCTAGAGCTGACCATGTAACCTAGGCTGGCTAGCCATTGAGTCCCAGGGATGTAATGATTACATGGGCTGTCACCATGTGTGGGTCCTTTTACTTGGGCTCTAGCGATTACATTCAGGAGTTCATCCTTGAGAGGTACCAGCCTTACCAACTGAACTCTATCTCCAACTCATCTGAGAAATCTTTAATCACTTTCTTTACTATTGTAAATTTCATATATAAATACAATAGAATATATTCACATCTGTTTCTGCTTCCTCCTCCATACTTTCACATCCCCCTCAAGATGTTCTTTCTTAACTTAGTGTACTATAATTATTATTATTATTATTATTATTATTATTATTATTACCCACAAGGTGCAGTCAGTGATGCCTATGCATGCATGGATGCTCAGGCCATCACCTTGAGCATGGAAATCTTATCACTGATCACATCCTCAAACAAAACCAATTTTCTTTCCCCGGGAAACTATCAGGTGCCATTATTTCGTCAGTTAGACTGTATCTAGAGATCATTTACCCCATTCATGGTGTGACTTTGGCACGTTTGATCTTGTGCAGATAACCGGACTGGTGTGAGTTCATGACTGTGGTAGCCGTGACATACAGACAGATCATTTCACAGCACTTCTTTCTGTCACCCAGCTCTTCCATATACTCTGGCCTCACTTCCATGATGTTTCCTGAGTCTTCGGCAGTGATTGGGCTACTGTTGCTCAATCCCCAGCATCTAATTTTCAGTACTCTAGCCAGTTATACATTAGATTGATTTCTGTGAACTACAAAAACCATTTCTGACCAAGACTGAGAACAGCCAAGCTCTATGCATACAAACATAAATTTTTAGAAGGAACTTTTCCTGCACAAAAAATTAGTAGAATAACAATTTGAGGATCCAACCTAGTCCTTCTTATCACTTTACAATACGATGCATTAAACTCCCTCCAGTGGAGTGACTTCAAATCTAATCAGAAATTGATTAGATTCCCCATGATAGTTGTGCTTTTAATGCCCCTGTGAACGTATCTTTCCTGTTAGGTCTAGCATCCAACACTAGGTAAGACCAATCATGTGATTTCTCTCCTAGCTGTCCACATATCCCCTTCTGACATAATGATAACTGGCCATATGTGAAGTCTTTACATCACAGAAACTTGAGTAAAGTAGGAGAGGGGAGCTTGCAGGAGTAGTTGGATTTGTCTTAGTCTACTCAAAATCTACATCTCATGTCCTCTATGATCTCATTAAGAGACACTATCTCTGTTCCTTTTACACCCAGCACCAAAGAAGCATCTTCTTTGGGTATATCCATTTGCTCTCAGGATCCATTTCTCCTGGAATTGTAGCACAATGGATCAATGGGAAGGTAAATACAGAGAAAATTTTAGTGATTCTCTTTCATGAAGTATTTTTTCCAATTACTGGGAGAGTAAAGAAAGTGGTTTGATTTAGTAAGTTTCTTTATGTGAAGAACCTAAAGATTGCCATAATTGAAACAATTTCAGCTTACCAAGGGATTGTAGTTTAGACCCTTTCTTGGTTGAAACAAAAGGATTTGTGACAATGACTAACCATTATAATTATACATGATCTTCAATTTGAAAAAAACATTCACACATAATAAATATTACAAACATTACTTGATATATGAATACACACACACACATATATATACATACATATATATATATATAACACATCTAAAAAGTATAATATGTTAAGATTCCTAGAAATTATAATAGTTTTGAGGATGTTGGCTAGAATGATTAGTGTAATCTATCTCAGATGCCAAGTGGCTCTCTAGCTAATTCCTATTCCTTGGTATTTTGGTTATAGTTAAAATTCTGGGGCAAGTATTTTACTGGCATGAGATTGAAGGTAATAGTTAAAAAATAATCCAGCCCTGGTGATCTGAAAGTGCATGTTGAAGGCTCTGATAATAAGAAAAATAGGAATTAAATGCTACTTGTACTTATTTTCCTCCATGGAATGTCAAATAAGGCAGAGAAGCAACAACTTTTGGACTAAAGTAGAATCTTAATAAAAACTACAGTAACAATTGATTAGAAACAGTATTTAATTATTGTTTCTCGACACACAATTTTCTCTCTGCCTTCTTTGCAAACTTCCTAGCACTTAGTTTTGATTCTTCTTTTATCTTCATCTTCTGGTGTTATTTACATGTGGAATTGGGATGTGTTTGCCATATTATTAAAATAGAACTGGCTTTTAATTAAATATCATTTCAGGATCACAGCTTCAAGTTCCTTGCCAACACTGATGGTGATCGATAGAACTTGTTGAACAAAGAATATAATAGGTTTTCTGAGTGCTCAAATATTTTTTCATTTCCCTCTCTTCTTCCTTCTCCTGTTACTTGGCGTTTCTGCTCTCTGTAGACCTGTTTGCTTATTCCCTCTCTCTGTTCTTCCATCTGCTTAATTTTTCATATAGTGCATGCATTTAATTTCCTGTGGGTGTTTTCTGTAGTGTGCATTCAGTCTCTGGAAACTGCCAGAGCGTCATGTTCTCTAATTCACAAACTCACTTTGAGTTTCCAGTTTCCTTTGGATTAAATGGTTTCTATTATACACTTATTTCAGAATTATAAAACGTTATTTGCTTGATTATGTATTTATTTTCCCACAAATAGTTCACCCTGATCTTTTCTTTGGAAAAATCTATTGCTTGTAAGAAGTAAACAGTTCTAAATGTTTCAGAATATTACAACTAATTATGCCTTTGTAGTTATAAAGATACACCATTCTCTCTAAAATTAAATCTTTTATTTGATTGAACTCTGTCAAAAATGTTGCTTAGAAAAGAAATCAAGAATGTGGATTTAAAAGAGCTGCACTGATTTTCGTAGGTGATTTATAGAATGAGCTATTTGCTGGTACATCTTCATCAAAAAGGTTGTCATAAATTTGCCTATTATATATTTATATGGTTTTGGAATATTATTTAAATATCAAAAATTTTCAGTGTGTGTATGTATGAGAGCACACATGTGTATGTATTTTACCTACATGCATTCCTGTGCACCACTGGCATGACTAGTGTCTGAGAAAGCCAAAAAGAGCCATTAGATTTTCTATAGCTGTAGTTATAGATGGTTGAGATTCACTATGTAGGTGCTGAAAACTGAACCTTAATCCTCTGGAAGTATACCTACAATGCTTAACTGCTGAGTATTCTCTCTAACCCACATGTTAAATATTCTCTCTCTGTCTCTCTGTGTCTCTCTCTTTCCATCTCTATCGTCTATCTAGCTACATATCATCTATCTATCTATCTATCTATCTATCTATCTATCTATCTATCTATCTATCTATCAATCATCTATCTAAAATCTATCTACTTATTTTAGTATCTCACATCCCACACTCTGAAGGGCTAGTCTATTATTCTGTCAAACTATGAACCTGAGGTTGTTTAAAGCTTGAATATTCCATGAGCTACAACAACAACTAGTGTGACTTTCCCTTCCCTGTTTACCTGCAGTTGTTACAACTTTTTTGTGAGCTGCAAGATACATTACATATAAGAAAATAAAGCTACGTGGGCTGAGGCTTACATCAATATTACTCAAAGAATTTCTTGAACAATATATGAGCATCTCTTCCCTAATGGCCAATGTAGATGTATTTTAAAAGTTTATGGGGTAGAATAGTATGAATGAATATGTATCTATAGTTGTGATAGCTATGATTGAGGTACCAAATTTGTGTGTCCCTGTTTGCCAGTGATTATGTTTAACAAGGAAAGTCTTGGAGCTAGTTTTTCTTGCTCCTGGACCCTTTAAAATCAGAGCTGAATTACATGTAACTTTTACACTCACACATACACACACGCACACACACACACACACACACACACATTCACATTCACACACACATGCACACACAGGGAGCTTTCACACAATAGAAATGAAACTGTTGGTTATAAAAATCCAGACACTATTGCATATGCCAGCAAGATTTTGCTGGAAGAACCCTGATATAGCGGTCTCTTGTGAGGCTATGCCAGTGCCTGGCAAATACAGAAGTGGATGCCACAGTCATCTATTGGATGGAACACAGGGCCCCCAATGCAGGAGCTAGAGAAAGTATCCAAAGAGCTGAGGGGTCGGCAACCCTATAGGTGGAACAACAATATGAACTAACCAGTACCCCCAGAGCTCGTTTCTCTAGCTGCATATGTTGCAAAGGATGACCTAATCGGCCATCATTGGGAAGAGAGGCCCCTAGGTCTTGCAAACTATATATGCCCCAGCACAGGGGAATGCCAGGGCCAAGAAGTGGGAGTGGGTGGGTAGGGGAACAGAGCAGGGGAAGGGTATAGGGAACTTTCGGGATAGCATTTGAAATGTAAATAAAGAAAATATCTAATAAAAAATAAAATGCTTATCAGATGTTCAAAAAAACAAAAAAATCAAAAGGTCTAATTACCACCTAGAAAAGGGTTGGAGAAAAAGGTACTTTTACAAATCTGACCCTATTTTTTTTTGGAATTGCCAGTTTAAGAATTATCAGTAAAATCCTAAACTCTTTATGTCTAGGCATCTTAGCATCTTCTCAGATGGGTTCCTAGCCATGTGCCTCCTCCATACATTCATGTGAGTGCCAAAATAGAAAGACACAGTTCAGAGTCCCATAGAAGAAAATATAACAATAGTTGGAAGGGTGAACCACTGATTAAATAAAAACAGCCTCTAGTTATATTTTTGCATATAATAAGAATTGCTACCAATTGCAATCCAAGTGCAACGAAACTACTCAAATACTGGGGGAAATTCTGCTGGTACATTCCTTCATATAAAGATCTTTATATCTTTCAATGTTTATTTGCTGCAGGAGGTCACTACTATGTTGAGGGCCTACTGTGGTTACTGTAGAGTAGAATCTCATAAGGAAAACATGACTTGTGTATATGTTACTGGAAAGCTTTTTCCCAAAATGATAATAAAATAAAAATGAGTCACTCGTAGAAGTTCAACATTGCCATGAGAGAAGAGGGCAAAACCCAAATGTATGTAATTACTCTACATATATGCACTTCACAAACTCATTCTTTCTCTGCCCCATCTCCCACTCTCCTCTCTCCGTTTTGGATAGTTAGGAAGTCAGTAGTAGTATTCTAAACATAAAAAGACATACTCTTAGGCAAGTATTAATTTTCATCAACTGATATTTAAGGCCCTTAGATCAGATGCAAGCATGTATATTCTGGCAGGTGATTGGGTTATTTAGACTATCCGTTTATAAAATTAACTCTCTCTCTCTCTCTCTCTCTCTCTCTCTCTCTCTCTCTCTCTCTCTCTCTCTCTCTCTGATAGAAACAATAACTGTTTTCTTTATGTGATCATCTACCTCTCCCACCCCAAACACTTCTCTGCAGGTATGGATTAAGGTGAAGCAATCAATCTAGGTAAAGCATCAATCCTTGTATATTGATAGTAAGAAATAGATAAAGCACAGAATCATGAAATTCTAAAGGCCAGGCTTGAAAACTTGGTGGGTTTGGTAGTAAAAGATTTCTCAAAGAATTCTTTACTATGAGGTTCACGATAGTTTCTGTTAGATACATTTTTCCTTACTTGGGTCAAATACCTGACATGAAGCAATTGAAAGAAACAAGGGTTTGTTTGAGTTGAGCAATCCACAGGGATACAGTCTACCACGGATGGGAAGCAACCATGAGTGGCCAGAGCAAGAGGCCAAGCTTTCATATTGCTTTGGAAGTCACACAGAAGTGAGTCCAGATGATAAAACCTTACGGTCCACCCCCAGTGACACAGTTTCCTCCAGCAAGGCTCCACTAACTGAAGTTTCCACAGCCTTCCAAGACATCACCACCAGCAGGAGAACAGGTGTTCAAACACACAAAGCTATAGAGGGCTTTTCACATTCAAACCTCAGCCAAGGAGGAGTGCGACTTTCCTTCTCTCCCTGTTGAGATTATTTATGGGAAGGAGGGTTGGACTACGAGAGTGGAGTGGGACAAGAGCAAGAATATGAATTTGTCGTTACAGGTGAAAATTTTTTCAAATTACTTTTAAGTTTTCATATTTGAAATATTCTTTCCAAGGGAAGAATAATTGCCATTTTTTAAAATTTAAAGCAGAGTGAAGTAAAAGGTTGATACATTAATATTCCAGATATATATTGCAGATAAATTGGCATGTCAAACCTTCCCAAGGCTAGAGTTATCCTCTCTTATGCGTGTGAAATAATGTAATGCAAAATATATAGGTTTATATTTCAGGGAAAATTCCTCTGCTATAAACCATGCAGGCTCACTCTGTGTGAGGTATTTGTCTCTAAATAAACATGTTTATGCCTCACATTAGAGATGAAATTGCAGTTATGTGAGCAAGCTGTTCTTGGGATAATCCTACCTGAAAACATTGTCCTTGTAAGTTTGACTTCACACTTGGAACGCTCAGTGAGTCAGCAACTTTTCTTATGTGTAAAAACTCTAGAAAGTTATTTTTTAAAGGCCAATATGGATGGGGAACAGAGTCATCAATTTATTGAACTTCCATGGGGGAATCACAGTACTAAAGGATAGAAATACCATCTGGATACAGAGAACATTTTTGTTAACCAAGCCGATGGACAGCAAACTTTCAATAGTTTCTTCATGCAACCCCAGGGGTTATGGTTATGAGAAGACAATGTGAACTGACAAGCCTTATCTAAGATCACACAAAGAGTGAGTTTGGATATTCCCCCCCCCCCCATTTCTATGCAATGAGTGATTTTATTTTAATGCTTATATGTCTCAACCCAAACCTTTGCTCAGTTCACAATTCTTTATGACTATACTAACACTCACCCATCTAAGAATGGTATATGCAATTCACACTGTCTAAGTAACATACGGAGCTGTACTCAAGGCTGCCAATGAGCCTACAGCTCATGATCTTTTCTCCGTTTCTGAAAAAAGGGGCTAGAGGTGGAGATGGAAGGGTGGCCGAGAAGAAAGAGGCACCTGTGTCTACATATTAGTTTCAAAGCATTTGTCAGAGGTTAATACAGAACAGGGACTCACTGGTGATACTGCCAGGGACCCGAAATTCCTCAAGGCCATGTGTTTCTGGAAGGAGTATTTATCAAAACAAGAGTGAGGTACAGGGACAGCCTATGAAATAACAATTTTCACATTCATGGTTATGGCAGTCTTTTGATAATTTGTGTTAAAAATGAATCTGAATTTCTCAAAAAGAGAAGGCTGGGAGGATGACTTAATTACTATCTTCAAATATGTGAGAGATTGTTACAGCATTTGGAAGATGACAACCAGCTGTTCTGTCTCTAAAGAGGAAAACAAGAGAAAATGAATTTGCAAAAGTGGCAGGACTTAGAAGGAACATGATTATTATGTGTTGTCTTAACTGTGGGGATGTTAAATACCGAGAGAGAGAACTTGTGGGGTAGGGAAGGTGGGAACTTTTGAAACAACATGATGTTTAGGGTAAGTGCCAGCTGGCCTACTCCCTTCATGCTGGGCAAGTATATGCAATATTGAGAACAAATCAACAGGGTCCCATCTGAGAGGGGCTGGGTACCACCTGGATACTACCATTTTCATTAGAGCACGTTAATGTCAGGTTTATTCTGGAAATTATTTTAGACAGTACTTTATTTTTTTCTAACTCATGATCATGACATTAGAAACAGACATGAATTTTTATCAAGGCTCAAGTTTGAATATTTACAATTCAAAGAATGCCATAAATATTTTAATTAGTAAATCTCTAGATATGTCTATCTTGACAGCTCGATATCACTGACATTACAGGTGTAATGTATGAATAAAATAAATGTTTGCAAAAATCATTCTCTTTTCCTGTATTACTAGAGTTTTTAATGATCATTAGCAAAATTGTCTTTACAAATTAAAAATTCACAGTTGCAACTCTCCTGTATAGAGTAGAAAACATAGACTCTGGAAACTGTGGCCTCATGTGTAAGTGTGCATGATTTTAGGATCTAGCTGATAAAATGATAAGGGAGATTCAAAATCACCTTGGGGAACTGCAGGGGTGAAGATGAGACACATACTAGTCGAAGGAACAAACATGGACCATTTTTAACAAAAGTAACAGCCTAGACAGGAAGCCATCGAAGAGAACTCTTAAAATTGTGAAAAGGATGCTGAAGTATAGCTGTCCACAACTGGTGGCTTCTGGCTAAGGTGCAGGTAGGGAAGGGCTCAGTTTTCTTTAAGGGTCTGGCCAGTGGGAGTTCAAATGCGCACTATTGAGTATATGGGCAATATGAATTGGACTTTCATTTCCTTTGGGGGTAGGGGAGGTGACAAGGGTGGAGGGGCAGGTTTGGGAGGACTAGGACTTGAGTATGATCACAGGGTATGATGTAAAATTCTCACATAATTAATAAAAATATCATGCTGGAAAAGGATGATTTGGAACTGTATTGAAGGAAAACAGAATCATAGCCTTTTTAAAAAAATTATTACATATTTTCTTTATTTACTTTTCAAATGCTACCCCAAAAGTTCCCTATACCCTCCCCCTGCCCCTGCTCCCCCACCCACCCACTCCCACTTCATGGCCCTGGCATTCCCCTGTACTGGGGCATATATAGTTTGCAAGACCAAGGGGCCTCTTCCTAATGATGGCTGACTAGGCCATCTTCTGCTACATATACAGCTAGAGACACGAGCTCTGGAGGTATTAGTTAGTTCATATTGTTGTTCCACCTACAGGGTTGCAGCCCCCTTCAGGTACTTGGGTACTTTCTCTAGTTCCTGCATGGGGGACCCTGTGTTTCATCCAATAGCTGACTGTGAGCATCCGCTTCTGTGTTAGCCAGGCACTGGCATAGCCACACAAGAGACACATCTTTAGATATATCTTTGTACTTTCTCTGTTTTAATACTCATGTAAATATATAATAATTCAATTTAGTGAATAGTTAATATAGGCCAACTTTTCTAATTACTGTTGATTAAAAGGCAAATTTCTAGCTATGGTTTAATTTTTTAGAAATAAATTCTGTAGCATGTAATACCTACAGAATGGGGCTTGAAACGTATTTAGTAGTTTTATTTGCAATGTGGTTAGAGATATGAGATATCATAGTTCACAACTCATTATATACAGCCATTCCTATATTCCAATGATTGTGAAGAGAAGAGGAGGGAGTGGTAGAGTTTTGTAAATACTACAGTATCCTTTTTCCCTCTTATAAAAGCCTGTATTTCACTTGATGCCATACAATGACCCTCCATACACTTTCTGATGTCAATATGAGTTGTTTACCTGCCTGTGAGTAGCAATTAGGTTTCTTGTTAATGATCATGGTGTAATTGAATGCTGCTAGCTAGTCATTAAAACACAAGGGATCAGAAGAAACAATTTCTCAGGCTAATGGCACCTCGCTCTAGAGGTTTTAAAAATAACTCCACATATACATATTTTTCCTCCTCTGAAATTGCTCTAGGAGTAGAAGGGTACTCAGTTCACAGTATGTAGTTTGTTAAAATAAGCCTTTGCCTTTAGAATATCCATCGCAAGATAATAGAGACTTACACATGACAACATGTATTGAAAACAAGGAGGACCCTTTTTATGTTTTGAAATGTAACTGTATACTCCTATGCTAGTTTGCTCTAAATACATCTTAGAATGGCAGCTCGGCAAGACCTTCTAAATTAGTCTACCTTCCTTGATTTCTAAGAAATCTTTCCCTCATAGTAATGAGGAAGAGCATTTATTTTTTTACCCCCTCACTAAGTCAAATGTTGGAAGATAGGAGGCTGGGGACAGGTTGTCTTCTCTTATAAACACTGAAAGATTGCTGGGAGACCAGTATTCTCCTTGAGCAGAATTAGCACGGCTTTGCTCTTCGCTATTCCACTGGCTGATGTAAAGAATATTTGTTATTTGAGTAACTGCGACATACCAACAGTTTTTTTGGTAGGAACTGTTCCCTGGCTTGCAAATACCTGGATTTACAACACAATTTGTTATTAAATAAAGTTCACAGTTGATATGGACAAGAGTATGCATACTATTACATTTAATGAATATTCCTTGATACATGCTATGTACAAATAAATGCAAAATGCATATATATACAAGTGATATCTAAAGCCATTTTAGAACCTGATAAGAAACATTTCCCCTCAGATCCAGTCAATAAAGCAATGAGTTTTCCTGAGCCTTCTCAAAGACTGATTGCTCGGCAGAATAAATTGTTTAAAACTTTTTTTGCCCTTTAACTTTATTAAATGCCTGACATTTAGCAGCATTACTTGATGGCAGAAGATGAGCCAGCTCTGTGTGTTCTACCCTGGAACACGATGCAAAGCATAAAAAAGAAATCTGGATGACGGGGATGTTGCTATTAGTTTGGAAGTCACTGTATATGCTGAGTTATTCAAGGAGGAAAATGACTCACAGAAACCCAGTGTTCACAGGAATTGTGATGTTGGAGGAGGCTGGCCCGACTCTTCATTAGTTTTGTTTCAATTAGAACTCGTCACAGCCTGCAATTAGAATGCTGTTGCTGCGGTGAGGAATCCTTGCTCTATATGCAGCAGGGCCTATTTTCTAATGAAGAAAAACAAGCCACATGGCATTTTCAAGACAGATTTCCATTTTCGGTAATTCAATAGATGTGTATGGCCTGCCTACACTCTCCACACTTCGGGGATTGTCCCTTAACACTAGTAAAATGTTTTCAATAAATTTTAATCATGTCAAACATAACTCTTACACAACTTCTAGAATGTTTCTTCACTGTGAAGGAGCACCCTCATAAAATTGGATATTGGATGGTATGTAGAGCACGGAGCTGCAAGGTTTTTCTTGAAGAAACAAGATAGTAAATATTCAGAGTTGAAGTGGCCCCTGGTCTTTGCAAGTACTCAACCCTGTCCTTGCAGATCAAGGAAAAAAAAATACATATAAGGAAGAAATAAGTAAGCAATTTTGTTTTATCAGTACATATTCACTTAAAACACATAGATATCATATTAGATGTAGTTTTCTGACTTCTCACCCATTTTCTGGTATGGGAGGTAGAAAAATATGTTCACTTTCAAATATTCTGTTTAATTTTTATATATTATAGAGTGAAGTTTATCATATCACATGCAACTTTGTTTTGTAGGTGACTTTAGAGGGTTGTAGAAGAATGTATATCTTCACTAAATCTCATAGAAAAGAAAGTGGGAAATACCCTTTAAAAAAATAAAAAAATAAAGAATTATACTTGTTCATTGCATGTTGGAGTGCAAACGTGTACAACCACTTTGTAAATTAATTTGATGGTTTATCTGAAAACTGGCAATAGTTCTACCTCAAGATCTAGCTACAGTACTTCTAGGCATATGCCCAAATATGGCTCCAACATCCTACAAAGACACTTGTTCAACTATATTCATATCAGCTTTATTCTTTATAGCCAGGAACGGGAAACAACCTAGATGTTCCTCAACTGAAGAGTGGATGCAGAAAATGTGGTATGTTTACACAATGTATTAAAAAGCTATTAAAAAGAAGACATCATGGATTTTGCAAGCAAATGGATAAAATATTATCCTGAGTGAGGTAACTCAGTCCCAAAATGACATGCATGATATATACTCACTTTCAAGTGACTATTAGCCATAAAATATAGACTCTTGCTACACTAAACAAACCCAAAGAAGCTAAACAATAAGGCCCAAGTAGCTGATGATGGGATGAATTCCAGAATGGGGTAGTCTCTGGATAGTCCATCCTTTCATCTTAGCTCTAAATTTTGTCTCTGTACCTATATCCTTTCATGAGTATTTTGTTCCTTATTCT
>NC_034597.1:70949086-70979569 GCF_900095145.1 Mus pahari
AAGAAAATAATAATAATAATAATAATAATAATAATAATAAGAAGAAGAAGAAGAAGAAGAAGAATGTTAAAAAAATAAAAATAAAATGCAAAAAGAAAAAAAAAAAAAAAAGAAGGCCCAAGTAAGGAAGCTTGGATCTCACTTAGAAGGGGTGATAAAATAGTCATGGGAGGGAGAGAAATGGAAAGGGGATGGGGAGTTCAGGACCAGGTGTGGGGAAGGACAGGAGATATGGCAAGATGGCCATGACAAAGAATGGAAATCTGCAACTGATAGGGGCGAGGAGGGACAAGGCATCTCCAGGACAAGTCAAAGACCTTGTATAAGGGAGGCACCCAAGAATCAACAGACCTGACCGTAGCTGTGACTCACAACATTGGGGATATGGAACCTGAAGAGACCACCTTCTGTAGCCAGGCAGGAGCCCCAGTGGAGTGGTAGAGATACCAATCTACCCACAAAACTTTCAACTCAAAATGTATCCTGTTTACAAGAATGCAGGCACAAGGGATAGAGCAGAGACTGAGGGAAGGGCCAACCAATAACTGGCCCAACTTGAGTTTCATCCCATGGGCAAGCATTGCAAATAGGAGCATGCTTTCCTCTGAGATGCTACACCTAGCCTCTACTCAGACACAGACACCCATTGCCAAACAGTGGTTAAGAGTTTTGGAAGAATAGGAGGAAGGATTGTAGGCTCTGAAGGGAATAGGAACTACATAGGACAGTGAACAGAGTCAACTAACCTGGCCCCTTTGAATGTGGAGTGATACTCAGGGGTCCCTCACCCACTTAGAGGAGAGAGGAAACAGGAGATGGCAGAAGGATTGTGGGAGGTGACCTGGAGGGGAACTGTGAGTGGGATGTAAAGTGAATAATTAAAAACATAAAATTAAATAAATAAAACGAATGTGTATCTTAAAGCACAAATCATTTTCTTTGGCTTTCCACTGATGCAATAAGTGAAACAGAGCATAAAAATGACTTATCTGATCCAATACAGAACAAAATGTATGCTATGCAGAGGTCAGTTTGAGAGGCAGAGGCACACAAATCTGAGAGTTTGAAGTCATACTGGTCTAAAGTGGGAGTTCCAGGACAGCCAAGGCTTTCTCAGAGACCCTGTCTCAAAATAAATAAATAAATAAATAAATAAACAAATAAATAAATAAATCCACACAACAACAACAAAACATAACAAAATGTAGCAACATGACAATTCCTGTCTCTTTTAATCATGCCTGATTATTCTCAGGACTAGTCCTAGCTTGTTGATGTCACTATTGTCCAGATAATCCAATGATAAGTAAATATTTACTAGGCCAAGCTCCTTGGTAAGAATCCACCAAAGAAAACTTGCATCTTAGTCCTTGTGAAGTATAGAAGTATAGAAAAAGTTTACTTTTATAGTAAACTTTTGAAGAAAATAGCCCAGTGATCTGATTTATGTATTCTAGTTTCTCATTTAAAATGTAGTCTTTCTGATAGGTCTAGATTTAGAGTTGTTAAATGCTTAGGTTAAGTTCAAGGTCATTTGTAAATACGTATTAGGTACTGAGTGCAAGACCTCAGTGCAATGTTCTAAAAGGCTATGCATGTACCAACAAGTTCAAGAGACTTGCTCAATTATGGACAAAGCTCAGAAAATCCCACTGGATCTGAAACATGTCATCATCAAGCCAACAACATCTTGTTAAAGTGAGCATCATCCTTTTATTAACTACAGAGAACTAATGTGTTGTGAGTCATCCGTAGAAAAGATGTAATTTGAAGAAGACAGGGACTAGAAGTTAGGTGAGTTCATAATAAATAACCTGGGTTGGCCAAGTATCATGTGACCCAATAGACAAGTCCATATTTATCCTTTTGGAATTTTAGTGGGGTTAGCTGATGGTTCTCTATTAGTCATGAACTCATTTATTCACCCCTTCAATAATTCCACAGTTCATTACAGGTGTCCTCTATTACCTTTAAGTATCTCAGCTGCCAGAGAAGAATTACCAATGGATAAAAGAAAAGCCACACAACAGCTCATGATGTAAGAGGCAAGTTTAAAGACAAAAGAGGAAACACAAAATGAAATTGTCTTAGTCAGGGTTTCTATTCCTGCACAAACATCATGACCAAGAAGCGAGTTGGGGAGGAAAGGGTTTGTTCGGCTTACATTTCCACATTGCTGTTGATCACCAAAGGTTGCAGGACTGGAACTCAAGCAGGTCAGAAGAGCTGATGCAGAAGCCATGGAGGGATGTTCTTTACTGGCTTGCCTCCCCTGGCTTGCTCAGTCTGCTCTCTTATAGAACCAAGACTACCAGCCCAGAGATGGCACCACCCACAAGGGGACCTCCCTGCTTGATCAATAATCGAGAAAATGCCTTACAGTTGGGTCTCATGGAGGGATTTCCCCAACTGAAGCTCCTTTCTTTGTGATAACTCCATCCTGTGTCAAATTGACACAAAACTAGCCAGTACAGGAATCTTCATAAACAAGGAGAACTTGCCAGAGGGGGGATTAACTAAGGTTTTGCTAGTCATACAAAGAGCAAAGACAAAGGCCAGTACAGAACAGAAAGGATGAAGAAGCTGTTAGTGTTACTCCTGTTCAAAAGCAACAGCAAGAATATACTCTACCATGAGACAGTAGAATTAACATTGAACTGAAATTAATATACATACTAAATTAATAAATTGGTTTATTAATAGATTAATAAACATACTAAATTGATGTTACTGCTAACATAGACCTGGATAAAGGCAATAGGAAATGTTAGTGATAGAATATTAATTTCAAAATGAGGTAGATCTGGAAATGTATTCAGATTTCTAATTTATTATGTCTTCTCAGGCAAGTTATCCACCCTCTGAATATCTATTAGTTCATTTATAGAAAAAAATGATTAAGAACTTCTGCCACTGGGCTGTGTTTTGATGTAACTTCACATTAACTATAAGAGGCAAGATGATGGTATCAGGATAGTCCCAGTATTGTGCCCAGTCAGTCCACTGTCAAGGGAAAGAAGTGAGAAGGATATCTTTCAGAGTAAAGCTTGCATTACAGTAAAGAGGAACTCCCTAGAGCATCTCATTAGACCACCTATGACCCAATCATTGTAAAGAGGAATCAGGTAGACTTTGGGAGACCCATTAGAATTGGAATTGGATTGAGGATCCCAGCAGTAAGTGTCTCTATGGGAAGCGGTTGGGGATTTACACAACATTCTTGGAGGAAAGAACGGTCACAGAATCATTAGTATGCATATTCCACACTTTCTAAGCTTTAGGATATTAAGGGAATTATAGGATGCCATCCACATTTTTTCCTACTCCCCTGTTTTGTTTTGTCTTTAGTTTTATGTCAGTGATTGAAACCCAAAGCTTACACATAATAGTTTAATGCTATCATTAAGACAAACCACCAAGAAAACCAAGAAGAAGGAAGACCAACCAACGTGTGGATACTTCATTCTTCCTTAGAATAGGGAACAAAAGTACCCATGAAAGGAGTTACAGAGACAAAGTTTGGAGCTAAGACGAAAGGATGAACTATCCGGAGACTACCTCACCCGGGGATCCATCCGATCATCAGCCACCAAACCCAGACACTATTACATATGCCAGCATGATTTCACTGAAGAGACCCTGATATAGCTGTCTCATATGAGGCTATGCCAGTGCCTGGCAAATACAGAAGTGGATGCTCACAGTCATCTATAGGAGGGAACACAGGGCCCCCAATGAAGGAGCTAGAGAAAGTACCCAAGGTGATGAAGGGGTCTGCAACCCTGTAGTTGGAACAACAATATGAACTAACCAGTACCCCCTGAGCTCGAGTCTCTAGCTGCATATGTAGCAGAAGATGGCCTAGTTGGCCATCATTGGGAAGAGAGGCCCCTTGGTCTTGCAAACTTTATGTGCCACAGTACAGGGGAATGCCAGGGCCAAGACGTAGGAGTGGGTGGGTAGGGAAGCAGGGCGGGGGGAGGGTACAGGAAACTTTCAGGGTAGCATTTGAAATGTAAATAAAGAAAATATCTAATAAAAAAGTTGAAAAAGAAAAAAATAGACAAACCACCAACAACATCTAATTTTTTTCAAATGAAACTGCCTTGCTGACTTGAGGCTTGCTCTTCTCTTGCTATGTAGCTTATGTTGTCCTCAAGCCTTCAATGCCTGCCTCCTCCTCCTTCCTCTCCTCCTTCCCCTTTCCCATCCTTCTTTTCCTCCTCCTCCTCCTTCTCCTCCTCTTCTTCTTTTCCTCCTCCTCCTAAGGAGCTGGGATTACTTATGCCCATCACCATGTTTGCATCTCTTGTTTTATTTTTGTACTTCTGCTTTTCTTTATTGACACTTGACTCATGATGTTGTCTTTTGTTATATAAATAGGCACATGCCTCTCCCTCTTCCTTGCCTTTTTTGCTCTCTGTCCCCCATCTTCTTTGTCTCCCTCCTTCCTTCCTTCTCCTCTTCCTTTGCTCATTTAACAACAACAACAACAATATATACTCAGTATAAAATAAGAAATCCTTGTCTCTTCATCTTCTACCTTATTTATATAGACTGGTTATTTTTGGTAGATGACTCAGTATAATTCTTCCTTATTTTGTGCATTTTTACTTTTTTATCTTTATAATCCATTATTTTTTCTAAGTTAGAACTACAAATGAGTCTTCTATCCTGAATTATGCTTGTGAAGATATTTTTATATTTATATTCAGTTTGGACTTTTACTGGTCAATTCTTATTTATTTATTTGATCACTTTCTTGCTTTTATTTTGAAAATATTCTAAACATAAAATGGATCTACCATCAGAACTACTTTTCATTTAAATAAGAGTTATAATAATAATTATTATTATTATCATTATTATTACCAGGTATTATAAAACTTGTTCTATATTTGGATTTTTGATCCTTGACACAGTTATATGTACATGCACACAAGTGCAGGTATATGTGTGAATATGTAAGTGGTAGGCAGTGTGAACACAGACCTTTGTTTAAATGCTAGAAGTTTTAAACATTAATGTTTAAACATTTGTTAATGTTAAACATTAGATGACTGGTGTGTGGTACCTGGCACTACAATAGTACTTAATAACCTGACTTGGATGATGAATCTGTCTGTATTAACCTACTAATATTACTAATATTATTACATGATATCCTTTGTTTTTTAACACTCTTATCTTAAATATCAAATTTTGATAACATCAACTTCAGTTGGAAATAAAAAGAATTTTAGTTGCAAGAGAAAAATGTCAAAATCCTGCAGTGCCAGCTTTCCTGTTATTTACATTTCCTTCTTGATGGTCAGCTCATCAGCTGTGGTGATGAATCACCCTCTATGAATATTAAACCTCTTCTGTTCATTTTCACATTAACGGCTGTGCTAACTGGAGGGTTTATGATCTCAGCATGTTAACTTGGGGTAGACCCTGGTCTTTCTATCATTTAAGAGCAAAAGAGAAGATTCTTGAGAGGTTAGGTGACTAACCTAAGCTGTACATCAGTGGAGCGAGGTGTTCCATTTAGAGATCAGCTGCCCTGACAGCCATGGTTTAGAATTCATTCTGCATCTTAATGCAGCTTTTTAAATATGTATGACAGAATTCTTCTGTGACCACGCTGTGTTGACTGTTCTGAGTATCCATTCTCAAATCAGGTGTGCCTGGTGTCTGTCCCTACCATTCCTTTTCTAAGTTTCAATTTAAAAATATTTAAAAATGTATTACTATATCAGACAAAACACACAATCTGATTTTAATAGATACTTTAGTAAAAGCAAGCTTCTTCCTTTTATGTTGGGCAGCTACAGTGGCATTTTGTGCTGTTTAGTCTTCTGGATACTTTTTCACTGACTTGTTTTGATAATCTGCTTCTACACATTGTCTTGTAAATACTTTCTCATTATGTACTTGTGAAAGTCATCAAGGGAATAATAGCTTTTTAAATTTTTTAATAGTTAAGATTTCAACACATCATACGTATTTTTGATATTGTGGACCAATAATTACGGTGTTAATTGCAACAAATAAAGTCACCCTCAGAGCCGAGTAATGGTGAAATGGTTAAAGTATTTGCATCATAAGTATAAGGACTAGAATTCTGATCCCTAGAATCCATGTAATGATCCTGTGAAATCAACCTCAGAAGGTGGATGTGGGATTCCCTGAGAAAGCTAGCTATGGAGACTGGCCATATTATCAGGAAGCTATGGATTTGCTTGAGAGACCCTGGCTTAATGAGTAAGTTCGACAAGAGATCAAGGATGACTCCCGATATCTGCTTAAGGTCTTCATGTGACTACACACATCCAAACATTCACACATACATGCACACTAAATACAGACACATGAAAATTATAAAAGAGAAATATGCTCATCCAGAACGCATTCTTAATATTTCAGAAAGTCTACACTTCCCACATTTGGCTATAGCCAAATATTTATACATATAATCATAACCCCAAATCATATATTGATAACACACACACACACACACACACACACATATATATGTCTCTCTATATATAATGTTATTAGCTAATAGTAATATATTTAAGACATGACATTTAATAAAATATAAGAATATGCTATGTCATAGATATCTGATGCATCATCAAAAATAAGTGTGTTAACAAACAAAGGTTTTTAACTAGCCTCTTAGACCTTAAAACTTAGTGGTAAAATAATACTGATTGTGTGGATTTCAGAAAAATCCAACAACAAGAATATTAGAAATAATAATTAAAAATTAACCATTAGCTGTATGATATTTGATTCCATTTCTATGGGGATAGCTAATTCAAAACTTAAATTATGTGGTAGTTGAAGGAAAGAACTGGATGCTATGCACATTTCTGAAAATGTAGGTTTAGGAAACTGGAAATAGGATTTACAGCCCTTTTCACTTTCATGCAGACATGCAGGTGAAAAGAAAATGTACATAGCCATAGTCACATATTAACGAGTGGACTCTTACATGGAGAATGAGAAATTGAGTAAAAATGAAGAACAATAAGGAGGATAAGTTTGAAAAGGTTCTTTATATATGATAAAGATGGCAGTGTGCAAATGACTTTGATTACAATGAACTGAAGTTTATCTACCAGTGGAATTTAGTTATATCACAATGGTCATTATTGGATAAACTCCTGAACTGAGTTAGAAAACTTCACTTTGTTCTACCATCTTTGCTGTGTGACTGCCAACAGGTTAAACCTAAGCAATTTCATCTTTTGGATTTGAATTTCCTTTTCAGGGCGAGTTTAGAACATATGCTTCATAGGTCTTCAAACTTCAGTATAATATATTAATTTGTGTAGATGCATATGAATGCCATACATAGTATGGTCATATGGTTACTAAGAGTGATATATATATATATATATATATATATATATATATATATATAGTGATTGATTTGTATATATATTATATAGTTTCATAGTTCTTTGTGCTTCTGTCACATAATTACATTAGTATATATACAATGTTAAATAGTGTATATATGCAACAATGTAACTATATTATATAACATATACATTAATGTATATACATTGTTAAATAGTATACAATGTATCTATGTATATATATTATATATATATACATATATAGTATGTAGCATATATAACTATATAGTTACATAGTTCTTTCTGCTTTTTGTTTCTGGCTAGGCTAAATGCCTTCCCATTTTATACTGTGTTAGGCTAAGTTCCTCCAATTTCAGCACTCCTGAATATAGACATTTTAGTTACTTCTACCTTGGTGATCTCGTGGAAGCCATTTAACACACATGTTTGGCTATACCTGAAGATCAGGCACTTTCAACTTTAAGTACTAGGATTGCTCACAGTTTGGTTTGCAACTTTAAGAATTTTTTACTTTGGCAAATATGCTGTTTAGGTAGATCTTTCTTCTGACTGCACTCCTGGCTTCCTATCTCTGATGTCAGCTTCTAACTTCCTCTTATCTGTCTGGATTTTTGTTTTTGTTTTGTTACTGTATTTGTATAGCTTTAGTGTGCATGGGATGAATCTTACACATATTCGGTTGATAACTGGCAAAACTACTAGTACTTAAAAGCATTGAGAAAAGAAAAGGAGCGTCCTAAACTAAGGTTTTTACATCTCTGCTCTGTGATCTTGTTATCAGCACTGCAGGATAGTTCTTGTTGGCATTCTTGCTTCTGTTGGGTTATGACACTTTTTAATACTGGTGAAATCTGGGGTTGATTAACTTAGAGAAAACCCCTCACATTTGGACTTCTCCTCTGGCACAATGTGTTCACATTTCTAACTTCTTGTGAGGACATTTTGTTGAAATTCAGGCACTGACATCTAAGTGAGACTTTTCTGAACAAAGCTCTCTAAGATTCATTTCATATAATTTTAAAAAGATTTGAGTGCTTATGACAATTTTTCAGAAAGTCTTGGAGACTCTTTCTTTTCTTCTTGCATTTTATAAATTGTGTGAGAAATGTATGTATGCATGCAGGGTAAAGTAGGGGAGAAACTTCTGAGTTTTGTTAATGGAAGACTGATTTAGTTTGAATAACCTATAAGAAAAAGAACTGTGATTACACATTTACACACAAAAAGAAAAATATATAGGTAAATGAGCTTAAAATTAAGAAACAGAAACCCCAGGTGTCTACATTAGAGGGTCAAATTAAAGGGGAAACATGCTCTTTGATGTCACAGCAAACTGAATTCTAGTTCTCTTAGTGAAGGGACCTGAGAACTGTGCTTCTAACACAGCAACAGCAATGAGAGAGACCTGGGACTGGGATTCATACAGAGCTGTGAAGTAGCACCTACATGTAAAATCTAAGCTTCTCCCAACTTTCCAGTGATCAGAGGAGCACTCATAAGCAATCAAAGTCATGGGTTATAGTGTGTTGGAATCTAGGACCAAATTTATGCCATCGACTGGTACAGTAGGACAAGAAACTATGGCATGAAACACATACTGGTAAAGTGCACTGGTCTTCCTGGAAATAAAAATAAAACACCACTAAAATGTAGAAAACCCTCAAAACAAAGAAACAAAGCCATAAAGCAAATCAACAATAACAACAAAAACTAAACCAACAGTAATGACACAAAATAGGCTGCACAAAATTCTTAAAGTTGAAAAAAAATTCAGACCATAGGATGTGATTTCTGTGGGGAAGGCACTCACTCACCAGGAACTTGGGGTGGAAACAGGAAGGCTATGACAAAGGGATAAAGGAAGAAATGCAAACAGAAATAAGGAAAATGTTAAAGAAGACTAAAGAGGGGAAAATATAGTTCTGAAATTTCACATAGTCCACTGGTTTGTGCTTTTCTTTATGTTTGTCGTGCATTCCTATAATTATGTCTGCTTATACCATGAATACCACACTCAGAACACACACACACACACACACACACACACACACACACACACACACACACAGAGAGGGTTTTTTCCATTTCATAATTTTAAATTTGTTTATCTATCTTTTCTCTATTCCATTTTGTAAAAGTGTAAATATAATTCTGTTTCTAACAAAAGAGGATTTCAATTAAATCAGTCTCCCAGATAGTAGAAACCAGATATTTCTTTCTCTATTAATGTGTTACAAACTGATATTTATACAAATATTCTTATATAAGTGTATAGTATATTTATACATATGTATGTGTCATATTCTTTGTGTAACAAATAACTAACTCTTAATTAAAACTTTTCTAATTTCATCAGAATTTATAAATTAAAAAAATTAACAAATGTTATGTCTTTTTTTCAACAATGAAAAACCAAAGGCCATTCAGCATAGTTATGCAAAGTATCTATGAAGGTCTAATTTCTAGAGATTCCATGTTTGTGGGTTTTTTAAAAAAATAAATAAATTTTATAAAAACTGCTTATTTAGAGGCTATTTTCACATTTTCTAATACAAGAACAGTGTATATATTTCCCTGGCTACATATTAAAAATATCTGATACTTTGCATATTTGTGACAACCTTTTTCGTGCACAAAGTGATTTTTCAAGGCCGCTCTGCTACAAACAGTGCCTTTCTAAGCTAAATTTTCCTGAGAATTTTTGTATTTTATTTCATATTCTGTGCTCTCACTCTGAATCCAGCGCAGTGATTATGACTTGTCTCCGTTGAATTCCAATGCCAGCCTTTCTGATTGTTCCTAAATGCTTAGTTCCTTACTTGTGTGCCAGAGCTATCTCATACCTTATAAAATTCCAATCAATGTTCCTCGGGGCACTCTGCATTCTTCCAAACCTTCTTTCCCAAAGTTAAAAAAAAAGAAAGAAAGACAGAAAGAAAGAGAGAAAGAAAGAAAGAGAGAAAGAGAGAGAAAGAACAAATGAATGAAAGAAAGAAAGAAAAGAAAAGAAAAGAAAAGAAAAAGAAAAGAGAAAAGAAAAGGAAAAAAAGTAAAAGTTCTATATTGTTTCTTGTCACGAGCACATTCTCTTGAGCATTTCAAATCAAATAATAAGTTGATAACTAGATTTGAGATGCTCCCGAGCTTCAATTTGATTTATCATACTTGGCTGAATTTTTAGGAAAAGTTCCAGGAAATAAATAAATAACAAAACAACAACATGAGAAAACTTCTTTCTCTTATAGAGTAGACAGGGAATCTCCCAGAAGCAGAAAATAATAAGCTGCAAGGACTGAGTGTTCTCTCTTCTCTGTAATTAAATTTCCATTATCCTAATCAATATCAGCCTAATTAAAATCTTTCATGGTCGATATTTCAGCCTTTCCATGATTGTTCATTGTTAGTCTTAAGAAAAGCTAGTCTTCGCCATTTTTTTCTGCGAGTTGTTTTTAGGCAAATAGTGCACCTCTCAGACAATGGTTCCTGATTTTTGAGGTGGGGGGGGGTTAAGAAATGGAAGGGAGAAAGGAGAGAAAAGAATACTCTAGCTTCCACATGGGGGTGGATAACACAGGAGGATGGATATTCATCAGACGCTCACATCACAGTATATTCCTGAGTAAATACGTTAAAGCAGACGAGATTATACTTAATTCATTTGCATCATGCTACAGAATACCTCCATTCTTGTGGAACTCAAGGACACGACCAGGTCTTGAACAGTAGAACTAGTGAAGACATCTCATCAGACTTTAGGACACCAACTTTAGGGCTGGAGAGGTAACACCGCAGGTGAGATGTTGCAGTGTTTTGCAGAGAACCCAATTCTAGTCCCCAGCACCCATGTCATGCAGCTCTCAAGGACATATGTCTGCTCCAGGAGATCGGATGCCTCTGGCTTCCACTAATGCCTGCGTTCACCGGCACATACCATCCTCTCCGACACAGAGGAATATAAAAATCAAACTCACTTTTAAATGTTCATTAATCTTGAGTTAAGTCAAGAAAAAGAATCAATGGAAAAAAACAAAACATTATATTCTATAATATTACCTATAAAACACCAAACAATAAAGTTGATTTAAGGTTACATTTTTGTGTGTGTGTGTTTAAAGAAGATATCTTATTAAAATGTAAGTTTATTCTTTTTTGTTTGTTTGTTTTGGTTTTTTGGTTTTTCTAGACAGAGTTTCTCTGTGTAGCCCTGGCTGTCCTGGAACTCACTCTGTAGACCAGGCTGGCCTCGAACTCAGAAATCCACTTGCCTCTGCCTCCCAAGTGCAGGGATTAAAAGCTTGCGCCACCACTGCCTGGCTGTATAAGTTTATTCTTTGTGTTTCATAGTTTTTCTTAATTATATCAGGTGACACAATTTCATAGCCTGAAGGTGTTTTCACAAATTAGTAGAATAATATTTTTAAAACTGATTTTTTCAACAATAAAAAAATTGAGGAAATTGCAAAAAATTAAATATTTGGATCTCTTAATGTTCTCTAGATTGAGCCAATGACAGAGGTTCTGGTTACACAGGGAGACAGTTTAGAGGAATGAAGGCAGCCCTGTTAAACTAGGGGATTTATCTCTCGTTATTTACTTGCTGCTGCCTACTGTAATTACCATTTCTGTTCATCACCTGCAGGTTATAGATTCCTTACACTTGAACACTACAGTAGAGTGAATAATTTAAAAGCTGTGAACCCCAGAAATCCTTAACACTAGATGCAACCTATATAGGATAGGATTTAGTGTCTGATCAATTGTATGCATCTAGCCATATATGTACAATTCTAAAATCAACATCATGGACAGTTTGTATGACTTCATAGAGAGCCATTGCTGTGATATTTGAAGTTCTTTCTGCCAATTGTCCATGTCAGCAGTTAAAATATTAAGAATATCTACCCTCAAAAGAATGAATATTGATACATATCTCTTACCCTGCACATAAAAAAAAAAATCAAAATGGATCCAAGACCCCAAGACCCTAATTTAAAAACTGAAACTCTGAAACTACTAAAGGAAAACCTAGGAAAAATCATGGAAGTCATAGACATAGGCAAGGTGTTTCTGAGTGAGACTCCAACAGCACAGGAAGTATTCCCATGAACTCTGAACTCTGTAAGAATGGAGAAATTGTGATAAGCACAGACAAGCAAGAAAACCTACAAGCAAGCATTCATTCTCCTTCTGCCTCAGACTGTGGATGTGACATGGTCAGTGACCTCAAACACCCGCTGCTGTGATTCCTACCCAGTGATGAGCAGTAACCTGGAATTGAGACCTAAAATAAACTCTCTCTTCCCTAAATTTCTTCCTTTTAGGGTATTATGTCACGGAAATCAAAACAAACAAAATTAGAACACAGACAGCTATTGGAAACACTAAACAGTGTTCCTATTCCAGTTTTGTCCTTAAAATGTAATATTGCACTGTTTGACCTGCACTATATTCAGTTTGCAGAGATTGGGAAAAACCATCACTCCTTCCTGAACCTGGACACACTCTGATCATGTAGAGCCTTGTTAAATCTTTGGTGTGCAGGGATAACTAGACCTGAGGGCAGTATTTCTGATACAGCAGATTCAGACAGAACAGGCACATTTATTAATTTACAGTAAAAAAGTTTATGATGAAATGAGAGTTCACAGATGGGAAGGAATGCTTATATCTGAAGGCAAGTAAATCTTGGCCCCAGGATGACAACTTCTATGGGATGTCAACCCTGATTAAAGGGTTCTGACATTAGTAGGAGAACTAAGAACGTTAAGGTCACGGCAATAAACACTGAGTTACCTGACGGTGACATTTCTCAGCAGTTTGTAGGTGGCTTTCTCACTCCTACCATAAACAAGGTCCTACTTTCTTGATCGGACTTGTCCTCTCAAGCCTCCCAGGTTTGAATTTGTACAAATTTACTATTACAGACCTCTTCGGCATGGGACACATTTTATCCATTAGGGGTACAGTATTGCTCATATAGTTAGAGATATAAAATCTATCTTTAAGTTCCTTGCACATCTCAGTATAAATATTTCTGCATCAAAATAGCGTGAATTATTTTTCCCCAAGTGAATTTTTATGTCACATCTTCCTATATAACGTTTTCTGAGGTTAAAAAAATGTGTAGGCCTAATGGTTTTGTGCAATGTGTAAATCTTATTCCTGTGTTATTCAAATGCCGATATGCTCATATCTTGTTTCCACCCCAACATGACATTGTAATGCTTGTGTTAAGAATCCCCTGTCTCAAGTTTGTGTAAACAATTCTTTTGTTAAAATAAAAAGTTATTTTATATTTACATTCCAGTCGAGCTCCTCTTTGGTTCCCCCTTCCATAGTTCCTCATCACATTCCTCCTCCCCACTTCCTCAGAGAATGTGCCCCATCCCTCTACCAGAAGATTTTTTCCCAATCTGTAGGTTGCCAATTTGTTCTACTGATGGTGTCTTTGGCCATATAGAAGCTTTTCAGTTTTATAAGGTCCCATTTATCAATTGTTGATCTTAGAGCCTGAGCCATTGGTGTTCTGTTCAGGAAACTTCCCCTAGCCTAGTGCCAATGAGTTAGAATCTCTTTCCCACTTTCTCTTTTATTAGACTCAGTATATCTGGTTTTATGTTGAGGTCCTTGATCCACTTGAATCTGAGCTTTGTGCAAGTTGATACATATGGATCTATTTTCATTCTCCTACATACAGACTGCTAGGTAGACCAGCAAAAATGCTTTTGTTTTTACAGTGTATGTTTTTGGTTTCTTGTCAAAGATCAAGTGTCCATAGGTGTATGGGTTTATTTCTTGGTCTTTGATTCTATTCCACTGATCAACCTTTCTGTCTCTGTACCAATACTATGGGGTTTTATCACCATTGCTATGTAATACAGCTTGAGGTCAGGGAAGGTGATTCCCCTGGCAGTTATTTTATCGTTGAGAATTGTTTTGGCTATCCTGGGCTTTTAATTTTTCCATGTGAAGTTGAGAATTGCTTATTCCATGTCCGTGAAGAATTGTGTTGGAGTTTAGAAAGGAATTGCTTTTGGTAAGCTGGCCATTTTTGCTATGTTAATCCTACCAATCCATAAGAATGGGAGATTTTTCCATCCTCTGATGTCTTCTTCTTCTTCTTCTTCTTCTTCTTCTTCTTCTTCTTCTTCTTCTTCTTCTTCTTCTTCTTCTTCTTCTTCTTCTTCTTCTTCGTTTTCAGGGATTTGAAATTCTTTTCATACAGAGCTTTCACTTGCTTGGATGTTTTATGCAATTTGTAACTATTGTGAAAGATGTTTATCATTTATGTAAAGGAATGTTTCTGATTTGTTTGAATTAATTTTATATCCTGGAACTTGTTGAAGTTGTTTACCAATTATAGTAGTTCTGTTGTGGAATTTTTGGGGTCACTTATGTAGACCATCATATTATCTGGGAATAGTGACACTTTTACTTCTTCCTTTCCAATTTGAAGCCCCTTGATACTTTTTTGTTGACAAATTGTTCTGGCTAGACCTCTAAGTACTATATTGAATAGATTGAGAGAGAGTGAGAAACCTAGTTATTATCCCAGATTTTGGTAGGATTGTTTCTAATTTCTCTCCATTTAATTTGATGTTGATGGTTGGTTTGTTAAATATTGCTTTTATTGTGTTTTTAGTTATGTGCCATGAATTCCTGATCTCTCCAGGACTTTAAACACAAAAAGGATGTTGCATTTTCTCAAAGGCTTTTTTAGCATCTAATGAGATGATCATGTGGTTGTTTACCTTGAGTTTGTTTATAAAGTATATTATGTTGATGCATTTTCATATATTGAACCATTTCTGCATCCCTGGGAAAAATATATTTTATAGTGGTGAATGATCATTTTGGTGCATTCTTGGATTTGGTTTGCAAGAATTTTATTGAGTATTTTGCATCAATATTCATAAGTGAGATTGGTCTGAGTTCTCTTTTTTTGTTGTGTTTTTGTGTGGTTCAGGTATCAGAGTAATTGTGGTTTCATAGAATGAATTATGGGACACATTGAAAGCCAAGTTAAGAAGAAAATTCATAGCACAGTCTTCATAAAGAAATTGGAGAGATCCAATACAAGGAACTTAACAGCACACCTGAAAGTTCTAGAACAGAAAGAAGCAAACATATATGCAAGAAGGCAGGAAATAGTCAAACTCAGGGCTGAAATCATCCAATTAGAAACAAAGAGAACAATATAGGAATCAACAAAACCAAGAGCTGGTTCTTTGTGAAAATCAACAAGATAGATAACTAAAGGGCCAGAAACAATATCCAAATTAACAAAATTAGGAATAAAAAGGGAGATATAACAGCAGAACCTGAGGAAATTAAAAAATGAAATCAAAATCTACTACAAAAGCCTCTACTTACAAAACTGCAAATTCTAGATAAAATGAATGATTTGCTGGACAGTTAGTAGGCACCAAAGTGAAATCAAGATCAGGTAAACTAAACAGTCCCCAAAACCCCTAAAGAAAACAGTCATCAAAACCTTCCCAACAAAATGAAAGCGCACGGTCTGATGGTTTTAGTGCAGAATTCTACCAGAACTTCAAAGAAGAGCTAATACCAATACTCCTCAAATTATTCCACAAAATAGAAACAGAAAGAATACTACCTAATACCATTTGGTTCATGACTTCTGTTAGTTTCACTGTGTCTCTGTTTAGTTTCTGTTTCAATGAACTGCCCATTGGTGAGAGTTGGGTGTTGAAGTCTCCCACAATTATTGTGTGAGGTGCAATATGTGTTTTGAGATTTAGTAAATTTTTTTTTTGATTGGTTGGTTGGTTTTATTTTTTTCTGAAGTTGTGTGTCCTTGCATTTGGGGCACAGATGTTCAAGACTGACTTCCTCTTGGTGGATGTTTCCTTGGATGAATATGAAGTGTCCTTCCCCATCTTGTTTAATAACTTTTGGTTGAGAGTCTATTTTATTGGATATTAGAGTGGTAATTCCAGCTTGTTTCTTGGGACCATTTGCTTGGAAAAGTTTTTTTCTAGTCTTTTACCCTGGGGTAGTAACTGTCTTTGTCAGTTAAATTTGTTTCTTTTTTTTTATTATTAGATATTTTCTCCATTTACACTTCATTTACACCAAGGACCTCTCCTCCCATTGATGGCCTACTAGGCCATCCTCTGCTACATATTGAACTAAAGAAACAAGCTCTGGGGGCTACTGGTTAGTTCACATTGTTGTTCCTCCTATAGGGTTGCAGGCCCCTTTAGCTCCTTGGGTACTTTCTCTAGCTCCTTCATTGGGGACCCTGTGTTCCATCCAATAGATGACTGTGACCATTCACTTTTGTATTTGCCAGGCACTGGCATAGCCTCATAAGAGACAGCTATATCAGGGTCCTGTCAGCAAAATCTTGCTGGCATATGCAATCATGTCTGGGTTTGGTAGTTGTTCATAGGATGAATCCCTCGGTGGGGCAGTCTCTGGATGGTCTTTTCTTCAGTCTCAGCTCTGAACTTTGTCTCTGTAACTCCTTCCATGGGTATTTTGTTCCCTATTCTAAGAAGGAACGAAGTATCTACACTGGTCTTCTTTCTTCTTGATTTTCATGTGTTTTGCAAATTGTATCTTGGGTAATCGAGGTTTCTGGGCTAATATCCACTCATCAGTGAGTGCATATTATGTGTGTTCTTTTGTGATTGGGTTACCTCATCCAGGATGATATCCTCAGGATCCATCTATTTGCCTAAGAGTTTCATAAATTCATTGTTTTTAACTGCTGAGTAGTACTCCATTGTGTAAATGTACCACATTTTCTGTATCCATTCCTCTGTTGAGGGACATCTGGGTCCTTTTCAGCTTCTGGCTATTATAAATAAGGCTGCTATTGCTGGATCTTCTAGTAGTACTATGTCCAATTTTCTGAGGAGCTGCCAAACTGATTTCCAAAGTGGTAGTACCAGTTTGCAATCCCACCAGCAATGGAGGAGTGTTCTTCTTTCTCCAAATCCTTGCCAGCATCTGCTGTTAAGTTTGTTTCTTATATGAAGCAAATTGCTGGATCCTGATTATGTATCCAGTCCATTAGCCTGTTTCTTTTATTGGCGAATTGAGTCCACTGATGTTGAGAGATATTAAAGACAGATGATTGTTAATTCCTGTCGTTTTTGTGGCTGCAGGTGGTATTATGTGTGTGGTTTCAGGTGTATTGGGCTTGCTATGGTAGGAGAACTGGTTTCTGATCGTGCCAAATTACACTGGGTTCTGGACATCTGGTTCTCTCTGGTGTTAACTGGCCTAGATGTCTCTGACTATAACTGGTCTCCTTGAATGCAAGTAGAGCTCTGTGACCTGAGTTACAGCTGGTATACTTGGAGGCAGGCAGTGTTGTCACTGGTTAGTGTGGTTCTCCTGTGCACCCAGTTACTGCAGATCCCCTGGGAGGCTTTCAGGCTGTAGCACTTGGGTGGATATTGAACTCTGCTGGGCTGCTGATCTGGCCCAGGTGTGGAAGTGTGCTGGAAGAAAAGTGGAGCTGAGATGGGGCAGTGGGGGGTGGGAGAGCAGGCATAGGTCCTGTGTCTCAGCTGGCGTATGTATTTGGGCATAATTCTCACTTGTGTCCTTGGTCACTGCAAACCTGTGAAGGACAAAGGCTGCAGCATTTGGCCAGGTTGCTGATCCTATAAATAATCCTTACCATTTATTCTCTGCCTTGAAAATTCTGATCACCCAGTGGCTGGGCAGAAAGGAGACTACAGCTGGGAAGAAGAGAGTCAAGCCAGGGGAAAGGGGGAGAAAGCTGGAGCCATAAGAAAGGGGTCCATAGGCAGATTTTCCACAAGGAGGGAGGAAGAAAGAAAGCGTTACTAAGAGTTCAATTGGACAATGGAGGCCCTGATTGCAGGTATTAGTTGGAAGCATGGCTAGGGGTTAATATAAATTATTAATATAAATTATTAATATAAATTATTAGATTGCCCAAATATTGAAGTGAAGCATTGAAATGATTCTTGGTCTTTCTGTGTAGTTATTGGAAAGTAGCTAGGATAAAGCAATACACTTGCCAGATTAACTCACTGTATAGGTTTATATTAATTAATTTTACAAAAATGAATCAGGGGAGATGACTCAGTGGGTAAAGTGTGTATAAATTTGAGGATCAGAGCTTGCATCTCCAGAATCAAGGTGAAGTTGGAAGTAATAGTATACATGTACAGCTTCAGTACATAATGTCAAACAATAGGATACTTTGCTTTAAATCAAATTGAAGGTAAAGACCACAATATGCACATGCCTCCTCATCTATACATAAATATGTTGGCTTACATATAACATCTTATAGTTTAAAATGTTTCTTGAATATTGAACTTGAACTCTCTCCATCTTGCTGTCGGGATATGTCTCAGCACGTACGGGGAGAATCCAGTATTTCCTAACAGTTATTTTGTGCCGTCACAGTAGATCATTTGTATATATTATCTTAAATCTATTTTATAGTATATTTATCATATTCTATTTAATAAATGATGTGATCATAGCTAAGGGAGATGAAATGAATTGTTCTAGTGTGCTGTTATATGAGTAGAACCTGAATTTTAGTCTATTTCTCTTTGACTCTGAATTTAAGTGCATAGATTGTAGTTTGCATTAGGTTACGTTGTAGTGTATGTCGTGTATACTTGGCTATCATTAATAAATATATTGGTCATCTGAATTATACTTAAAAACTGGGACTTATTGCTCAATTATTTTCTCACAGCTTCCACATATTTTCATTTGGAACTTATAGAGATTTGAGAAATGAGGCATATTTTAATTATTTTAAGCATTTAAGGCTTTGAAGTTTGATGCTTAGTAAGTGCGTAATAAATAGCCCCTGTAAGAAGCAAAGGTCATTATAACACAATTTTTACTAGATCTCTAGACTTATGAGGCATAGATAGAAAATTTAGGATCACTCCTCTCTTTTCCTCAGTTCAAAGAGTGTAAAATTTTATTTAATCAAAAGTTATTGCTACATGGATCTAGAGAAAACTTTTGCTATTTAAAATGATTCATTGCAAATAGATTAGAAAAAATAGGGTATAGTTTGCATTTTAAAAAATCCATCAGTGGAATGAATTTTATTTCCTTCTGAAGTCAGTGCCTGGATGTAAACACCTGTATCACTTTAGGAAATATCAAACCAGATAACACAGAATGTACAAGTTGGCAAGATTTGGGCTTGAGTTAGTCATTCCACCAGAGACAGTGTTCTACAGCCTCGAGGATCTGCTAATCAAGCATGGTGACAGCAAAGAGAAGAAAGTCATAGGTTCTTCTGTTGCACAGCAAACTGGCTCCTAACAACTGGAGAGAGATCTTAGAAGAAGAATTTCTGTTGCTAGTTTAACTGACTCCCCACAGGCAGCCTTTCTGCCTTTTCCTATCACTGTATGTGGAGTGACTAGTATATGCACAAACAAATAGCACTGGATGAAAAGAGATAATGGCTGGGAATTGAACAAAGATCTCACAACACTCTATGTTGCATTTCTTGAAGCAATGGATGATGTCTCATTCCCAAGCCTCAACAAGTCGGTCTCAACAGTTGCTTTAACATCTTCTTGCTTAGTACAACAATGACATCAATGCTACAGTGAACTCACATGGTTTTAGTAGTTCTCATCTCAAAATTTGCTTTTGTAGATGTTAATTTTTCCTCATTTGCTCGTTTTATGAAGTTTTGTTCTGCTTGGAATGAGTGAAGTATTTCATCACTGACACACATCTTTTCTGCAGCCTTCTGTTTGGCTTGGTTTCCTAAGACTGTTAATTCCTTCCTAAGGATTCTTCTTAAAATGTCATGAGCAAGTTCTAAAGAACCTTTATTTTCTGCTTATCTATTAGGTGGGACTAACACTTTAAAATATTCTGTATTTTATACAGAGCTGGTAAATAAAACTGATAATGGATCCTTACAGTTTTTGTTAGGATTTATCTTGTTACAAGAATCCATCCCTTTCATCCCCTGTAAAACTTTGTTTTTTTAAGACTAGATTTCTCCATGTAGCTCTGGTTGTGCTAGAACTCACTCTGTAGACCAGGCTGACCTTGAACTCAGAGACCCACCTACTTCTGCCTCCCAAGTGCTGCTTGGACCACTACCACTCAGCATCTTTTCTCTTATAGTAAAGCATTCCAATGTTTCTGTGTCTCTGCCTTCACTCCCTTATAAAAGTTGTTTTGTTTTAAGCAGACAAAGTTTATGAACTAGATTTATTTTTACTCTAATGAACCCTTCCAGAAAAAAATTTTATAGAGGCCATTGAATCACTCTAGAAAATGTCTACAATTTGTTGCTAACATGAAGTTTTTCTTTGCCTAGGACGTGTGATGTATTTAATCACTGATATACAACTACAGAGTGTCATCTTCTAAAACCTTTTGTTTGTTTTGCATTCGTAAGGGTGTTAATTCCTTCCTAAGTATCATCTTCTAAATAAAGGGTGTATAGTTTTAAACAGAGAAAGCTAATGTTTATGGAGTGAGTGCCATGCAGTGGTTGTCAAATTAGGTACTTCAGATAATTCATTTAAGAGACGTAGTAATTCTGTGTATCAGCTAGTAATAATTCCATTTATTAGATAAGTGTAAGAAACTTTAGACATGCTAAGAAACTGTGGGCTAGAACCTGACTGTAATGCTATTGCATGTGGTTAAATGCTCCAGTATTTCTGCAAGTAGCTGTGTATATTTGAAAAATGTTTACCAAAATGATCATAGCATACATTCTATAAATATAAATGCTTCTGTCTTTTATTACAATTATTGTTGATATAATGAATGGTATCATGACCATGTTTAGTATCTATAATTACTATTAGATTACCATTCAAATACCTCCTTTGAACACAGCATTATTTATAACTGTTGTTTTCCTACTTGGCATCTCTTCATGCACTTTTCTTTCATAAGCATTAAAGAAAAGCTTAAACTAATGGCTTGGAAGAATTTTTGGTTCCATAGTTCAGTATTATTCACTATGATCCAAATCGTTTTCCTCATGGTTAAAGTTATATTATTTTATGTGTATGTATGTGTGACTGGGTGTACATATGTGGACCAAGAGCCTGCAGACTTCAGAAGGGGGTATCAGACCTCTGGAAGTAGGTTAATATGGTTGTGAACAGTCATGTGCTGGAAACTGACCTAAGGTCCTCTCCAACTGCAGCAACCGCTCTTCATGGATCAACCATCTGTCTGACTTCTAACGTTATAAGCCTTAAGATGTATGTAAGAGAATAAGTATTATAAAGAATGCTGTTTAGGTCTCATCTAGGTCATCCAAAATCTGCTTAGACCTCACCTGAAAACATGTGTGATCTAATAATAATGTATGCTATTGACTTAGCATGTGTCCATGAAGAAATAGCCAATTTGTTTAACAATGCCTTGAAAGGCTAGTCCTCAAGAGACAGGAAAGTTGAAAATAGCCCTATCAAACTAAACTGCCAAGGTTAGTCTTTTATTAGGTATAGGGTTCAGAGTTTACTTCCTGTAGGCACTTTAGAAATGTCATGTATCTTAGTAACTTAGAACATGTAAACAACCAGTGTCATCTGGTAATAAATTTGCACAAATATTTGCTTTTATGGTTGTCATCACCATTATTCTATTATCTCAAGTTAAAGCATGTAGTGATCAAAGGAAGTCATTTTATTAGCCTTCCCTTACACTAAAAGGAACAGGGCCATGGGGGCTGAGTTATTTGTCTGGTCAATAAACGATGAAGTCATGAAGTATGTATGACACATGTATATGTAATTTCTAGGGCCAGATTTTCTGTTTAACAGCATCTCATGGGTAGGATTGACACAAGTGAATTGTCACTCTCTGACCATCACCGGGTGTGGGCTTCTTCCTATTCCCCTAGAGTGTGTGTCATTTGGAGAGAATGATCCAGAAACTGTGACTGATGCTTTGCCTGCACACAATGCTGTTTGGAGTCATTGTGGCCTGAAAAAGTGGTAGCTGAGTTCCTAGGGAGTACTCTGAATGGCTAAGAAGCCTTGCTAGAGTTGCTTATCCCAGGAAAGATAGCTGCTAATGCCTCTGTGTCCCTGGGGTCTTCTGACTCTCCATGAAGGGGTGGTCTCTCTTGCTCTATGTGCTCCTGTTGTCTGGTCCTTTTGTCTGTTGTCATCACTTCTCCTGAACCTGACACAAGCTGTGTGCCACCTATTAACCTGTCATATTCATTGATCTCCCTGAGAAACCAAACTGTCCCTGCAATTCCCCTGACTCATCTTTGCCTGCCAAAGAACACTGACAAAATTGTCCCCTAGCAAGTAAAAAAAAGTATAGTTCACTCCCTTCAGCCCTCCTAGACACTATGCTGACAGGCAAAAGATGATTTTCTGTATATTTTTAAATGTTATGGCCTCATAGAGAAGGAAAATGTTTTCAGGTGAGTCTGATTTGATCTCCAAAAGCTGTACAGAAGTACAAAGAAAGTAAACACGTGGATTAAGAAAGCTTATAAACTTATAAAATCTTTCCATTGGCATTTTCATTTTCAAAAGGAGAAAAAAATATAGTGTACTTTGCATCTCATAATATTTGAATTCAAACTGATTGCTAATTTCATCTCCTCTTATTTGTTGGAGAATGACAATGGAGGATGAGAAAATTGCCAGGGTAGCTTAATTTGCTTACAGTGAAACTGGTTATTTTTCTTAAATTTGAGAATATTAGCAGAGTTTCCACTCTTTCAATGAGCCTATTTTTAAGCCCTCCACATCTTACATAAATATATGGTTTCTTTACTAAAACCAGGTCTAAACTTTAGAACTTTTTGTATCTTATTTGTTTTTTTCTATCTATCTCCAAAGACTCTCATTATTTGTCCTAATACTACACTAGGAGTTTGTTTTTAGAAAAACAAAAACAAAAACCAAACAAAACAAAAACAAAAAGTTTCACAATTTAGCTTAGGCTCTACTGGGCATCTCAAATATAGAGATTTATCCCTAGGATGTTTGTTAGAAATCTATAAGAAAGGTCAATGCACCAAAGAATGAAAATTGATGGATGAAGTCAGGAGCTGCCATATTCTGGGACTTTGGGATGGAGACCAGTGTGCAGTGGCCGCTTTACAGGATGTCTGTGCCTTCACTCATCTGGGTATCTTGATGATTATCTTGATCTGTAAAGTAGGAATCCAGGATCCTTTGGTCCTAGTGAAGATATTGAAAAGATATTGAAACTGTATCAAAATTGCTGGGAAATCATGGGTAATCCCTTGATCAAGATTTAGGAAGCTATTTCCTGTGGTGAAGTGTCACTTCTTGTCAATATAATGTTGTATTCTTACTTGGCTGGTTTTTGTTTGTTTGTTTGTTTTATTTATTTATTTATTTATTTTTTTACTTTTAAAAAATTTTACTTGTTAATACCATTTGGGGATGGAAGGGTGCTTCAGTTGGTAAATGTGCTTGTTGTTCGACCCTTGGAATCTGAGTTTGACCACCAGAGTATTCATAGCTGCAATAGGGATGGACTGACTCCAAGTTAGCTTCTGACATTGACATGTACAGCATAGGATACATAATGCCACATACACATTATTCAAATTAACAGTAAATAAATGATTTTGTTGTCTTTTAAAACTATAACGGTTCTTTAGCACTTTCCCACATTGTCTTCGTCAGGGTTTCTATTTCTGCATAACATGTCATGGCCAAGAAGCAAGTTGGGGGGGGGGGGAGCTTAGAGCTCCACATTGCTGTTCTTCACCCAAAGAAGTCAGGACAAGAACTCACACAGGGCAGGAACCCGGATGCAGGAGTGGATACAGAAGCTTGCTTCCCCTGGCTCGCTCATCTTCCCTTCTCATCTAACCCAAGACTGCTAGCCGTGGGATGGCACCACCCTCAATGGGTTAGGCCTTCTTCTCTTGATCACTAATTGAGAAAATGCCTTACAGCTGGATCCCATGGAAGCATTTCCTCAAGGGAGGCTCCTTTCTCTGTGATAACTCCAGCTTATGTCTTGTTAACACAAAACCAGCCAGTACATACATGTGCAAAATACTTAATTGACCACTACCTGCTCTCTCCTCTCCCTACTCCCCTTGTATAACTTCACCTTCTCCCTACAGCTATCTCATGCTGTATCTGTTCCTTTTGTTTTATAACCTGCTAAGTTTAACCAAGTATAACCTGTGTAACCAAGGGTTGGGCACTGTCCCTTGCGACTGAAACCATTGTTCTGCTTCTCCCAGAATCTATTACTAGCCAGTAGTCAGCACTTAGTGATAGTGCCCTGCAAACTCTTCCTGTAGTCAGCAGAGCCAGTGTTTTGTGGGTTTGGAGTATCAAACTACAGTTTTAAATAGGTGACTAGAGCGGTCGCATCAAGTTGAAAGAATGCCATTTCTGAGTCCTTTGCTTTAATATCTTACATATATCTGGTTACTCTTTTACAGTGTTCCTTGAACTTTAGAGGGGAGGTGTTAATCAATGTCATGTTTAGGGGCAGAGCCCACAAGTGCCGCTTATTTCTAGGATGTTTAGAAGCTGTGAAGTCTCTGAGTTCACCACCTTTCACTGTAAAGAGCGACTCCTCTGATCAAAGCTGAGTGTGGATTTTGTCTATATCTTTTGATTCTGAGAGGCAACCAAGAAGACTGAAAAAGCATGCTTTATTATTTCAATAGCATAATATTTATTTAATACTATTTAATGGTAAAATATTGCTGTATAACACATTCAAAATTATCAAGTGTTTCTTTGTTCCCTTCTCTAAATCTGTCAAGTACATGTATTATGGTATATATTTTAGTGTGTGTCTCTGTGTGTGTGTGTGTGTGTGTGAGAGAGAGAGAGAGAGAGAGAGAGAGAGAGAGAGAGAGAGAGAGAGAGAGGGAGAGTCTAATCTCTTAATTGGAGACATTCTTTAATACTTTATCTTTGTTTATATTCTCTCAATTTGTGCAGAACCCATTAATTCCTGACTAATATTTCCAGACATACTTGAATTAATTGGTTTAAAATAGGTAAAGGTCACAAACAATTCATATTTAGGACGGTCCCCGCTATGACAGATTAGGGGCTGATGCTTGGATCTGCAGCTGTTGGTGAGACATGGGTGTCGTAGAAGACTAGGGTGACATGATGGAATCTGGAGTGTCTGAGCTGGAGGAAGTTAGAGAGGGGCTGCACAGTGCACCTCCATGTCACTAGTAGACAATAGGAACTGAGTGTATTGATTTTCGCCTGACTTTTCAGGAACCCCTGTTCTTTTCTCACTGGGGACATGGGAGCGTTACTTCATCTTACTTTATTGTGGAGGTGGGAGTTTCTTGAGATTAAAAATTCTTGTTAGAACTTTCGAAGGATCTGGCTGACAGGCTGGCTGAGGTTTTATAATCAATTATTTCTAATCATGAAATGTTCTAATTATAAGAAGTAATGTAGTCAGATATTCTAAATTAGGTTTCCATTCACTTTGCCAAGAACCTTTCTAAACTCCTTTCCTCTGGCATCCTATTTCTTCCTTTTGTTTTTAACAATGTAGAAAACTAAGGAGAGTTTAACTTCAGAAATGGCGCTACTTAGAACACACTTAACATTATGCACACAAGAGTCCAAGATAACTCACAGTGCCATACTGTATCTTCCAATTTAAAAATCTTAAGTTATTTTTTTTTCTAGAAGTTTCTTCTCCTAAGTAACAAAACTAGATTCATAAGTGGTTAAAAAAGAAGTGACAGGGACATCTGAGTAATTCTTCCCGACAAAAAGAAATAGGATTTCTGTCCTTTACAAAGCCTCAGTATGAAGACAGTGGCAAATAAGGCAGTGGATTTTAACCAAGTCCTGAAGACTCCCACTGGTAGTCAAAGGTTGCCCAAGGTGAGAAAATGAGACAGAAGAGGTGAGCCTTGTCATCCCAGCCCACGCATATTCCACCCCAACAGATTCATTCTTTCTTAAAGAGCTCACTTGATTTTTAAAACTATTTAATCATCTGCAGGACTTTCTCTGAAAGGAACTTGAGTGCTGTAAGCATTGCAATGAAAGCTAATATGTTACACATAAACATCCGGCAGGTATTCTGTTTCTGGAAAGGTCATGTAAAGGAAAATACTGTGGCTCTAAATGCAAACAAGTTCTTGTTTTATCTTGCCCTTTCAATTAGCTGGGAGACCTTGAGGAGCGTGCCTAACCTCTCTGAACCTTAGCACTCTCTTCACTAATTCTATGAAATTTAAATGCAGCAGAGCTTTGGAAAGTAGTCAGAAAATTACAACAGTCGATTCAAACATGAATTTTTGTTGTTCATAAAATGATCCTGCAAGTTAATGAAATTCTAAAGGAACAACACAAGTAGATCATTACTGTTAAGCTCTTTGAATGTCTACTCTGCTTGTTAATTTTATGTGTCAGTTTGACTAGGCCCTATGGTCCCCAATAGTGACTTAAGCATTTATCCAGGATATTCCTGTGAGGGTGTCCTGGCATGAGGTGAGCATTAAAATCAGTAAAATAAAAAAGCTTCTGGTTTTCCATAATGTGAGTGAGAGTGCTCTATCCTTGAATAAAGCTCAGTAAGAGAAAATTCTGCCTGTCAGTGCCCTTCCAAACAGGCCAGCGGCTCTGCTTTTTTCTATGGTACCTTCCGTACTTGTAACTTGAGCTGGAATATATTTATAGACTCATAGTTCATATATATCTATACTGGACATGTTTCTATCTGTCTATCTGTCCATCCATCCATCCATCCATCTATCCATCTATCCATCTTTCCATTCATGCCTTATTTGTTTTGCTTTTCTGGGAGCATGTTTGATACACCTCTAAAGCATTGTTCAAATACTTTGACAAATTCCTTGATATTCTTCCTTAAAAAATGGAAAGCCCGGATCTCCTCTCCATTGGATGAGGACTTGATATAGAGACTTGCTTCAAGGGATGGAATGTAGTTCAAATGGCAGTTTGTGGCAAGACCATTAAAAAGTCATGGTGTCTTTTTTCCTCTTTCTGTTCTTAGTTTCATTTTCTATGGAAAGCTAATTCTGCATCCAAAGAATATTTGTGCAGCCATGTAAAATAAGTGTGTTATTAATAACAAATAGCCATGTTAGAAGTAGATTCCCAGACTAATGCCTATACATCTCAAGGCTCTAGATGATCCTTAATTGTGTTTTGTAGAAAGAATCAGATCCAGAAGTCTCTCTCTCTCTCTCTCTCTCTCTCTCTCTCTCTCTCTCNTCTCTCTCTCTCTCTCTCTCTCTCTCTCTCTCTCTCTCTCTCTCTCTCTCTCTCTCTCCATTAAACTAGAGAAGTTCTTTCTCAACATCTTTGTAAATTACTACATTCCTACCTTTAAAGAAGTCAATTCAGGATCTATCTGAAAGCAAAAGATCAGATAAACTGATCCTACACAGAAATTTTATGAAACTATGGATATTTATTATTTTAGCTGCTGTGTTTTCAGGATAGTTTTGTTTGTTTATTTGTTTGTTTTGTGTCATTTGTCACAATATACAATTAATATTTTTATTTTACTTCTGTATTTTTGGAGTCAAGATCATTAACAGTGCCAGCACACAGGAGGAAGAGCCAGTAAGGCATATATTCACTAAATTTTCCATTTGCATTAGATATTGGAGAATGGCCAGCATTCGGAAAACCTAGTTCAAAATTTGAAATGTCCTTGTTGATCTGACTAGAAAGTCAAGCCAACCCAAATGAGGGTCAGTGAGGGCAAGGATAAAGTAGGGGGTGTGGAGGGATAAACAAACCCTTCATCAGCACAAAAAGGAATAATTGGCTATGTACAGACAAAGGTCAGAGTCCCAGCATACTTTTAATAGATGATCAATACATATGCATTGATTGATGTTGGTTGATCTGAGTGCTAGACAGATTTTGAGTCATCAACCCTACAATGCAGCTAGAATTAAAGGTGAGAGTCAATAAAAGCAGTAAAAATGAAAGGGGAAGTTTTAGCTCTCACTTCACAGGTTTGGTGATCTCTTCGCCTTGACATGAATCTCCAATTCCTGAAAAAGTGGGGTGGGCTTTCCAGTTGGTTAGGTGGTAAGAATGCAAGGAGAATTGTTGTAGGAGGGACATTGGCCCCCAAACTTGACCAACTGCTTTCAGCTTGACTTGGATTGACTTCTCTAAGGAAAGCATACTCACATACAAAGATGTCAACTTCTGTGGTTTAAAGGAGAGAGAGGACAGCATGTGAGAGAGTAACTTTAGGGTGAAGGTAGAAAATCAACAAGGTGTAGAAATTGCAGTACACACGTATAGAACTTAATTTTGGCTTTGTTCATTGTTCTGAAAAAAACCCTTATCATGTTTGATCTTTCATGGGATAAATGCAATTGTAGGTTGTGTACTGCATCAACATTGATTGTTTTTTGTTTTTTGTTTTTTTTTTTTCTGTTTTGGAGACAGGAGCCTGTTTGAAATTGTAAAGGGCACATTGTTACGAAAATATTTTTCCATTTACTTTACATTCCTATAATAGCCCGCCTCTCCTCTGAGTACCCCATTCTCCTCCTATTTTCTCCTCTCCTTTTCCCTGGAGAAGTGGGGAACCCTTGTTATACTCCCAACCCTGGCACCTCAAATCATTGCAGTCCCAGGCACATCCTGTCTGACTGAGGTCAGACAAGGAGGCCCAGTCCAGGGACAGGCAGACCACAGGCTCAGGGACAGAACCTTCTCCAGTTATTGGGAGACCTCATGAAAACAAAGCTGTACATCTGGTACATATATGCAGAGAGCCTAGGTCTAGCCCTTGCTTACGCTTTTTTGGTTGATCAGTCTCAGGGAGCTCCCTAGGGTCCAGGTGAGTTGACTCTGTCTACCTGTGGAGTCCCTGCCCTCTTCAAGTACCTCCATCCTTCTTCCAACTCTTCCACAAGACTCCCCTGAGCTCAATCTAATATTTGACTGTGGGTTTCTGCATTTCTTCCCATTAGCTGCTGGGTTATAGTGGTCATTTTAAGGTATTAATTTATACCAGCTATGCATTCGAACTAACTCACAAACCAGTGTTTAAAAGCTTGGTCCTTAGGCTGCTGCTTTTGGTACATATTAGGTAGAACCTTTAGGAAGTAAGCATAATGAGTGGTCCTACTGTCACTGAGGACAAGGACTTAAAGAGAACTGTGGTACACTGGGTCCTTCCTGACTTTTCTTTGCTTCCAGGCTCATAACATGAATACTGAGGCACTTGCTTCTTGCCTTGGATTTTTTTTGTTTGTTTGTTTTTTGTTTTTTTCGAGACAGGGTTTCTTCGTGTAGTCCTCGCTGTCCTGGAACTCACTCTGTAGACCAGGCTGGCCTCGAACTCAGAAATCCTCTTGCCTCTGCCTCCCAAGTGCTGGGATTAAAGGCTTGCGCCACCACGCCCGGCTTCGCTTCCTGCCTTGACCATCCAGTGTCATCTCCTGCATGTCACACAGTGTATATACCAATATAAAACAGAATATTTTTGCTTTTCTTAATGATTTATCACAAATAGTTCTTTACAAGGATTCAAGTAACCCCATACATATGTCCATGCACATGCAAATGCACACACAGACACACACAGACACAGGCACAAAAACACATACACATATATATACTTAGCAACAGTGCAATGTAGTATTTCTCCACACTTTTAAATACATATACATTTACAATATTATATTATAGCAAGTTAGTATGAGGTACCATGCATGCATTCTTATTTTAATTCAGCTTTTTATTGACTCAGGGAACCCAGAGATCATGGTTATACAGGCCTGGAGGGAGTTTAAAACATGTTTCTATGTATCTTCATGGTTAGAGACCAAAGGGAATTCTCTCTCGTTAGTCAATGACAGCTTGGATGTGTGAAGACCCCACACACTTATTGTGCAGACCTTTTCTTTTCTTTTTTTTTCTTGATGAAAATTAGATTTTATTATTTTATTCATCTGTAAAAATTATTTCTTTTTATTTTATTTTTTATTAGATATTTTCTTTATTTACATTTCAAATGCTATCCCGAAAGTTCCTTATACCCTCCCCCCGCCCCTGCTCCCCTACCCACTCACTCCCACTTCTTGGTCCTGGCATTCCCCTTTGCTGGGTCATATAAAGTTTGCAAGACC
>NC_034597.1:70980209-70983637 GCF_900095145.1 Mus pahari
GGCTATTATAAATAAGGCTGCTATGAACATAGTGGAGCATGTGTCCTTATTACCAGTTGGAAGATCTTCTGGGTATATGCCCAGAAGAGGTATTGCTGAATCCTCTGGTAGTACTATGTCCAATTTTCTGAGGAACCACCAGACTGATTTTCAGAGTCGCTTTTCACCTTTCATCTTAAATGATACTGTGCACAGTGAACAGAAAATTAGCAATGGTGCAATGTACAATTTCTCCACACTTTAAATAAAGATCAGGTTAGCTATGGAACAGTAACCTCCAAAGCGCATGCTTAATGCTTACGGAAGTGCTGAGTTTGAAGACTTCCAGGTAATGCTTGTCATCACGGGGTGGCCTACTGTAGTATTGTCCCCTCTGCTCCTTCTCTGTGTAGTTTCTTTTCTGAAGTTTCATTGCAAAAGTTGAATTTCTGAAAAGCTCTATTAAACTGTGTATCCCCCACTTGTAGTATGAGAATAAGCATAGATACCAAGGTAATTGTGATGAGGGTAAATGATTTATCTCCTGTTCTTATCTTGTTATGTCTCAGACATTGTGTTCCTGAATGCAACTATTATAATCACAACCAATGGAAGTAACAATAAAAACAATAGTACCAGCACAGTCTAGCTCTAATAGCATGGTCAGTTGAAATTGCTGGGCTGCTAGATTCTACTACATCAATGTTTATGCTGTACTCATTACATTATTGAGATTACCAAGGTTAATATCCCTCCTGGGACACATTGTTTTCTCCACAGTGCTGCTTTTCTGCCCTTATGCAAGGAGAGCCGCCTTGTTCTTCGCTGAGAGGGTGTGTTTTTCTTGTATAGACAAGCATTCTGAGAAGATTTTTACTTTTTAAAAGAGCACATTTCCATACCTATCAAGGAAATGAAAGCTTTTCAAGAAAATCCCCATGAACAGTCTAAAATTATTAAAAGAGTAACTGTTGAAGGCAAAGAAACAAAGCGTTTAACCTTTTTCCTGTAAAAGTCAAAGACTGTTCTCACAAAAGCCTCTGCAACCTCCAATTTTATTCAACAGCCAAAGGAACGAGCTGTCCTCAAATATCCAAGATTTAATTTCCATTGTGTGGAATGGTCCTTCTATGGAAGCTCTTCAGTCTTCACTCCCAGCATCTTGTTCTTCTTCTTGTATTCTGTGGTGTAAACCTCTAGCAGAAAAACAAACCTTCATCTACAACGCTGGTTATGATGAACCAAGAAATCAGAGATGCTAATCATCCATGGTAAGTGTGCTCAGGCCTCTGGGCACCTTTGGTCTGCAGTCTAGATAAAAAGAGGCTCTGTCATCTCCCCATTACACACATGATGAAGGGCTGTGCTTTAAGATAATAGGTCAGGTGATGAGATACTCATGAGATATTACATGATATATTCATGTAAGGGTAGTACTTCAAGCTCAGTCTCGCATGTATAGATAAATTAGGAATATTAGTATCCTTTGTCTAGTCTTTAAGTCTGACAATCCCATGGAGACCGTATTTGCTTCACTACTGGAAAACAACCTTAGGAGGAACTTCAAAGACTACATGGAGATGTATCCTGATTTTATTTCCCATTTTCAGAGGAAAAAATAGGTATTTGAAAGTTTTTATTTTGTGTTTGTTGATGGTTTTTTTTCCCTCTCTGCCTTTCTGCGCCATTTCTTCTCTTACTGGAACAGTGGCTCATATAGCCCAGACTGGTTGTGAACTTGCTATGCAGCCAAGGCTGGTCTGGGTCCTCCTGCCTCCAGCTAAGACAGATTCTAGATTCTTAGTTTTGCTACTTGTAGAAACTTTCATCTTTGGTGTCGTAGAGATATCCGGCGCTGTAAAATAACTTCCTACCAATAACTGAAACATTTGGGTGTCCATGTTTTGGATTATTTCTATGTTAGCAGAAGGTCTATGTGCTTTCATAAATGAAAAAAAAAAAAAAATGTCAGCTCAGATACTGTCATGTTGTCATGTTCCCCCGAATAGGGAACTGGCTTGTTTCCAGAAGAATGAACCTGGCATTGCATTCCTCAGTGATTCTGACTCAGCCTATATGTGCGTATGTGTGTGTTTGCTGCATTGGTACTGCACACTTCAAGGATAAAGGATGAGTCACCCCAAATTGGCTTTTGTAACAAAACATGTGATGGTCTGTTTATTCCATTTGGTTTTGTTGTTGTTGTTGTTGTTGTTGTTGTTGTTGTTGTTATTTCCACCCCTCCCTAATCCTGGTGGCCATATTGGCTCAGAAAGAGCCCAATATCAAAACTTCAAGAAGACAGAGAAGATAAGACAAGGCTTTAGAGCTCCTTCTTCCCCTGGGCAATTAGCACTCTCTTCACTTTAATTTGCATCCGGGGATTTGTTATTCCTTTGAGTCAGCTTCAGACCTCCTTAGGTATTACAGGCAGAGGTGTCGGGGCAGTTCCTGAATGCCTACAGAGCATGGAAAAGAACTAAAGCTATCTTCTTTACAGCATGTTTCCTGAGTCCTACAGGGTCTGGGACGGTTTTAAAGTGAAAAGTTACTTCAGATTTCCACCGGGAAAACATTCCTTAAAGATATTCAAGTTCATTTTGAAGAAATAGGTAGCAATTGAGGACTAGCAGTTCAATATGACCCTTCGTTGTCTGAGTGTTTGATTTGTGGACACTAGTTTTAGAAGGAACTTCTATGGGTGAAGAAGTTAATTGTCACTTTGGTCACTGGCATTTGATAAGTCTGTAAACATCTTGCAGGTGGTCACCTCCCACATTAAGCACAGACTTCTTGGGAACAAACTGCTATAACCTACACTCCATCAGTTCCTGTTATATGAATGTGTCTAATGAAAATGAAACCTAAGGGAAATGTTCTGATCATAAAATCACCCTGATGCCCAATGGGAGTGTCCACAGAAGTTCCGATCTTATAGTGGGGGGTGTTTTGAATTAGTAAAATATGCCCTGTGTCAAAGTAAGATTGAGTTCAAATTCAGTTGACAATTTTCCCACTCCCCTAAACCATCAATTTATACATCCTAAAACTATTCTTTTATCAGGTGACTAACAATGTGCTATGCACATTGCACAGCTTCTCATTAACTCCCCATAGCTCCATACTTGATTTCCTCACAAGCATATTTAAATATGTGACCTTGGGAAGCAGGCAAACCTGGTTCGAAACCTGTATGCTGCCCCTTGTGTGCTCTTTGTTCTTAGGAAGATCTTAGTGAGCTGTCAACTTTCATTTGGCTTGATAGTAGCTAAGAACACTGAAGAGAACTCTTCATGGAGCATCTAGGTGCTGTGGCCTCTCTCTCTCTCTCTGAGTGTGTGTGTGTGTGTGTGTGTGTGTGTGTGTGTGTGTGTGTGTGTGTGTGTGTGTGTGTGTGTGTGTGTCTAAGCTGCTTCTACATATAATTCATCAGGTTGGACCATAATGAA
>NC_034597.1:70984042-70985213 GCF_900095145.1 Mus pahari
ACATAGTGGAGCATGTGTCCTTATTACCAGTTGGAAGATCTTCTGGGTATATGCCCAGAAGAGGTATTGCTGGATCCTCTGGTAGTACTATGTCCAATTTTCTGAGGAACCGCCAGACTAATTTCCATAGTGGTTGTACAAGCTTGCAATTTATCCTTGAACAAAAGCTGTTCTTTCATTGTTAGTTACTTTTTCTACTTAAGTTCTCTGGCCTTTTTCTTTTCTTTTCTTTTTTTTTTTAATACTCCTTGTTTCTTAGTACGTTGTTTAAAAAATTAAGTAAAATGTTGTTTCAGGAATTCCTAATATTATGTATGCTGAACCCTGGCTCATCCTTCCCAGAAGAATAAACAGTTTCTTGATTGCGGAGACAAAGAAGTCACCATGTATCACCAACTAGAGGAAACAATATCTATGAGTGTCTGAAATCCAGGAGGCAACTGGTGTAGTTCGTCAAGCGTAAACAGTGCACATCTGTGAACCCAAGTGTGGGAGTGTTGTCAGGTTTTTTTTTTTTTTTCATTTTGTGTAGTATATTTATAAAGATGAATAGTACTGTTTTGAAAGATATTCTCCAAGTTGTATGTCTGTTCATGTACCATGGTATGTTTATGAAGGTCGAAGGGGATCATCTCTTTCCTTCTATCATGTGAGTTTTGGGAAGCAAACTCAGGTTATCAGGTTTGGCAGCAAGCACCTTACCTACTGAGACATCTTGCTGGCCTGACACTCCATCAATTACTGTGAAACCTATCCAGATACATATTCTATGGGAGTTGATCATGATGACTTTCATTTCCCAGCTCAAATCCCATCTGTGAGAAGCTAGTATTTCTGCAGAAAACAAAGGAAGTATATTCATGATAAGAATATAGCAACCATTTCACTAAAAATAAAGCTCCCTTGCCATTAGCACATCTCATCGTTATTCTACATGTGGATCATAGAATATGAACAACTAATAAACAGATTTCATGGCTCTAACATTAGCTTGAAAACTTCTTGGTAAATACATTTTAAATAGGAGGGTAGGTGAATTGCTTGTTCAGAACAGACTAGAGACCTGTGTTACTATGACCAAATACCTGAAAAAGAGGAGGAAGAAGAGGAGGAAGAGGAAGAGGAGGAGGAGGAAAAGGAGGAGGAGGAGGAGGAGGAGGAGGAGGAAGAG
>NC_034597.1:70985874-71014249 GCF_900095145.1 Mus pahari
AAGAGGAGGAGGAGGAGGAGGAGGAGGAGGAGGAGGAGGAGGAAGCAAATTAGAGCAGGAGAAACTTCTTTGTCTCATTTTCAGATTTTTATTGAAGGTCACCAGTATCCTTATTTTGAACCTGAGGGAAAGCAATGTGCCATGGCAATAGGAGAGTGCAGCTGAGGAGGTACGCTGTTTCATAGCACCCAAGAAGGGATAGAGAAGGGCACAAAAATAGATCCTTTAAATGAAATTCAGCCATGACCTACTTACATCAAATACCTCTATTGCCTATTTTTCCACCACCTCCCAGTAGAGTCACAAGTTAGGGACCACACCTCCAACACAGGTGCTTTGGTAGGATATTCTAGATCTATGTTATGATAAATATCATAAAGTGGGAAGAATCTAGGGTTCTATTTTTCTTGCTAGCTTGTGAGTCTCATGAATGGCGGTAGAAGACATGAGGCCCTTGGATCAAAGGCAAAAGCCCTTATTAGTCATGTCACTACAGGCAACCTTAGCATCATGATCTTAGTGGTTCCCATGTTCTCCAGGCCCCACCAGGCAGCACGGATAGATATACAGGATGGATATACATGAAGGCAGTACAGGTGTTATGTTTGTGTCTCAGCTGAAAAACCCCACGCTTACAAAAATGCCAATCTTTAACAAGGTACAAGCAAGCCTGCTTACATTTTTGTGCCAGTGGGATACATTAACTTTATCATCCTGGACAGTAAACAAAACTACCTTCTTCTCTGTAATAAGACATTCCACAGTGTCCCCTGGCTATTCGCTATACAAATATCCTTGAAAAGAGAGTCTTGTTCATTGCTCATCAGTGCGTCTGCTAGCAAGATTTGCAAAAATCCAAGAGATCCTTAGAGAGCTTTCTCCCAATGTATGAAAACCCAAGGAATCATTTGGCTGTGAACTAATACTGAAAAGAAGATTTGAACTTTCTTCTCCCCAACCAACTTACTTAGTATTCTATCTTCCTTTTTCTCTTTAGTTAATATCTCGATTTTTTTTTTTTTTTCTGGAAAGAAACCGTGCCAACAGAATCTGATGAAAACTGAAGCTTCGAGGCGCCAATTAGCACTCCATCTCTGAGGATAGTCGGTTCTTTATTTGTTTTTTTTTTTTTTTTGTTTTTTTTTTTTTTTTTTTTTTTGTCAAGTTTTTGCTTTTGTACTTTAAAGATTTTGTTTCATGGTCTGTAGCACAAGGGAAGAAAAAAAAAAATGACAAAACTGCCTAAATCCGCAAAAAGCAACAGAAAGTAAAGCAGAGACTCGCCGCAGCAGCGATCTGATCTCTCCTTTCTTGTTTCCCAAGCCCCGCTTATTTATAGTGGTTGTAGAAATCTGAACTATTGAGGCTGAAGGTAGGCGCAGAAGCTGAGATGACACCAACGGGTTAAGCTGGAAGTGAATTGTGTCAATGCAAAATCTATTTAAAAAGAACTTTCCCTGAATCAAGTTGCGAAAAGGTCAGACTGTGATATTTCTAAGAAGGCAGAGTGAGCCATGGATGTGTCTTTATTACAGTTCTGTTGGTGAAGCATTTCTCACTACTTTTTAATTATTTGTTTTTCATTTAGAAACTTGGTTTTTATTATTTCAGCAAACTTTATATTGTACTGCTCTTTCAGTGAAAAGCATATTTATCTTAAAGGTAGGACTTGGTACACAATAGCTCATATTTCAAATGAGAAATATATTCATTTTAAATTGCAGGCTTTGGCACAAAAGCTCATTATATTTGAGCCATGTCAAATGTTAACCTGAAATAGAAGAAGAAAATTTCTTGGGATGACCAGTTCAATTTAAGTAACCATTTTCTGCTCAGAGTTAATAACCCTTAAGAAAATATGTAAGGACCTATAAACCTGTGTGTATAAATATATTAAATTGAAAGTTTTATTGTCAACACATTAGAAATTATTTAAAAATCCTCAAGTTGTTATTTTAACTTTTACCATATGAAAATATGTTTTATGCAATTCTTGCCTGTTGTTTAGGTATAAAAATTGCTTAACCACAAGACATCAGTAATTCCAATTTAAGTCCCAGATAATTTATTTATTAACTATCATATTGATTCACAATGAGCTCTCAGACTGCAGGTGGTTTTATATACAAGTTATACAGCACCCTGCTTCACACATACAGAAAGCAGAAGCCGTTCATTGCCTGGTTTCCTATTTCATACAATCCAGAGTTAAATATATTAATTCTGATTTCAATATTTCCTTAACTCCCCCTGCTTTTTAGCTTGCATGGCTCTAAACAACCCAAAAGAAAAAGAGTAAGATTTCTACATTCTTTAATTCATTGTTACTAGTAATAGTGTATACAGAGAGTCCATTAACAATTAAAATGTTATTTTGAACTTTAATTTAGGATGTAGGCTTTATAAAAGTTTGCTGCTAAAGATAGCCGAAGTGGTATGCATTGAACAGATGAATCCACAGTTTCGTGTCAAAGCATGTCTACAGAAGATATTAATAATTTTCAAGTAGCATTTTAAGGTGCAGAGCAGAGTATAGCATTTTAAGATATAAAAATGAAACCATCCTCTAAAACCAACATGGATTTTTTTTTCTCTATTAAAGAAAGCCTTTGTGTGTAAACATAATATTTATTGCAAGACATGTACAAGAAAATCATGGCATGGAAGTAAAAAACAGCAAAACAGCAGCAAAAATAATTAAAGCAAACCAAAACTAAAACCTTCAGGTTAAGGCAGGCATGCTGGGAAAGCAGGCATCATCCCCTAGCGTTACCTAATGGGTAAGTAGGACTTTGATTTATGTTTACCTGTGCTTTGTAAAGAAAACAGGTAGTTCTCCACATTCTGAAATACACACTCTCCTACAAATTAAGAATATTCATGGGTAAAATTTTCTAGTTGAGAAGTAAAGATGTCAGAGTTTTTTCCCTTTTATAGTTTGATGTTATGCAGCTTATCACTTCCTTTTATGGGTTATGATTTAGATATCACATCTAAGTAATATACACCTAATCCATGGTTCAAAAGGCTTTCTCCTAAAATGTTATAATTTTAGTTGTGGATTTATTCTATTTAATTTCTAGAAACAATACCTATATGCATTCTGTCAAAGTTGACTTTTTTCCTGTTCATACATTCTCTCTCTCCTCTCTCTCTCTCTCTCTCTCTCTAATTTGATTGAAATCCACAGTTTTCTATACTGATCCTCCTTTGCATTCCCATAGAAACGTCAACTGAAATGAGACAGTTGGGTCTAGCTCTGTCCTTCCTGTTTTGTTCTATTAAATTACATAACTCTCTTTCTTCCAATATATAGTATTGGTTTTATACCTCTTATAACAAGTCTTAAAATTAGGCGTTATAAGCTTTCTAACCTGCCTTTCCATTTAAATTTGCATGTATTTTTCTATAATACTATTTAAACATATAAACCTTCTCCAATTGTCTAAATCGTTAATCGGGGTACGAAGCAGCAACTGGGACTCTTTCGTTGCTTCTTAGAGTGTAAATGTTACAGTTACCACATGACATGATTGTGGAGGTGTAAAGTTGAGTTTGTATAATTATTTGACTCTGTTAATTTCTAATGTATTTATCCAGAAGAAATTATGGACTATTAGACTATGTTCCTATAAAGATTTGTTCGCAAATATTCACAATAGAATCATTTGGAGTGCCTAAAACTTGGAAGTAACTCAACTGCCTATCAGCTGGTGGATGAACTATAAAACTGTTTTATATGAATTTAATGGAATACTACTCAGGCATGAAATGAACTATTGAGATATGCCATAATAGTAAACATGAATTTCATCATTATAAAGCTATGTGAGAGAATCTACACCCCTCCAAGTATTTTCCGTATAAATGCATGTGTATAAAATTGTTCTTAGTGTAAACCAATGAACATTGAGGAAAGTAAAAAAAAAATAGAAAGGAAAAAGGATAGATCCCACCCATCAGAAATTTATGTACATTGGACATTCAGGAATATCCAATCTACGCTGCAGATTTCAGAACACATTTCTAGAAATCCCAACTGTTTATCCAGAGAGAAATAATTCAAGGTGGATGAAATTCAGTACTCAAGGACATGTAGGTTTTAACAATGATCACCTGAGCCACAGGTTTTCTGCAGATTTCTTGGAGAGAAGCCCCTTTTCAAGATGACTTTTTTTTCTCTCAATTCAGGATTTCCATCCTTACTCAGCTCAGAACTGCACACAAAGGAACCTGCAGCAGCAGCCTAAAATAAACACTGAGTGAATGCCACAAGGCTACTGCGTCCCCTTCATGATTCTGAATATGTCTTTCTCTTAGCTATAAGGAGGTGACTGTATTGCCACTGTTTTCTGAGATACAGAATTTATTTACATGAATAGTAGTTCTAGAATACAAAATTTACCTGTTGTTTTCTGCCTCTTTTTACCGCAAATCGTAAGTGAGATTTCATATTAAGTTCAATAACAACTAATATTTATTGAGTATTTTTGCACTTACCAACCACTTCTCCTACATTAATTTTCAGGTGAGCCTAATGGTATTCTAGCACCAGTTGTTAAGTATGGTTTTATTGGTATGAACTATTTTCTTTCTTTTTTTTTTTTAGTATTCTGATTTTTTTTAAAATTTTTTTATTATTTTCTTTATTTACATTTCAAATGCTATCCCGAAAGTTTCCTATACCCCGCCCCCCACCTCTGCTCCCCTACCCACCCACTCCCACTACTTGGCCCAGGCCTTGCCTTGTGCTGGGTCATATAAAGTTTGCAAGACCAAGGGGCCTCTCTTCCCAATGATGGCTAATTAGGCCATCTTCTGCTACATATGCAGCTAGAGACTCGAGCTCAGGGGGTACTGGTTAGTTTATATTGTTGTTCCACCTACAGGGTTGCAGCCCCCTTCAGCTCCTTGGGTACTTTCTCTAGCTCCTCCATTGGGGACCCTGTGTTCCATCCAATAGCTGGCTGTGAGCATCCACTTCGGTGTTTGCCAGGCACTGGCATAGCTTTACAAGAGACCGCAATATCAGGGTCCCTTCAGCAGAATCTTGCTGGCATGAGCATTACTATCTAGGATTGGTGCCTGATGATGGGATGGACTCCCGAATGGGGTAGTCTCTGGATAGTCCATCCTTTCATCTTAGCGGTATGAACTATTTTCTATCTTTACTTCTGCAGTGTTTTCATGCCATTTTCCAGCAATATTTTAACAGCACATGTACCTTTCAAGGGATCGAAAGAATTACTGTTTGTATGGAAGTGTATTGTGATGTGACACTCAATGCTTAAACTCTAGAGAGGCAGATTGGAACACCTAGTAGTTTTCTAGTGACTCAGACTGCTCCATGTGTGGTTTGCTTATGCTTCTGCATCACCATGTGCCAGACTACCCTATGTAAAACTGTAAGATTTACTTACAAACTATGTGATTCATAGCGAAGAGGTTCAAAACTGCATGAGTTCATACAGCAATGAACTGTGTTCTTGGCAGAGATGAGCAGTGTGGTAGTACCTGTTAACCACCGCTTCTTCTCTGAGGAAGCCCTCCTTAACCACCGCTTCTTCTCTGAGGAAGCCCTCCTGTGTGCTGTTTGGATGCTTGTTAGGATAGTAAATCTATTTCTGTGGTTCAAAGTAACTCAACAAGATAGACGACATGCACTACTCTGTACTTAAGACAACATGTGGGTATAACGCTGGGCTTTGATGATCTACTCAACCTGGAATTTAGCCTACGCGTGATTCACCAAGTCTTAGATTGAAAGAAACAAAACAAACACCACCCTCCACAGACTCCTGTTTAGCTGTGCGTTAGGAACAGATGGCAAAGTAGAAAAGCTGGCTGGAAATTGATTGAATTTGAAAAGTCAGATGTGGAAAAATCAAGCAATTCTACCAGCCGAATAGAGTTTGGGGGTTTCAGGCTTAATCTTCATAACAGCCCCTCAAGAATGTTTTGTCCTAGTTCATCAAGAACAACAGGCGATTATAATGACTTTTTCATTCTTTTCCTTGGAGAGTCTTTATTGCTGAGACAGTAAAAGTTTTCACCATCAAAAGTACTTTCAGAAACAAAAGATGTGTTTTACTTACCTTAGCTTCAGGCTGTAAATTATTCTATAAAGTTTTGCTTCTTAATGTATATGATAGCTTACATTTGTAGTTATCCTATTAGCAGAACTTAAATCACACACACACACACACACACACACACACACACACACACAGAGAGAGAGAGAGAGAGAGAGAGACAGAGAGAGAGAGAGAGACAGAGACAGAGACAGAGACAGAGAGGGGTTCATAAAGTATAATTATTTTAGGTGTAATTATTTTTCTCACTTCCTGAATTATTTTTAGGTTTCATGTTTTCTGACCATCTACCTCTTTTCAGACTCAATTCTCTGGGCATCTTCCAATCAATGGACTAACATTCAAATTTCATGATAATGGAGGAAGGAAGCCAAAAGATATAATTTGGAAAATATCAAATGAATTCAAACTATAAGATAAAAGAATAATTAATTCATACTGATGCCAACCCCAAATCCGGGGTACTATAGGCTCATGCAGTCAGGGTGACATATTAAAAGCTGTTCATGTCAGTTGAGTGGATTAAGGCGATAACGTCTTTCTACACCAGCTTGTATACCACTAATGTCAACTTTGACCGCTGAGGAGTGGAAAGGAAGTATTATAATCCTTGAAAGGACTTGTCTCCAAAATAGGGCTGTCAGTTCTCATGACAAGTTCCCCAAAGACAGTGTTTGAGAGAAAAGCTAAGGCATGGCCTCTAATGCAGAAATGTCACATCCAGAGCAGGTACAACGCTTTCCATTGGAAGAGCATTAAGAGAGTTAACTGGAGCTTACACATGTTTTTCCACATAGAAAAAAGGCACATCTGATCATCTTTAAATGCTTCTTACATGCACACAAGCATACCAAATTGATCTTTGTGTAACCTGATTCATATTAAAGAAGCGCCAAATGGAGAATCTAGTGGCTACTTGGCAATCTCTCTCGTGTTTCTTGGCATAGTGAGGTGGAGAATGATTTTTTTTTTTCAGATTTTATCATTCAAGTTTGTATTTCAAACCTAATTGGTTTTAATAAACTGATGAAATTGGAGAACACCCTCACAATGCAAAGGGAGGGACTGAAAAAAAAATGAACAGAATTGGCTCTCCCATTCCCACTGAGGCCTCTTCTTGAACACTGGGATCCCACAGTGATGAGTCAAGTGTAGAGTTCCTTGGGAACTTAGCACACAAATGAGCAGAGTCAGAAGACTAACTTCTTGAGATTTACTATTTATTAAGATTTTCAACTTGAATTTGATACTGTAATGAAAATGGTTAAAACCAGACATAAAGAACAATTAGGTACTAGCTAAGTTCTTCCTATTTGGAACATATGACAGAAAAATATTTTAAATATGTGAGTTTTTAACCTTATTCATTTAGACACACACAGAGAGACAAAGAGAGAGACTGAGTGAGAGACACACAGAGAGATGAAGAGACACAGACACAAACACATACACACACACNGAGAGAGAGAGAGAGAGAGAGAGAGAGAGAGAGAGAGAGAGAGAGAGAGAGAGAGAGAATGTGTATGTAGCAGACACTGTGGCATATTTGTAGATATCAGAGAATAACTTGAAGGAATTGGTTCTCTCTGCCTCTGCCATGTGAGTTCTAGGAATTGGAGAAAAGGGCTGTTACATACAGAGCCATATTTTTAGCCCAATATTCAAATAAAACAAGTATTAGAGAAAACTGACAATGCAGGAGGTTTTTGTCCTGATATTAGATCAAGAAGCAGATGATTTTAGCATGCCCAAGCTTATGGTATGTGGAAACCTATGTTTTAGTAGTTAAATATAAAAGTAATATTTTTTATGCTACTCAACTGATAAAACATATTGGGTACAAAAGTTGTTCAATCCAAACATTATATAAATAAACTGTAGAGCTATAAAACCCTTACATATTGGCATCTAGGCAGAAATTTATAAGCAAGATGATGGGCAAGGACTCAGACTGAGCATCAGACTTGAGATGTTTGTGTTGTGTGGAATTTCCCAGCATTATGGTTTGTTTGCATTCAGAGGTATACAATGTGCTATGACAGGTTTCTGACTGTGGAAACACAGTGATTGGTGCATTGATAACGTCTTTCCCTAACACTAGCGTCTAGTCTTAGCACTTAGGCTCCTTGCTTCATCTATGCACTGCATGCAGCTCCATGAAGCATGCTTCATCTATGCACTGCATGCAGCTCCATGAAGCATGCTTCATCTATGCACTGCATGCAGCTCCATGAAACATGACTGGATTATCCTACTCCTTCTGTGAAATTAAAGCACAGAGAAGCCCAACAACACCCACCAATCCTGCTGGCAAATCATGGGCAAGCCAGGAGTATCTGGTCGGTTCATTTTTCATGCCACATACCATACCGAACTCTGACACTCTTTGTGAGGCAAATTTTGTTTAACTGTAATAGCCATTAATGTAAAATATCAGAGTAAATAGAATTCTAGAACAAGATTCTAAATCCCTATATATATATATATATATATATATATATATATATATATAGTTACATATTCTTCTTAAAGTATTAAAAGTATTTTTTAGCAAGGAAGGTAAATTCTTAGTCATTATTAAATACGGCTTTAAGAAAAAACTGTTTTTACTTAATCTTTAGGATATTCTTTGTTTGTTTGTATTGAGACAGGGTTTTGTGTAACAGCTCTGGCTTCTCTGGTTGTCCTGGAACTTGCTATATAGACCTGAGTCTCTAACTCAGCCTGAGATCTGCCTGCTTCTGACTCCTGAGTGTTGGTATTAATGCGGTGTGCTACCACTGTCTGACTATAGGGCATTTATTGTTATTATTATTATTATTATTATTATTATTATTATTATATTTCTGCCAAATATGTATCATAACTGCACTTGTATATTACATACATATGTGAATGTAATCTTATGTAGATTATGATGTGAAAAGGTTATATTGATCAGGTAAATAAAAAGAAATGTTGGTATGTATTTTAATATCATTAGAAAAAGTGAGAGAGTGGAGAATGGCTTATAAGGCCTTATTATTGGGAGTAGCTTGGAACTGGTCGAAATTTGACATGAATGTTGACAAATCAGAGGACACGAAGTGAGATGTAAGTCAAGGTAAGGGGGCATATTGTGGAGAATAGCCTTGAGAAACTGCCTCAAGGTGATTATGATCAACAGCATTGAACTAGGTGGCATAAAAAGGAATAAACCTCATGAAAGAAACTGTATCTATATCATACTATTTACTATTCTATTCTAGTTATTTAAACAACTCTCCATGTATCTATTCTATCATTGTCAAACTACATGGAAATGGTAGTCATGGAGACAAAGGGAGAGACACCAATGAGTCCCAAGTCAGTGTTTTGGATGAATAAGTTGCTGTCTAATTCCTAAGTAAGATTTAACTTTCTGGAAATTTTCAAGAGAAAAGTAAAATTCAATATGTAAATGCCATTCAATTATTATAATTTCAAATGTTCCCTGTAATTTCTGATACTTAATCAACAGTGACTTGAAGCACTTCAACACTTAGTTTCTCATTATATAAAGTTCTTAGTAATCTATGGGAATTGTTTTCTTATTAGAAGGAGATATCCTTTTGAGTCCTGAGGAATTCTGTCTTCTAAATTATGGGTTTGTAAGAGTGGCAAAGTGTCCTTTTTAATCATATGAAGACTGTCTGTGTGTCTCTTGACCCAGCTTGAGAGAGTGACACAGCACATGCAAATACTACATATTTTTCTATCTGAAATCTTTGCCATTTTATTTCTAAGGAAGATAATTTTTTTCCTTTTTATTCTGAGATTTGGATCTTAATCACTATCCTTATTATTTCTTGAGAACGAAAGGGAAAGTATTACTCTCTCGAGAGGAGAAGGCACAAAACTCTAAGCCTCTGCTGGAGTGTCACCATACAATGCTGTATTTTCTGACTCCTATTAAATGCTGATGGGTGGTTCTGAGGATCCAGAGCCTGGAGATTTGTGGTGAGTGTGGAAACTTCTTGAGGAGTGTGTGTGTGTGTGTGTGTGTGTGTGTGTGTGTGGTGTTGCTGCTGCTGCTTGTCCATGTTGTGCTGAGAAAATTATGAGATATTATTGTGTTAGCTACTTTTAATATTGCAATGATCAAATATACAGGAAGATGCATGTCATGGGAAATATAGGCTTATCTTGGTTCATATTTTGAGGGTATGAACTTTCACAGGTTGAAAAGCATGGTGGCAGAAGGAACCAGAGGCTGTTTGCCACATCTGGATAGAAACAGACCAGGGATGAAGGGCAAGTTCCAGCACTTGTCTGCCTTTCCCGTTTTCCCCTTTTTTCTTTAGTCTGGGACTCAGCCACATTCAGGAGGATCTTCCCACCTTTCCAGTAATCCTCTCTATAAACACAGATGTATGAAAAGGTATACTTCCCCAATGCCATATATTTTCCTTATCCAACCAAGCTAACAATATTAATAATAAGAACTGAGAAAAGCTATATAAACCCTATAACTCAAATATTTAGTTGACATCCATCAAGACTCAGTACAAAGTTACCAGTAAAAAAAAAAAAAGTTAAAAAGGTAGGAAATCATGAAGGAAAAATATTTTGAAATTTTCAATAGATGAAAACTCCTAGACCTCATAGTAGCAGAGATTTAATTAACTTGAGGTTTAAAACAGCAAGGAATTGGTGAATTTTGAGAGGAGTGTGTGTATTAAATATTTTTTCTCAATGTTCTTTTTATACTCAATATGAGCTTTGAAGAAAATGACATTTGAAGAGTTCTAAGGAAATGTTGAGAACATAGACGTGTTCTACAAAAGCAGAGAGCTCCAATCCATTAGTTCTATCTGAAAGGTTCCTTTGAGTTGATGTGCTCAAACAGACCCCATTAGAATTAATAGCTACTCCTCCAGATCTGACGGACTTGGGGCTTCGGTGTTAACAGCTCTCACCACTTAGGTCCAGCTAATAGGACAACAGAGAACTAGAGCAAAGGAGTTTGAGTAGAAAGATATGAAGGTTATCATATTATTAAGGAAATTTGCAACATAATAGCAGAGAGCTAATTAAGGCAAGATTTTTCTTAAATATTAGAAAGTTCTTAGTGTCCACTGTGTTTTTACCATTGTCTTTTATATATTATGCATAGGAATGTTCATAATCAACTCATATGAAAGGTCTGCCAAAAGGGGAAATGGGGTTACTACCTTGAAACAAAATTTTTGTTCATCCCTTTTTTTTTTTTAGGTTTTTCGAGACAGGGTTTCTCTGTGTAGCCCTGGCTGTCCTGGAATTCACTTTGTAGACCAGGTTGGTTTTGTTCATCTCTTAATTCAACTTAGTTCCATTTAATGTTTTCCCCTCCCATTTATGGCCATAATTAATGATTCATGAATGAAGATGTCTTTTAGTGTAATACACATTTCCAACATTAGGTGTTCAGAAAATCTGTAGTGAACCCAAGGAAAAGGCCCACACTGGAATTAAAAAGGTAGAAGTTACTCTGGCCATTACAATCTATTACAATTCTTCTTTGTCTCAGCACTCAAGCAACAACAGATGATTTACTCATTGTGCTTGAACCACTGCCATACTCATGAATGGATAGCACACACGCACAGTATCGATGAAAACTGGGTAGAAATGCTCTATGTGTAGTCTCCAACCTCCTCCTGAGAGCAATCATTGTTAAAAATTTTCCAGGCTTTATTCTTCTTGATTCCTTAACACAGGCATGATCAATAGTTGAGAGTTGGTATATGAATTAAACACACCTTCCACTCCCTTCTTCTCAAGGGAAAGATTGTATTATAAAGTTTTTGTGCATAAGATAAAGCACAGGAAACCGCTGGAGGCACAGGCTGACATGCAGAGCATGCTGCCTAGGCTGTGGAACAATGTGATTCTTTAGAAATGTTATGCTAGGGATGTCACTGACCCCCTTCTCCCTTCCCTGTCTTCATCTGCTACTGAACTTTTGATAAATAACAAGAAATGACAGAAGAAAAACAAACAATGTTTGTAAAATATATTTCACTAAATTTTTCACACTTATTGATTTTGGGGGGCAGGTAAGAGATGTGCCAGGGTATCCTTGTGCTTAAGCATGTCTTTATAGGACAGAGAACAACTTGTGGGAGTTTTGTCTCTTCCTACCATGATAGAACTGGTTGTCAGATTTGGTGGTAATGGGCTTTTACCCACTCAGTCCTAACACATTTTGAAAGAGTATTAGAAGTCTTGTGAGAGAAGAGATTCTTTTTATATTTTTATTTTTTTTTTTGGTATTTTCTTTATTTATATTTCAAATGCTATCCCTATAAACCCCCCGCCCCTGCTCCACTACCCGCCCACTCCCACTTCATGGCCCTGGCCTTCCCCTGTACTGGGGCATATATAGTTTGCAAGACCAAGGGGCCTCTCTTCCCAATGATGGCCGAATAGGCCCTCTTCTGCTACATAGGCAGCTAGAGACATGAACTCTGGGGGTATTAGTTAGTTCATATTGTTGTTCCACCAATAGGGTTGCAGCCCCCTTCAGCTCCTTGGGTACTTTCTCTAGCTCCTCCACTGGGGACCCTGTGTTCCATCCAATAGCTGACTGTGAGCATCCACTTCTGTGTTTGCTAGGCACTGGCATAGCCTCACAAGAGACAGCAATATCAGGATCCCTTCAGCAACATCTTGCTGGCATGTGCAATAGTGTCTGGGTTTTGTGGCTGATGATGGGATGGATCCCCAGATGGGGTAGTCTCTGGATAGTCCATCCTTTCATCTTAGCTCTAAATTTTGTTTCTGTAACTCCTTTCATGGTTATTTTGTACCCTATTCTAAGGAGGAATGAAGTATCCACATGATCGTCTTCCTTCTTCTTGGTTTTCTTATGTTTTTGCAAATTGTATCTTGGGTATTCTAAGTTTCTGGACTAATATCCACTTATCAGTGAGCGCATATCTAGTGAATTCTTTTGTGATTGGGTTTCCTCACTAAGGATGATATCCTCCAGATACATCCATTTGCCCAAGAATTTCATGAATTCATTGTTTTTAATAGCTGAGTAGAACTCCATTGTGTAAATGTACCACATTTTCTGTATCCATTCTTCTATTGAGGGACATCTGGGTTCTTTCCAGCTTCTGGCTATTATAAATAAGGCTGCTATGAACATAATGGAGCATGTGTCTTTATTACCAGTTGGAACATCTTCTGGATATATGCCCAGGAGAGGTATTGCTGTATCTTCTGGTAGTACTATGTCCAATTTTCTGAGGACCCGCCAGGACTGATTTCCAAAGTGGTTGTACAAGCTTGCAATCCCACCAGCAATGGAGGAGTGTTCTTCTTTCTCCACATCCTCGCCAGCATCTGCTGTCACCTGAATTTTTGATCTTAGCCATTCTGACTGGTGTGAGATGGAATCTCAGGGTTGTTTTGATTTGCATTTTCCTGATGATTAAGGATGTTGAACATTTTTTCAGGTGCTTCTCAGCCATTCAGTATTCCTCAGTTGAGAATTCTTTGTTTAGGTCTGTCCCCCATTTTTTAATGGGGTTATTTTAAGAGAATATGTTTATGTGTTGCTGCATAATAAATAACCCCCAAATACATGGGATTAAAATAACATTTATTTTATCAGTATTTATGTGCTATCTAGCTGTGTAGTGAAGTGTCTGTTTTCAGGGTTTAAAAAAAAAAAAAAAAGAGTGAGTAGCTAATGTCATTATCATCCACACCAGGAAAAAGTTCTACTTCTGTGTTGATTCAAGTGTCTATCAATGGTCTGTGGGTCCTCTGGCTGCTGGATGTTCCTTGTCATTTATGTCTTCCCATGTTGAAGTCAATCGCATGACATCTGGCTTTCTTCACAGCAAGGCTGCAAGAGACTGGGGCAGAGTAAAGGAGATGGAAGCATTGACATTGCAAAACTATGTTCAGAGGTGTCATTCTGTTGCCTTGGTTGATTAGACCTAGCACAAGTAACTCTTTGGATTCAGTTTACACACAGAAGTAAAGGATGGTGAAATGATGTAGCTGACTCAATAGGAACATCTGAGATGGTGCCTACTGTAGCTCTGAAGTGCATGTGTGCTTTACAAAGTACTACATTTAATACTGTATTTTAGTTAAAATTTTTATTTTAGTATAAGTTTAAATACCTTGATTGGAAAATTAATAGTCTTCATATTACAGTAGTATTAAAGACCCATTAAAGGAAAGCTCTTACCTCATAGCCAAAAGTAAGGGAGCCTGCCTCTTTGTGGAGACTTGTCATTTTGTATTTCTTTACAAGTTAATTCAGGTGAGAATGTCATTACCCTTAGGTCCTAACATTTGAGAATGCAGGACCAACTCTGGGAAAGCAGACTCAACATAAGCCATCCTTAAAAGATGGGAGAAATAATTATCCCTTCAATGAAATAATGTACTTCTCTGATCCAGTATATTTTAACCCTGCACAATCTTTCAGTTGTGAAGGGGTCTGGCTACTTTTCTGACTCAGAAAGGTGTGACTCTTCCTCTTTCTTTACTTGTGTCTTTCTTTTTAGAATGCCGGCCAGAGTCTAGGTATGCTTTCCTTACATAGTCTGGACTTCCTTATTCTTTGTCTAAAGCTGCCCTTTCTTCTATGTAGTTGCTTGTCCACCATGCGGCTGATATTTATGGCATTTCCTCACCCTGCTCTTACATATTTTTCTCTTCCAGGCAGTTTCTGAGGTTTCTATCTTTACTACCTTGGGATTTTCTTTTTCAATTCTAATCAAATTGTCCTCAAGCTTCCATTTGAGTTCACTCTTAAATGGTTTTATTAGTAACACTGAGAACCCCAAGAGGGGAATCCCAATTTCCCCAGAATCACTTAGTCATTTTTAAAGCTAATTGGTGCCTTTGGGCAATAGATTGTCTGATTCAATGATTAGTTTAGGATATGTGAAATGGGCAGGGTCCTACTACTCAACAAAATGAGAAGCTGGAAGTTCACAGGGTTCAAGGCTAACTTAGGCTACTCATCAGTTTCCTGAAGTATAGGCAACATAGAGAAATTCTGATTCAAACACTTCTTACTGCATGTACGGCAGACATACTTTAAATGTAACCAGAAGAAAGATTTTGATTTTAAAACATTAAATAAGGTCGTATTAGTAGAAAATAATTAAGTTTACTAATTTTTGAAACTTATGCTCAGAACATATATATATATATATATATATATATATATATGGGCATCTGAAAATTCACTAAAATAAGGTTAAACTTTGTCAAATACCTTACCTTCCACTTAACAGTTTCTTCTGCTTATTCACTGACTAGAAAAGAAATTAGCTAACCTTTTATTTTTAAACAATCTACTAATTTAGAATAAAATAATAATAAACTTAGGAACTTTCATAATTCTTTAAAAATTCTAGACAATTATGAGTACTTATTTGAGTACTAAAGGTGATGTGATTTGAACACAGGCTTGCCTGAAAATGTGAAATCTCTGCAACACTAGGTTAAGAATATTTAAGGCACATTCAAATATGGCCTGCTTTGTCAGCTGCTGTTTAGCATGATATGTAATGTAAAACAGACCTATAGTCTCATTCAAAAGTTTTAACAATTTGAATATTTTTAACATTTTGACAATTTCCTAAATGTGTAATCTATTTATATCATTTTATCTTCTTCTTCTGTCTTCACACTCCTACCTATTCCTCTTTCTCAAACTCATGATCATTTTTCTTTTATAATTAATACATAAACACACCTGCATCTCATCTACACAGATGCACGAGTATAGGCATACACAAACACAGAAACACAGACACCCTCCCCCCCCCCCCCCACTTCTGAGTCCATAAGTCATCACTTTGGTCAGAGAATTGATCCTTCTCTTTCAACAATCATAGGTTGCCTACAGTTCTTAATTGTGGAGTACATCCCTCTGAGTTTTTTCCATCCTTATTTCCATGACAGTTAGTGATGTTATTATGATGACCTTATTTAAGCTACAATACTTTTGAGATTCCATGGGTGTAGATTCCCTATCATATATAAAAGACACTATTTCAAAATAAATTCCCTAGTTCTTTCGCATTTACATTCTTTCTGCCATCTTTTCTGTGATGTTCACTGAGCATAAGGTATGGCAGTTGTGATGTAGACATGTGGATTGAGGATAAATATACTTCCTAAGAAAATTTTCTATAGCCAGAAGTTATCAAATGCCTCAAAAATGTTGTATGGTAAGAATAGTGCTTTTCTATTCTTTTACACTTCTACGTTTTCCACCTATACTCTTGGGAATTTAGCTGACCAATCACAGATTTACATGATGGAAAGAAACAGAGAATGGCAATACATATAATGACCATGCACAGGGTATAAAGATGATATGGAACACAAAGGAATGGAGGGAACGTGAGCTCCTAGGTTACCTTAATGAATGATGCTGTATTTGTAGGAAGGGGCCATGAATAAAAGAATGGCTTTAGGTTTTCCATGGTGGAAAGCTGAAGGGGGATAAAAATGTATATCAGGCAAGAGAAGGGAAAATACCAGCTCCTTTAATGATGTTTTCTTGTATATGTCTGTGCAGGCTCATTTCAGATATTATCTCTTCAGATATAAAAGGCTACCATCTCTTCCACGTAGGAACGAAGTCAGAAAACACCATCGAAAGAGGAATTTATGTGTACCTTTTGAGCAAATTAGGGATGGGTTAGACTCTCAGTTGCTTTCAGCTCAAAATAACTCATGCTAGAGTGAAATTATCAGTGTGGCATGCTCTGAATCTCTTAAAAATTTTAATATTAGATGTAGTATTTCATATTCCATTCAAATGCATCTCACTTCATAACTTCAAGAACCTACTTCTTGAGTTATTTTTGGTGAATACTCCTTTATTTTGCTTGTAAGGAATGAGTTTAGTTTATGCATTGTGAAAATTTTTAAATTTATTTTTAGCTTTTGTCAATTTATGGTTTTTTTTTAGTGTAATCCCTCCCTTGTTCTCAAATTAGAAGTAATTATATTTAGAAAGCAATTCCTCCAAAATAGAGAAATTATCTGCTATTGGTTTTCTCTTTCTTTGTTTTCTAACCCTGGCTTTTAATTATTTAGAGCTATATTTATTGACAATAAGTTTCTACATTTCTCAGCTATCCATTATTTGTTAGAAATTAAGTTTTTTTTTTAAATAAGAAATCAAGACTTCAGTCTATTTAGACCTTCCTCCCCAACTCATGATGTATATACGTTTCAGAGTTAATTTGTGAAAACAGAATATGATCAATATTCTTCCATAGTATACTATCTTGGGAAACTAGCTCCTTTGATGCTCATCAATCACGAAGGAAATGTCATAATCAGGACTGCCAAAATTGTTACAGAGAGTCCCTAATGGTTCAACCTATAATTTTTCCATTTACAATGGATCAGAAGCAGCATACATTCAGTGGAAATAATACATTAAATTTAAGTCTTTTCCAGGAATGATGGCAGAATTACATATTATCTTGCAATTTGTGAAACAGTTTTTAATCAACCTCAACACCACAATGACAAGGGAAATCAACACATACTCTTCAGTGTTCTGTGTGGGTCAGCTGTGATGGTTGGCAGTGTAGATAAACTAACTTTGCTTTAAGCCTGTGATTGTCTCAGTTTACAATGGTTTTATTTGGACAGAGCACCAGTCTAAGTTCAGGAGTATCTAGATTTGATTAAAACAACTATAACCCAAAGTTCACTCAGATGACTAAGTGAATGCCAATCTTTAAAATTGTCATCTTTTGTATTTAAGCCCAACTTTATCAGGCACAATAGCATTTCTTTTCCTTTTCCCCTTTTCTTTGTTTTTCCCCAAAATAGAGGTAGGGGCAAGAAATACCCATTTTGCTATGTTTTAAACAAAATCCAGTTGTTTATCACTTTTTGGAAAACATATTCTTATACAAGTGAAATTTGTGGTGAAAGCCATGATTTAGCTATTTCTCATATCTGAAATAGCTATAATATGTATTTTCATGTTTCAAAATGGGTTTACTCTTACTTTACACATTAAGCAGCATCAGGAAGGATGAGCACATTCCTCAACATGTTCACACAGTGAGAGTCACTGTGTCTTAGGATGTTTCCTGATCTTGGGTAGGGATTCACTGGAGCCCGTAGGTGATTGCCAGCCACTTAATGAGGAGTGGAAGACAGCACTTATGTAGAATTATTCTGAGCCTCAGCATAGAACAGTGGCACACTTAATGGACCTAGTTTCTCCCTGTCCGACTTTCAAGGCCAAAAGAAAGCCATGGGGCTAAACTGTTTCAAAAATGCTTTTGTGTGCTTTTATGCAACTTCATAAATTTCCAAATGTGTTGTGCTCAAAGCTCAAACCAAACAGAATATATTTCTAATTTACAATGGCTGCTCTGTGAGATGGTGGCCAGTTCTCAGCACAAATAAAATGGTACATCAAGATTTGTAGGTTGTTCTCATTGTGAACATAGTGCACTGGGACAAGCATAAATGATACCATTAAAGATTCATTCCACAACCCTCACCGGAGTTCTACACAGCGACATGGCATTACTTTTAATATAGATTTAGAATATATTTTTCTTTCCTTTCATGTTATGGCTTAAATATCTGTGGTTTGTTTGGTTTAGTACCTGTTTATATGTTAATCTTTCAAGATGGAATACCTCCCATTAAGGTCTCTCCTCAGCTATTTCTCCAGGCCCTCGTTAAGAGAAATGCCTGTGAGAATTTCCTTAGGAGTAGGTCCACGTTATTTGCTGATCGCACAGCCTCATCTGAGACCAGGATGTAATACTAGACTACACTGAGTTGATTTTTAAAACATTCCTTGAGTAAGTTAATTCATTTTATGCCCATATCTAAAGATGTTTTAAGTAGGTAGTCAAGAGACCTATGTTGAATAAAACAGAAAGGATCAGGAATCTTCAAGATAAATTTCCATTCATCAAATATAAGAGATTACAGAAGCTTCCTAAAACATATATATGTAAGAGGCCAATCTAAATGAAATTGCCAAATAATGGGGAGAGGGAGCTCTAGCTGAACATCTCGTCACTAATGAAGCTTCCAGTGCTGGAAATGGGTTATATCTAATCGAGTTGTTGGCCAAAGGAGCCCATGGGAAGCCCCAAACAACTTATACAATTTACAAGACTGTCGGTTAATCTCCATAAACAGATGGTAAGGCTCTATTGCAGAAGATAACACCTACACAACTCATTGAACATGGAGAAGTTGAGCTGGTGCTTACATGCAGCCTTCATTCCTACTGGCTATAGCACTTGGTACATGAAGGTCCTCTGCATGCTACCAAAGGAGAAAGGGAAACACCAACTCAACTACAAACCCTTTGATCCACAATGGTAGCCTGCCTGCAAGATGTGTCATTGCAAAAAGCTTGTGGGACAGACCATCCAACATTTGATTGGACTTAAGTCCCACTTCATGGGATTGAACCCATACCCTACATGATTTGGGTGGACACAAATCTGAGACTACAGAGGCCAGAACTAAAGAGAAAACCAAATTCTACTGTTCAACAAAGGAACATAGCAATAAAAATATTCTAAATGACAGTCTGTTATACTCACGGGTCAGTGCTTTGCTCAGCCATCATCAAATGAGCTCCTACTATAGCAGATGGAACTAATACATATTCCCACAGCCAAACAACAGGCAGAGACTAAGATTAGACTTTGGAACACTCAGCCCTAAACAATAAGATTCCATCAAATCTTTCTCTCAGATTTTAGGGAACCCTGCAGAAGAGGAAGCAGGATGAATGAGCCAGAGGGGATGGTGGCCATCAAGAAAGGAAGCCAAGCTTTCTAAATACAGTAATGTTGATACACATATGAATCCAGAGAGACTATGGCAGCCTGCAGAGGGCTTGCACAAGTCTGTGCCAGACAGGGTCCCTGGATTGAAAGAAGTAGATATATTCCTTCATTATCTCCAATTGATATCCAATCAAAAATGAAAAAAAAAATAGTTTTCTCTAATGGAATCTCACTGGGATACAATCAGATCTTAAATGTTAGGCACCATGCCCAGCAATAGATGGCCAACACACAAAAAAACAAACTCAATTAACTCTTTGCCAGTTATTTGTCTCATAATGTCATAATATTTTGTATGTTTGGGGTTTTTTTTTTCATTTTTCTCCTGTTCTGCTTCCTCCTCCTAACCTTATAGGTTGATGAGTATGTTATTGCTTTCCATCTTGTGGTTTTGTGTTCTTATGATAATTTCTGTGTATGAGAGCGTGAGTGTCTCTATATCTATATGTGCTTTTTTGTAATTTACTTTGCCTCTTTGTTTTGTCCTATTCTTATTTCTTTTTGTTCTATCTCATCGTTATTTATTATTACTTTTAAATATCTGCTTGTTTTCTGAAAAGAAAAAAAAAATAGTTGTGGATGTGGATGAAAGGGAAGGTGAAGAGGATTTAGGAGGAGTAGGGGCAGGAGACACCATGATCAGAATATACTGTGTAGAAAGGAAAACTGTTTCCAATAAGAGAAGAACAGCAATAAAAATAAGAAATTGCCTATGAGGCTTGTGTAACTTGCTCAGAACTTAGTACTTACCAGTATTTAATGTTGATAAACCTGCCAGAAAACTGATTTATATTTGTCCTGTGAAGCATCTTCCAAGAGTTAACTGACGCCTGTCCAAGTGTATCCAATGCTATAGAATTAAACATCAATGCTTTTGTTTATTGAAATATAAACATTGTTAACACTCATAGAAAACACCTATTGGCTGCCCTCTTGATATTTATAGTTGAAGGTTTAATTGGTGACTCTAATGCCACAGATTTCTATGATTAAATGATAACTCCATCCATTCAACCATTTTTTAATGTCAGTTTCTCCATGATAATGATTTTGTTTTCTCAAAAAATCATTTGTATGGGCAAAATTGCTGACAACAATTTCTAATATATTTTGTGTCTCATGCTGATCATCCAGATCTTTCTTGATTTGAGAAAATCTACTTCATTTCCGATTCTTTATTATGAAAATATGCTATAAAGTGATCAAGTGAACACTACAAAGCAGAGTGATATATCTTCACCTGGACTTGTTGGGGTTTCTGCAGTTAACATATGCCTTGCTCTTTCAACATACATTATCCTGAAGATACCTGGTTGTTCTTCTCATCTTTATTGGCATACTTCCAGTGTCTTCCTTACCATATTCCATCCATTCTTCAATCTGTATTCAGCTAAGATGGCTGGTGTTCACATAGCAGCATAACTTCCTGGTTTGTGCTCTGATAGGACCTTTTAAAGGCTTCCTCGTACTTCTTATAATAGGAATGCTAAGTGTGGAGAAAACAAAGAAAGTATCTGTGGGTTATCACAACGTCTACTCAGTTTCCTTGCTAGTTTACCATTTTGAGACAGTTTCTTGGCATCCTATTGACATCATTATGCCTCAGTTTTTCCTGAATATCCTGGTGGGATCTTATTTTTTGCTCATAACCAAGAATGTTCTGAAATTTAAAAATTACACTGTATTTCTCTTGGCAGTTACACATATGCTTCAAAATCTAAACTTGTCTTTTCTGAAAAAAAATTTCCACTCCATTTTTGTTTTAATCTCAGATCTTAATGTAAATCCAGTTATAGAATGTTCCAATGTCATCCTATGGTCTTAACTTATCAAGCACCTCTAACTGGTGACCATGGCTTTTAGTTATAATCCCTTTTATATCTCTCTGCTTTGTCATTTCTCCACATTTCAGAGAAACCGTGAGGTAAATCTAATGGGCTTAGTAAAGAAAGGAGAGAATGAGCCTTCCATGATACTGTTTCTGCATGTCACACACATATGTAAGATAAATATATATATAATATATTACACTAATATATTAATGCTATAATTTCTTTCTTTATTATTTTTATCTTAATTAATTTATTTTTTACACTCCATATTTTATCCCCTGCACCCTATCTATCCTCTGCTGTTCCACATCCATAACTCCTCCTTACCTCCCTGTGGGTGTCCATGTGGATGTCCCCACCCCCCACCCTACCTGACCTCTAAACTCCCTGAGGCCTGTAATCCCCTGAGGGTTGTTCGGTGCATTATTTCTGAATGAACACAGACCAGGCAGTCCTCTATTGTATGTGTGTTGGGGGCCTCATATCATCTGGTATGTGCTACCTGTTTGGTGGTCCAGTGTTTGAGAGATCTTGGGGGTCCAGACTAATTGAGACTGCTGGTCCTCCTACAGGATTGCCTTTCTCTTCAGCTTCTTTCATCCTTCCCTAATTCAACCACAGGGGTCAGCTGCTTCTGTCCATTGGCTGGATGCAAATATCTGATTCTGAATTTTTCAGCTGCTTGTCGGGTCTTCCAGGGTGTGATCATGCTAGGTCCCTTTCTGTGAGTACTCCATAACCTCAGTAATAGTGTCAGGCCTTGGGACCTCCCCTTGAGCTGGATCCCATTTTGGGCCTGTCACTGGACCTTCTTTTTCTCAGGCTCCTCTCCATTTCTATCCCTGTAATTCTTTTAGACAGGAACAATTGTGGGTCAGAGTTTTGACTGTGGGAGTCAACCCCATCCCTCACTTGATGTCCTGTCTTCCTGCTGGAGGTAGGCTCTATAAGTTCCCTCTCCCTACCGTCAGACATTTCATCTAAGGTCCCTCCCTTTGAGCCCTGAGAGTCTCTCACCTCTCAGATCTCTGGTATATTCTGGAGGGTGCCCCCAACCTCCTATCTACCGAGGTTGCCTGTTTCCACTCTTTCTGCTGGCTCTCAGGGCTTCAGTCCTTTTCCCTCCCCCAATACCAGATCAGGTTCTCCTCTCCCACCACTCCCCCTCCACCCCATTCACTTTCCCTCCCAGTTCCCTCCCTCCCTCCCTCCCCACTTGTGATTGCTTTTTTCTCTCTCCCAAGTGGAACTGAAGCATCCTCACTTGGGCACTTCAGCTTGTTGACCTTTTTGAGTTCTGTGGACTGTATCTTGATATATATATATATCTTAATATATATATACATATACATATACATATATATAATATATATATTAATATCCACTTACTAGTGAGTACATACCATGCATGTCCCATTTGCCTGCAAAACTCAGGATGTCCTCGTTCTTAATAGCTAAGTAGTATTCCATCATGTAAATGAACCACCTAATCTGTATCCATTCTTCTATTGTGGGACATCTAGGTTGTTTCCAGCTTCTGGTTATCACAAATAAGGCCGCTATGAACATAGTGGAACACGTGCCCCTGTAGAATGGAGGAGTGTCTTTGGGTATATTCCCAAGAGTGGTATAGCTGGATTTTCAGGTAGATCTATTTTCAATTTTCTGAGGAACCTCCAGATTGATTTCCAGAGTGGTTGTACCAGTTTTTAATGACACTAGCAATAGAGTAGTGATCCTTTTTCTCTACATCCTCTCTATCATGTGTTGTCACTTGAGGTTTTGATCTTAGCCATTCTGATTGGTGTAAGGTGGAATCTCAGGATCGTTTTGAGTTGCATTTCTCTGATTAGCATGGCTTTGATTATTTCTTTTTTTTATTTTTCTTCTTTTCTTTTTTTTTTTTTTTATTAGCCCAGAATACCCAAGATACAAACCACATGGATCTCATGAAAAAGGAAGACAAAAGTATAGATACTTGATCCTTCTTAGAAGGGGGAACAAAATACCCATGGAAGGAGTTACAGATGCAAAGTGTGGAGCAGAGACTGAAGGAATGACCATCTAGAGACTGCCCCACCTGGGGATCCATCCTATATACAATCACCCAAACCAGACACTTTTGTGGATGCCAACAAGTGATTACTGACCATTTCTTTAGGTGCTTCTCAGCCATTCAAGATTCTTCAGTTGTGAATTTTTGGTTTAGTTCTATACCTTATTTTTTATTGTATTGTTAATTTTGTTAACTTCTCGAGTTCTTTATATATTTTGGATATTAGCCCTCAATTGGATGTGGGGTGAGTGAAGACTTTTTCCCAATCTATAGGTTGTCGATTTGCCTTATTAACTATATCCTTTGCCTTACAGAGGCTTTCTAGTTTCATGAGGTCCCATTTATCAATAGCTGATCTTAGAACATGAGCCATTGGAGTTCTGTTTAGGAAATTTCCCCCTGTGCCAACGAAGCAAATTTTTTTCTATGAAAACTTAGATTTTCCTCCTAAAAATTCTGTGAGCTAGATGATACCCATTCAATTATTATGAATAATAAATTACTTCCATTAAAATCAACTGGGTTAGATGTTAACTAGATCTGTAAAATAACAGCAACATCTAATTCAAGTAAATCACCAGGTACTATCATAGAGAAACCTAGATATAAAATTAATTACAAGTGAAAACTATATCCTAGTCTAAAAAGCAAGTTTAGGACCTATCTGGAGTGGATGGTATAATCATGCTTGCATGCCCAATAAATCCTGGTTAGTTGTGCTGAGAGATAAACGGAGAGAAGGTAATGCTTCATTTGGAGGTGCAGTGGTCCATGGCCTTCCTGCCATATGTTTAATGGATTCATGTGAAATTACTTGTTCCTGCATAAGATACTCTCCCTCCAAAGAGTTTTAAAGCTGGAGATTAGCGCACACCAAAAAGAGTTCTGGAATCAAGGATGGAGCATGTTCGTAGCAGGGCGTTCTGAGTGTAGCACAGCATGGCCTGGTACCGTGCCGAAACAGGTAGCTCAGGCAGTAGGAAAAACTCATCTCTCTTCAGACCTTGCAAAGCTCACAGCAGCAGTCCAGTGACTTCAGGAGAGTGAAGGAACAGCCAAGCATTGTAATTGATAATAATATAGTTATTAAAACCCAGAAGCAAACTCCCTGGTCAGTGGGTCACCAGGGAGCTACAAACAAAGATGGAACAAGTTGAAAATACAGATCCAATCAAAAAGGTGCAGCCTGAAGGGCGTGGTGATGGTTACATCCAGCCCACGATTTCTTCATCAGTTTGAGTTTCCCTTTGTCCTCTTGGCAGTTGAATTGGCTGCCTTTTCCCCTTGAAGCTGTTAAGGCTGGAGAAAGAAAACAACGTAGGCATTTTAATTAACTTAGATACAGTGCTCGACTGAAAAGTAGTCACTCTGAAATAATGTGGCTTCCTCTGACTAGGCAGCAGCAGTTTCAAAGGGTCTACTGGAATAACACAGAAGGCTTACCCTTAAACTAAAAGGAATCCGACAGTTACAAGCTCCGAATTCACGCTGTGTGCAGAAGCTGCCTCTATTTCAATTTCCCTTCGTTTTAGAATAAGCAGAGAAGGTGAGAATAAATACTATCTTGTAGCCGGTTTTCTCCAGCGGGACCCCATCTTTCTGCAGTGAACGACTACACATTCTTAACTCGAAGGACATAAACGCAGACCTCCAGGGGAATCTTAAAGAAAAAGATGACGAGAGAGGTGGCCCTTGCAGAAGCACTGTCCTGGTGCTTGCTTATTAGCCTTGGCTGCTACAGAGCCGTTGATCTCGCAGCATCTGTCTTAAAATAAAAATACTGTGCTTCTAAACAGGTCATTGGGAAACCAGGGGGAAATGTTTCACTCAAAAATAATTTGTATTCTCCTGCTCGATGACCCATGTTGGGAACACGGCCAGAAAGCACAGGCCTAATTTGTCTGACTTCCCCAGTACTTTCAGGTTCTGCTTTCTAGTCACTTCCTGTTGCTCTCTGTGGTATGGCCTGTGAGATAGCCTTCAATGATCCCGTTCTCGGTATAGACAGCCTTGGGGACCTTTTCCCCTTAAGTGTGTTGGCTTAGACTTTTAAAAGGTTCATTTCAAGTGGAAAGAATGTGCCAAAAACTGGGCTGTTACCATTAAAGGTCGACTCACAAAAAGGTCTTGTTGTCCATCTTGAGAATCCCTTCTCCCGGATCCACTGGTTCACTTTTTTGGGGAGCCAGCTGCTGTGCTCTGAGCTATAGTCCTGCAGAACAGTTGACAGTCCAAGACAATTACATCGAGAAGAGCCATTAATAGCCTCATGATTGAAACTGAAATGTTCTCTTATTCTATATAAAAAGAAAAAAAATCAAGGTGTCTGCAGCCCAGCCAGCATACAGATGACAACTTTGTGAGCAATCTTTAACAGGACCAGTTCTGGAGTACTCTGGCTCCTAGCGAACAGACATAATGAACCAGTTAAGTTTATGATTCCAAGCATTTGGAAGTAAGTTGTACTCACCAGGAAGATCACTAATGTATATTATATAATAATACTAGGTATTATTTTCCTAAAATTGGGCAATGTGCTTCTTTCTATCCTGGACAAGAAAGAAGAGACTTTTGCCAATATTCACATAGTTACCAGATTGTTTACCATTCTAACTAAGATTATTTATCTTCCAAGAGGATGTCCCCGTTACTTGTATCAGCATCTCCATGGCTACACCAAATATTTGTCAGGAATAACGCTAGTGAGAAGGATTTATTTGGGCTCATAGGTGTCAGTTTACCATGACAGGGAGGGAATAGCAGAGGGGAGAAGCGTCTATTTTGGTGGTCTGGTAGCAAGGAGCTCAATGACTGCACCAGCTGGCATTATCTTGTTGGGTCTTCTATCAGTCTGGGCCTCAACCCTTGGGGGTAGTGCTGTCTACATCCAGGGTGGATCTTATTCTAGTTAATCCTCTCATGGGCACTGTTACACACATAACTAAAGTGTGTTTTCGAAATGTACTTGGTGCTCCTTAATACAATCTTTTTGGCAAGCAACATGAGCCAACACAGTACTACTCATTTCTAATGTCTTCATTGAGTTAATGATACTGGAATTCCTGTTTCTGGCCTGTGTAAAGATGCTGTGTGTTTAAAAACCCATTTTAATTTTTGTTTTTCCACAAATTATGTTGCCTGACTTTATGCAAGTAAGTATGTATGTATGTATGTATGTATGTATGTATGTATGTATTCTGCCTGTATGTATGCATATGTGTGCTTCTGCACATGTGTATTGGTGTTTATAAATGTCTGAGCACAGTTATGAAAAGGTCCAGGATGCAGCCTTAGGTATCGGTTTTTAGGAGCTTTTCACTTTGTTTTCTGAGTCAGGATATCTCACTGGATTGGATCTCACATATAGAGTATATTGGCTGGTCAGCCCTTCCACAGGGAACTCTTATTTCCACCTCCCCAGGACTACTGGGTTTACAAGCATGCACTACATGGGTATGTCTGGCTCTTTTTTTTTTTTTTTCCTTCTGGGTCTCAAACTCAAGCCCTCATGTTTATGGGCAAGCACTTCTACTGATTCAAGTATTTTTCCAGTCTTATTTTGCTTATTTTTTTTTAAGTTGAAGCTGGTCATAACACTGACAAATACTATTTAAAAGTGAGTTGAAAGAGAATGTCCCTAATTATTCCAATAAACATTTGCATTTTAAAACACAATAGAAAGTAGTTCACAGGTAAAGACTCTCATGCTCAAGACAGTCATTAACACTCACAGGTATTAATTAGCAGACATACTACATATAATCGTTGAAGGGAGAAGAGAGAACTAGAGTATTAGAAATTAATATATTCATAAGAGGTACTAAGTGGGGAAGTCTGATAGTGAATTTAGCAATATTTACAAAGCACAGTTAATAACAGACTTTCAAAAGTTGATTCCATCCTAACCATTGTTATTGTTGGTCTGCATGGTAATATTTGGAGATATATAACTTCATCATTGTTTATAGATGAAATCATGAATAGGAAGAAGGTGATGTGAGTGACCAAGCTATGATAAGGTAGCAGGAAGCCCATTAAGAGATCAAACCCATTTTTCTTGCTATCTTAGGGCATGCTTGAAGTTCACAGGCAAATAGTTTGAATTCACAGTGACTGAGTTGCCTGTATTTATTTGTGGATTGTGCCATAGTCCTCCTGTCATGCCACATCTGCACATCCCTGTAATCCCAAATGTTCTAGGTAAGAGGATTAAATCAGGTTTATATTGACTGATAATATTTCTATGTCTGACAAAGGGATGATCCCATTTCCTCCTGGAAAAACGAAAAATAAGTAAACAATGTGCTCTGAGAGCTGTTAGGATAAGGACTGAGAGCTGATATCAGCTTTATTATGACACAAAATTTAAAACTGAACTATTCTTTTAAATAAAATTGTATACCTCTTTAAAAGCAAAACCAGCAAAGTTATTTGTAGGTTCTCGAATTCAGAGAACATTGTCTTCTTCTTCTTCTTCTTCTTCTTCTTCTTCTTCTTCTTCTTCTTCTTCTTCTTCTTCTTCTTCTTCTTCTTCTTCTTCTTCTTCTTCTTCTT
>NC_034597.1:71014509-71052905 GCF_900095145.1 Mus pahari
TTCTTCTTCTTCTTCTTCTTCTTCTTCTTCTTCTTCTTCTTCTTCTTCTTCTTCTTCTTCTTCTTCTTCTTCTTCCTCCTCCTCCTCCTCCTCCTTCTTCTTCCTTCTTCTTCTTCTTCCTCCTTCCTTCTTCTTCCTTCTTCCTTCTTCTTCCTTCTTCCTTCCTTCTCCTTCCCCCCTCTCTGTTTTTATCCTAGTAACAAAATTTTGCTCAAAGCTTAAACTTCCTTAGTAGAGACATTACATTTATTGTAAACTGTATGTATTTAAAACCAAACATACAGTTCAGTTTCTGCACCCTGAATGTTGCTATGTCTTTAGATCTGTTATTTACACTCTCTTCTGTGTAATAAAGATTGTAGTTAGGGTACAGTGGCCACTTTAAGGCCCAAAACTCAGAAGGATAGATGCTCCTTTGAAAACCATGCTGTGCTAGAAACATACAAATAATTCTTTTTATAACTTTATAAATACGGTTATTGATTCCATAGAATGCTTGATTTTTTTCTCTCCAAATAGTTTTGAATTAAGTCCATTTAAACAAAAGTTTGTTCTCTTCATGCTACCATTCAAATGAAAAAGTAAATAACTTAGTGTGTATCAATGCGTATATATATGGCGTTAGCGCATTTGTGTGTTAGTATATATACAACCGTGTGCTTATTCTGACAGAAGTCTTCAGATCTATGAGTTTTGCCTTATTCCATGGGGACACAGTCATTCACCAAACCCTGAACTAAGATAGCAGGCAGCAAAGCCCAGGTATTGTCTTGTCTTTGTCCTCTACATAACTGGGGTTAAGGTATCCATGGTTCCATGCTAGTCTTTGCACATGGGTTCTGCGACTCCAAATTCAGGTCCTCAGGCTTATGCAGCAAGAACCCTTACTGTCCAAGACATCATCTCCTTAGTCCTAGAGAAATAAATTTTTATGACTTTTTTCTTTGAATATTTTATACCTGTCACAACCTTTCTTAACTACTTTCATAACCATCCTCTACTATCCTCACTCACATGTGCAGGAGATCTATCAGCATTGGGTGGACAACCTACCAAAGGCCTACCCCCTCAAAGAGATGTGACCATAGCTCAGCAGCTACAACTCCTAACACCTTGTCAGCCAGAAAAGGGCCTGAGTAGCCCCTCCTCCATTCATGGTGGAATTTTTAACTGTTTTCATTGAATGATTTTGTGTATATAAGCACCATTGATATAAATTTATGAGTTCAAGATTCACATTATGGCCAAAAAAGAGCGTCTCCTAGCCCTCTATCCATACTTTGACTCTTACATGTTTGTTCTGCCCCTTCTTCTGTGAGGCTATCTGAATTTTGATGGCTTAATATTAATATAGAACATGACTGCTAGTCACTCAAATTGCTTTTTCTAATTATTTTGAATAATAATGATTATCTGCACGAACCATTATCCATTGTAAAGAATAAGTTTTCTAACCAAGGCTGGGGAGAAATATGGCTACGGATTTAAGTATTTGGAAAGAAGTTTGATAATACGACCATTTATCAGAGCAGCTACAACTAAAAAACAACAAAAACAGCAGTAGGCTTTTCTGTTAAGTTCCATGATCCCTAAGTATGGATTTTCGGCATAATTACAGTCTCACACATGTATTCTCTCATGAGGATCAGACCTCAGATCCAATAAGGAGAGCAGCTGGTTATCCCCATAAACAATCCTTCCATTATTACATGAATAGGCACATCTTGACTGACTGTTGGTTTTGAAACATGTATGATAATTCCTGAGTAAGGCTATTTATGTCTTTTCTTCCTTAGCACACTACAGAGCTCCTTAGCACTATGAAAGCTAACCTATAGGGGAGAGAATCCCAGTCATCTCAGGATTCTTCTCTGTCCTGGAATCAAAGCATTTAGTGTTTTCTACAATAGAGTCTTACCATCTGTAATTATTCTTAAATAATTTAGCACACTTCATTTATTAAAATAAAAATAGAAATGTCTAAAACTGATTCCTCTGTATGAATAAAGTCAGCAAAACTTATATAACCATACAGAAAAAAATACCAAGATGGTGCTTTAATCTAGTCATATTTTCTTGGAGGTGATCTTACCCTTATAGGACACTTGGAACTATCTAGCAATATTGTTGATTTTTAGTACTGCTTAAGTAGATGGCATTTATATCTAGTGGTAGAGGCAGAAATGATACTTAACTTCCAATGACCAGGGCAACACCTTACAATGAAGAATTACCAACCAAAACCATTCTGGTGTAGCTATTGAGAAATCCTGGGTGACATGCACACTCTTCGATTAGGTAGCTATCTCCATAATAGATCTCATTCCGAGTAACTGTCATAATGAGTGTAGGTATCCAGTTCTTTGTACTTTGCTCCCTTTTCCATCTAACTTATGTGCCTTATCTCCTTCATCCCAGAAGACTACTTATCCCTTTATGTCTTAAGTCAAAATTTATGTGGAACCATTGTGGAAACTCATAAGACACCACAGACTGCTGAGGTATTAATATGCTCTTGACAGCAGTTGTAATTCTTCATTTCCTCTACTGCGGACAGTGCCATCTCACACATTTCAAAAGGCCTAAAAGAAGTAGCCTCCTGAGTCCAAAAACAGCTGTCTTAGCACCAACAGCTGTGCTGCAGAAGCAGCACTGTCCTTAGAGCCCGTCTCTGAGAGCACCTTTACTGCACTACCCCACCTGAGTTTGCACTGTCTTTCTTCCCAGATGTCCTCTACTTTTCCCCCATTGCTCTCAGGATTGTCACCCAGAATCAGTATCTTGTTAATATTAATATAGAACATGACTGCTGGTCACTCAAATTGCTTTTTCTTATTATTTTGAATAATAATGATTATCTGCACGAACCATTATCCATTGTAAAGAGTAAGTTTTCTAACCAAGGCGGGGGAGAAATATGGAGTATCTTGTTCATCTCTAAATGTCACTTTGCAGTCGTAGTATTGTTGCTATGCTGTTGCTGAGTTTTAGCGGGAATATTCCCCTATAGTTATATCGAGCAAGATTAAGACCAAGAATTTTAACTAGTGATAGTTGGAGTCATGCTTGGAGCTTTCAGGCAAAAACCTATTGACCTGCAATTGATTTTATCCATACGTCCTACGGGGTGCCACAGTTAGACACACTGTGTTACAGAAGTGCATTCATGGCTGCTGAGCAGTGTGGAAGAAAAACCACACTAACTGTATTGGAGTTTAATAACAAAAGCACATTGGCTTACAAAAGGGAACTGAATACTAGGACTATGACAATTCAGTTTTAGGGAATTAAGCAGACTATTATAAGCCTAATTGAGGTTAACAATAAACAAGTGTCATTTCCTCCATATGGAAAATCTAATTCTGTGATTCAATTTTCGTATCTCTCCATGTTTTACAGAATGTTCGAGAAGGGAGTAGAAGAAGATTTTCCTCATTCTGTAGACAAGACTGTTGTGCAAAACATTCATTCAACTACTTGACCCATTGAAGGGTAGTACTTGGAATGTCAAAGAGATCTGAGAGGGAAGAATTAATGGTTTTTAAAAGAATGCTTTAATCGGATTAAATGAGGAAAGAGACATTTTGGCAACTGTATGCACTTCTAAAATTTACATTTAAAGGGTGTGCTATGTAATCAGAATTCTAACAGGGAGTCAACATCTTTCTTCCAGCAAAAAAAAAAAAAAAAAAAAAAAATGACTTTTCAAAATTTGTTTGCTGAAGCTGAGCAGCCTTGAAAGAAGATGAAAGGGAGCAATAAATTCAGTGTCTGACTGAGAGACTCAGCAAACACAGAATATCACTATCCTAACAAATCTTAATGAAAAGCTAAATCTACCTGGGAACAGAGGGAATTGATTGGGAATAAATTTACTTCATAAAGACGAATATCAAGTGGTCATACAGTACTGTTTTGTCAAGTTTGAAAAAGCTTTCTCATTAAAAAGAATTGAAGTCCCTTGTACTTTATTTTCTCTGTTACATAAAGATTCTGGGAAGATTTGATTACCAGCTGTGTGACCCACGTTGGCATCGAGGGGAAAGGCAGGAGTAATTGAGACTCCTAGCTGAGCACAGTTCACCTTTTGCACAAAAGCTGGAGGTTTGAGTGAAAATGGTCCCAGGAGTTTTTCCTCTCTGCTTTGTCCCCAAAGAATTAATTACAGTGTCTGCCTTAGGGATGTATTTGGGAAGGAAAAGTGTATCCTTTAGGCCTCTGTGGTCTCAAAAGCATATTTGTGGTTTAAATGGAATGGGGAAAGCTTTCTACTGCTCAAGCTCAGAAAAATGTGTGCATTGGTCTACAAAGCAGCTTTAAACAAATAATCTAGTATCTTCACTAGACTAGAGAGTAAATTTTCAGTCCAAAGGTTGATGCTAAATCATCCGGTTCCTCAACTTACTTATATGTACTCGAAGATTCAAAGTATCATGAATTTTAACTTCCTTTATTTGTTTTATAAATAGCATTATCTTCATTGCGGGAACATTGGGAAGGGGTAAAGAAGGATGAAATTATGGAGTTGCTGAGCCAGGTTTCAGAAAGTGTAAAGGGAGTTTTCTAGTAATCACCCCAAAATAGGCATATTCTAGCCCTCATTTCCAGACAGCTGAATGAAAGGCTTAGTTATGCAGGGGTTACTTCCCAAAGGATGAAATACAACAATGAATTCAGTAGGGTCTTGTGGTGGTTTGAATAAATATAACCCCTCAAAGCTCGTCAGGAGTGGCATTATTGGAGGTAGGGTTTTGTTGGAGGAAGTATGCAACTTGGAGTAGGCTTTGAGATTTCAGAAGCTCAAGTCAGGATGAGCAGTTAGCTCAGTGTCTCTTCCCGCTGCTTGTGAAACTCTCACCTCCCCTGCAGTACCATGTCTGGAAGCTTCCCGTCATGAAAATAATGGACCATATCTCTGAACTTTAAGTCAACCTCAATTAGATGTTTTTCTTTAAAAGAGTTGCCATGGTCACGGTGTCTCTTTGCAGGAGTAGACCCCCCTAGCTCAGACATGTCTGCACCTCTATCTCTTCCAAATTCAGCAATCTTAAAGTCACTTCCCTAGGCATAAGTATCAGGTCCAGTGGCCAATGGAGAGCCTAGGATTGTTAATTTTGAGAGTTAAACTAAAACCAAGGTAGATTTGTTTTTGAATCCATTGCTTGAGTTATTTGTGTGTGTCAAAAATAAGTTTGTATATTGTGTATGCACTAATTTCTTATAAAATAGAACATTACCATCAGATAGCTAGTATTTGAATCTCATCCCTGGTATGTTTTAAGTCTTCATCTGAATTTAAACTGTTTTCTCCAGGAATTGATATGAAGGATACAGGATTGTAGCTAATACAGTTAAACTATAGAAGTCAGTAGGTCATAGCGGAATAGAAAAACATAGTTTCCATGTGTGGAGTTACTCTTCATTGAATATTTCAGTATAAGCAAAAAAACAAAATCTATGAGTAAATGTCCAATTTAAGGTGAGTTAGAGAAGGAGAAGGAGGACAGAGAGAATGGGAGAGAATAGCTATTGCTGGACTCATTAAAGCACATCGCTGAGGAGAAAACCTTAGTCAGCAGACTGAGAATATGAGAGAGCCTCTGTCCTATGCATCTCTTAATCTCCCCGATTTCCGTTGCTCTGATCCTTTGCATGAGGTGACTTTGACCAAATGTGGCTGTCTAGGTAAGTCTGCTTAGGGAACAGATGCCCTGTTCAAGAAATTTCCCATTTTTCAATTCCTGTAAAAATAATTTCTCCATAGCTTCTGATTATTCTCTACTGTATATACAGCATTAATCATAGAATGAATGGATGAAGCTAATGCCAGGATTCTGATCTATGGGACACTTAAGATTTCCCACAAAATTAGTAAATTATCACTCAAGCTTCATAGATCACGTTTTATGAGCCTAGCTGAGGTGATTCTATCTCAGGGAAGTATATCCACTCATTATTATGCTGGCAATATAAAATTTCTTTGCATACAATACTAAAAAAAAAGTGGCTGCAAAGTTAGTCATATGACTACGACAGAGATTAGATGATGGAAAAATGAGGTATAAAAGAGCATATTATACAATGATTTCAGGAATATGGTTACATAATTGCATGGGCACCATTCCACACAATTTACTAAAACGTCTAAAACATCCACCAAATGTTGCTACAACAAATTAGAGGAACATAAGGAAACATGATCTGGTCATGCAAATTAGCAGAACATAAGGACATCAATTAAAAATTCAGAGACCTAGAGATCATTCCCCAGGGTCTCCAGCTACTGGGAAAGATAAACAGACATGAGATCTCTCTATTAATGGAAATTTAATAAGTGTCAGTATTTTCTACAAAGAGTCATATTTAAAAAGATATGAATTTATTTAAGACTGCTTCTTTGGGAGGAATGCATCTAGCAACCTAAAATCCAGAAATAGAAACAAGAAAAAAAATTCAATTGAGAGATAATATGAGATTATAGAATAATATATAAACAGATAGAATAAGGAAAAGATAAAATGAAAGAGGAAAAAAAATGTTAGTAGATAGGCCCTTCCTGGGAACACACAGGCCAGCCAGGTAAGCTAAATGAAGATCTTCATTTTTCCCTCCACTCGTCCAAATATGATTATCAGTCTCATCTGCAGGAGACCACCTAGTGCATCCCCTCTTCCTGACCTCCCTCCATCTCCAGTGGACCAAACAGAGCTTTACTTACCTTCCTCATTGTTTTATTTCAGCTCCCACAGCTAGCAGTCATGCCTTGAGAACCTACAGGGCACTCTGGCCAGGGAAGCAGGTAGTTTAACCTCCAAATTGAATACCCCAGTATCATCCACAGCATTATAGCAGACTATTTCCTGGAACATTTTCTCACTTTCTGCCCACATTCCCAGGGACCTAAGCAGACTTCCTTTTCTCCTTAGGACTTCCTTTTCTCCTTTGGACTTCCTTTTCTCCTTTGGACTACCCACCAAAAATGAGACGAGATATTAGAACCTAGTATTACAATCTTCCCAAACCCAGAAGCATTGACACAAAAAAACAATGACATCTAGTACACTGGTATCTTTAATACTATGTATTTCTCGATTAATTAATAAATGTATAGCTACTTTAATATCTCACTAAAGCCTAGCAATACTATGACAACATGATCTGGGAATTGGAACATAGCTGAAACACAAGAGAAAGACCTTAAAATAGCCTTTATAGATATGATAAAGCTCTTTAAGGGGGAAATGAATAAATAAATCCCTTAATGTTATCTATAAAATTACAAAAAAAAAACAAAACAAAAAAAAAAAACAGTGGAAGGAAATGAATAAAACAGTTCAAGACCTGAAAGTGGAAACAGAAAGTAGAAACAATTAATTAAAAAAATTTAGGAACAGAAACCTCAAAGTCAAGCCTCACCAACCAAATATAAGAGATGAAAGAAAGAATCTTGGAAATTAAAGATATAGATACTTTAATATTTGACAAAATAAACTTCAAACTAAAACTAGTCAAAAGAGTTAGAGAAGGACACTACATACTCATCAAGGAAAAATCCAACAAGAGTACATTGAACTTCTGAACATCTATCTTTCAAACACGAGGTTACTTAAGTTCATAAAAGAAGCACCACCATAGCTTAAGTCATGTATTGATACTTATGTACTAATAGCGGGTGACTTAATACCTTACTCTTGCCAATTGACAGGTCATCCAGACAAAAAATTTTTTAAAATGCTGGAGTTACCTGGTATTATAAACCGCATGGACCTAACAGTCATTTACAGTGCACTTCACCCAAACACAAAGGAATATACCTTCTCAGTACCTCATGGAACTTTCTCCAAAGTTAGCCATGTACTTAGACAAGTCTCAATAGATATAAGAAAATTTAGATAACGTCTTGTATCCTGTCTTATCATGTATAAAAACTGATATCAGCAACAGAAACAACAGAAAGCTTACAAACTCATGGAGACTGAACAACTGTTTTCTGAATGAAAAACGGGTCAAAACAGAAAAAAAATGGAAGACTTTCTAGAATCGAATGAAAATTAATACACAACATATTCCAATTTATGATGGTAATTGTAGGAGGCAAGATTATAGCACTAAGTGCCTACATTAAAAAAAAAGGAGAGATCTTATAATAGTAACCAAAATCACTCCTAGAAGATCTCAAATAAAAAGAAGAAATCACACTCAAATGGGGTGTATTGCGAAAAATAATTAAATCTTGGGTTAAAAAAATTAATAAAATTAAATAAATAATAACACATGAAACAGAGTTTGCTCTTTAAGGAAATTAGTATTAATGGCAAACCCTTATCCAAATTAACTATAACAGTGAGAGATAATATGCAAATCAGCAAAATTAGAAGTGAAAACAGACCATAAATAAAAGACAGGGAGAAAATCCAGAAACTCATACTTTAAAAATATGTATTCTACCAAGTTGAAAAATCTAAAAACATGGATAATTTTGTTGATATATTCCACTTACCTAAACTAAATCAAGAGATCAGATAAGAAATTTAAACAGACAATAGAAGCAGTCATTAAAAAACAAACAAAACAAAACAAAAAACCAACCAAATAAACAAACAAGGTCAGGCCCAGATAGGTTTAACATAGAATTCTACCAGACTTTCAAAAAAAAAGTTAATGCCAATACTCCTCAAATTATTCAACAAAATAAAAATAGAAGGAACATTGCTAATGTGTTTTACAAGGTGACGGTTACCTTGATACTCAAATCACATAAAGACCTAAGAAAGCAAATTACATACCGATTTCTCTTAGAAAGACAGATGCATAATTTATCAAAAATAAAATACTTGCAAATCTAATAGAAGCACACATCAAAAAGATAACCCACCATAATCAAGTAGGTCTCATCCCAGAGAAGCAGAGATCAACCATCTGATAGATCAAATTAGGCCAGGGAAATAGAATAGATTTATGGGTGAATGAGAGATTATGGAATGAGAGGGTCAAGTGGGGATATGTAGGGGGAGATATTAATGAAAGAGCAGCTAAAATTAAGGGGAGTTTGAGGTGTAGCATGAAAACCTAATCCAGTAGAAATGTCATAAGACATATCCATATATGAAGGATACCTAAATGAAATAGCCAAATAATGGGTGAGAGAGACCCACAAGTGACCATCTCTTACCATCAAATGAAGCATCCAATATGAGGTTTGGGATATTTAATTAATTGTTGGTCAAAACTTCACTATGTGAATCCCCAAATTACCTATGCTCTTGACAAATTTGCAGCAAGGTCTCTGTGCTGAAGACAACACCTATATAGCTCATTGATTATAAAGAAGTTGAGGTGGTGTCTACCTTGAGCCTCCACTCATATGTTTCAGCATCTTTATTACAGGAAGGCAATCTGGTCACCATCAACAAAGAAACATAACATCATGCCCATAACATGATGTTCTGCATGAAAGATTTGCTATGGCAATGGTGCCACAATAACTGATCTTATAACCCATTTCATGAGATGGATCTCATTTCTGACACTGCCTATGTGACCAAGAACCTGGGATGACATAGTCCAGGAAGCAAAGGCAAATCAATATAAAACTGGTTGAAAAACCAAAACCAAAACTAAAACCAAGACCAACCAACCAAACAACAACGACAACAACAACAAAAACAAAACAAAGCAAACAAAAAAAAACAACAACAAAAAACAAGAAGATTATGTGACTGCTATTGATGTTCTGTTCTACTCATAGATCATTGATGTACTCAGCCATCATCAGATAAACTTCTGAACTTAATTTCTCCATCACTGAACCCTGAAGAAGAGGATGCAGGCAGAGTATAAGAGCCAAAACGGGTACAAGACTCTAATCAATAAAGCCTTCTAAATCTACATGATTAAAGCACACATGAGCTCCCAACAGAAGCAACATGCACAGTATCTGAACTACTCTGCTCTAGGCCCTTTGCCTATATATTATGGCTTCTACTTTAGTGTTTTTTATGGGATTCCTGAGTGTGCAAACACATGGGTTTCTGTTTCTTGGGTCTTTTTTGGTCTCCAGTCCTTGCTTTTGTTGTTGCTGTTTGTTGTTTGTTTGTTTTATACAATTTTGATGTGTTAATTTTTATTTTATCCTTTATTTCATTTTCTGTTATCCCTTAGATTCCTGTTCATTTTCTTATGAGAGACAGAAAAGAAGAAAATCTGGATTTGAGGGGAGGTGGGAAGAACCTGGGAGGAGTAGAGGGAGGAGAAACAGTAATCAATTTATATTATGTGAAAAATTATATTTTCAATAAAAGGAAATAAAGAAAATGATAGTAGCAATGTGCAGTGTTTGGCAACTTAGTCTACAGATGTAGAGTGAAAGCTAGTTATACTAATCAATAGTGATCTCTATGTTTTGTGAAATGTGTTTATAATGGATGCAGTGATATTTTAAGCCATCTATATGTATGTACATAAATAAATATTTATATACACATGTGCATGAGTATACACACACACATAAACACACGCACTTTTATCTTTACATTTTTCTGACTTTGGTGTTAATTGCTCCTTTTTACAGAAAGGGAATATAAGCTAATGAAGGACGTCCTTCAATCAACACAGCATTACTGATACATGGAACTTTTATTCCAATCCAGTTCTTCACCTAACAGTTTAAGAGCTTAATGTTACAGTTGAGCACAAAATAAAACACACAGAGAAATATGTCAGTATTTGTGTTTTATGAGCAATGTATCAAATCCATTTTTTATTCAAGAAAGTTGACTTAAAAGACAGACTGGATAGCTGGATTTTAAGCAATGGTTTGAAAGATAGAAGCTTTGCAATTTAGTAGATAAAAGAACAGAGTATTTTCTTTGTTTTGTAAAGTACAGGCAATTTATCAGCGTCTTTTCAAAGAAAAGCAAAATTTGTGGAAATAAATTCCACCAGATAATTTCAAGTTTTCTGTTTGTCCTTGAAAGCTATGCATGGAAGGTCGTCAAGGAATAAATATAAAGAAACAGTCAAGGAATATATATGTAGAAACAAGCAAAAGTTGATTATGCATCTTTACTCTTTATTCTGAGTTGCTCTATGGTGTTGGATGAAGTTTAATATGTATTTTTCGTTGAGTTCTACTAAAGTAGGTTGGCTATATGTATCAGTCTCATCAAATGATGAGAACAGTGGGGCTCAGAGAGATGACATCATCTAGACCTTCAGAAATAGACTAAGGAGTATTGCTCACAGATCAATCCTTACATAAAAATGCTGAATTATTGAGTCACAACGTGAGATGATTATACATTTGATGTTGGAAAGGTGGTCAGACTCGAATATGAAGTCAGTCAGGTAAAAATCATCATTTTTGAGAATACTAAGTACACTGGATGATTGAGAGGACTTGAAGAAAGGTGGCTTTTACTCCTTTGTGACAAAGATTGGACAATGGACTTGGCTCCTGGGATATTGCTCACTTTGTGTGTATTTCTGACAATAGGCTGCCTTCTACAATTGATCACAGGTCTGTATAACTATAGACAGAGTGAGTTATAGTATAGTTATAGTATTCTGACACTGACTACTTAAGAGAGTTTGTCTTACTAACTGCAACTCTATCACAATGCAGCCCTGAGAAAGTTATATAGCCTCCCCAAACTTCACACTGCATTTAAGTAGCATGATACTAACAGACATGCAATGAGGACTGCGTAGCAGAATCCAACTGAAGTGCTCACCCCCCAAATAACAATAATTAAAATACAGTCCAACAAAAGGTACTTACTCGTTCCTTTACTGGAATATGAACGTAGTCCACAGAACACATTGAGGTTTCTAGTGTGGCATTATCAGAGACACACTGGCTTCTGGGAGCTCCGGGAGATACTTAGAAGCATGCTTATCAAAATTGGTTCATAAAGCTATCATCAACGTGCTTGAAGTTCAAAATTCTCAAACACAAATTCATTTTCCCCTCCTCTAATTAAGTGGCCAACCTGTTTGTGCAAATGAAGTGCCTCCAACAAATCATCCTCCTGCTCCTTCACTGTCAATATCTGCCCGTGTCTCTCCTAAAGCTGCTGGAATTAACCTTCGCCATCCACCCATCTCAAGCACAGCACGGCCCTCAACACTTGTAGCTCAAACTGCAGCAGTGATCTCTAAAGGGTCAGGTTGCAGCCAGTCTTAACTTTCCTCCAAACTGTTTTTCTTTGTGAACTACGGCAGTGTCTTTTTGAATATAAAAACTGAAAAGTTTCAGTCTCTTCCTCTTAAATTGCTCCCGATAGCCAATTGCATACATGCTCTTTAATTGTTTACAACTTTCACGCCTGCTTTCAATGTTATCTCTCTTTGTGCTTTTCCTTTTGCACTACGTCACTCTTTGCGGGAGTCTTTGGTAGTTCATATTGTTCCCAGTGGTTGTCGCTGTTACAAATTCACAGGCTATCACACGAATCTGATAATCATATATATATATATATATATATATATATATATATATATATATATATATATATACACTCCATCAGTGCTCAGTATCAGTCTTCTCTCAATTCCTGTAGATTCTTCCGTAGTTAGGAACAATGCAATGTCAACGGTTTACCTCCTCTCGTAGATTGTGAATGGCTAAAAAAAGGATTGGTTCTTTCCTTTGTGGATCCAAGTTAGTACCTGACAAGAAATGGTTAGTTTCGATTGTCAACTTGACACAACCGAGAATCTCTTGGGATGTGTCTCAATGAAGAGTTGTCAGGATTAGTTGTGCCGGGGCTGGGGTGTGGAAATATGCGCTAGATTATTTTGCTTCTATTAATTATTAATTGATTGGAAAGCCCCGTAGTTTGTTTCCTATTGCTGTGGTAAAATACTGATGAAAACCAACTCAGATGTGGCTGTTTGGCTTACATGACCCCATTATAGCCCATCACCGGGAAATTGAGTTTTTAAATTGAATTCTGTCTGTTTTTATGCTGCTGTGGACATTAGGTTATTGTTTGAACAGCAGTGATATGCATCCAGGGACTCTCCTAACTTTTCTCTGACTTGTGCGGTGTGGGGTTTTGCCTTGTAGCAGATACAGCTTCCAGCTCTGTGCTCTACAGAACTCTCGTCTTGTTCTTCTGAGTGGTACCCTTCTGGCTGCTCAGGTCTCTGCATTCAGGATCTACCAAGTGCTCAGCTGGGGATGCTCTACAGTTGTCTTCTCTAGGCAGCTCTCTCCTCTATAGTATTGCTTTTGAGAACCTCGGGTGCCTTGTCCGGAGGGCGCACTTGGCAGTTCAAGGAGCCCTGTCATCTACCATGCTTTGGGCTGTCCTCTGGACTGTGGCCTCGACAGTGTTCAGCTACTATGACTATGACAGTAATCATACTGCTGTTATCTGCTTCTTTCCTATTGCTTTAATCTCTGATGTCTAAGATTTGGGGATGTTTCTCATGTGTTTTAATCATTTAAGGAAGGAAGTAAAGGTTTTCCATCTGATTCTATTTTTTGCTAAAAGTAGAAAGTCCCCCTAATAAAAGATACTTTTGTGGGACAGAGAGCATAATAACTATTTATTAACAATCTCAGTGGATGGCAGGGTACTGTACTCTAGAAGTCAGTATTATCTGGCTCTTTTCAGAACTCCTGCCTGAACACACAATGAACAGCAGGTCTCCACTTCTGTTTAACCGTCAACTAACATTTGACCCCTGGCTTCATAAACTTTAACTCATAAAAGTTAAATTCCTGTGTAAATGCCATTTTGGAGTATTGTTATATGATAATTGAGTTTTTCATTTATTTATTGTGTTTATGCAGGTCAGAGGACAACCCTCAGGAATAGATACTTTTTTCATTCCACCACGTGAGTTCATAGGAATGAATTCAGGCAGTGACGCTTGGTGGTAAGCACCTTTATGCTCCAAGCCACTTTACTAGGTCCCTATAAATTTTAATTAGAATTCATTTAAAACAAATCAGAACTAGTGAGACTCATACATAGCAATAGTAGCATAACACAAAATAGTTTCACATGAAAAATAAAAAAGTAAAACAAAAATAGAAAAAGTACATAATCTAAAAAAAACTACGTAATCTAAGCCATCTGGGAATAATTGCTTAAAGGTACAGTTTAAGTATATATAAAATTATTTTTAAAATAATGATTTTTATTATATAATATTATGACAATTAATTTTGATATTTATACCTGGATTATTTACATGTTATTTAATAATTTCTCAAGAATGATATTTAATGATTCCAAGTTAGTATTTTTTGGGAATGTCATACCAATAAATTATGTTTCCAAATTGTACATGATTATGTGTCATAATTTATTGAGCCAGTCATTTATTGTTCAGGATCTATATGTTATCCGATTTTTTAATATTATAAAATAGTGCTATGTGATCTTTCTAGCAGATAGATAAGTTTTGCTATTTGTCATAATTTTCTTTAAAAATTCCTAGAAGTAGAAGCACTTATTGAAAAACAATACACATTTATTAAACTATGCAAGTTTTTGAAAAAAATATTATATAAAATCAGAAACTCTCCTTCTTTTCTATATAGCCAGGATATATTGGGTTCTTTTTTAAAATTTCTTTTACAACTGATTTTTTTCCCAATTTTTTTATTAGGTATTTACTTCATTTACATTTCAAATACTATCCCCCAAAGTCCCCTATATCCTCCCTGCTTGCTCCCCTACCCACCCACTCCCACTTTTTGGCCCTAGTGTTCCCCTGTACTGGCGCATATAAAGTTTGCGAGACCAAGGGGCCTCTCTTCCCAATGATGGCTGACTAGGCCAAATGATATTTTGATTTTTGTTTTTAATTAATTTTCTTGAACTTTGTTTCAAGTAAACCTTTCCTCTGCATTATGGATGAAAATTGTCTCCTTTTTCCCCACAGTCTTTATTCCAGAGTTTAGAAAGACAAACAGCAAGATACATTCCATACTGCTAGCTTTCTCAACACCAGAGTTTAGGACTAAAGTCGTTTGCTTTGACAATTCTCTTTCTATCTTGTTCTTTAACTGAGGTTTTGTTCCTCAACTCTCAATTCACCTTTTCCTTAAAATGAGTATGGGTTTTATATCTTAGTTCTCCATTTCTTTTTTTTAGAGTGCTGTTTTTCTTTTCTTTTATGAGACACAACATATTTCCACATACTCAGTCACCTACAATACTATTCATTATTGCAGATAAAGAACACACAATGATAAAATCACTGTATCTGAGACAAAATCCAGACTATGTACAGACATTGTGCTTGTCTTTGAGTTAAAACCTTCTGGAATGCAATAGAAGCATCAGTAGATGCTTCACTGATGGATTCACATATGATTGTTCTTAAAATATGGGATGAATAGGAATCCAAGCAAAAAGCAAACTCTCTCTCTCTCTCTCTCTCTCTCTCTCTCTCTCTCTCTCTCTCTCTCTCTCTCNCNCACACACACACACACACACACACACACAAAGCTCAGAATGTCAATAGAACATTATTCAGTTATTTTTTATATTAACCAAAATGAAATGAAGGCATTTGTACACTGATTGCTACTTGTGTTGGGTTTCCTTCCTCACTTTCTCCTTTATCTTTATTATTTGTAATGGCATTGTTTGTCTTCTGTGGCAAACATGACAGACTTTTTCATATCTCTCCAATGGTTTGCCCATAGACTTCCATAAAAGTTGCCTCCTAGACGTTTCCTGATGCTCTGATTTATACTTTGTCATCCTTTAACACCTCCTTGTCAAACATCTAGTTTCCGTCATATCAGTACTCCCATTACTATGGAGATTTTAAACTCAAATGTAGGACAAGAGCATACATACACGGGTGTCTATTGCTGGTGAGAAAGATCATGGCACAAATCAACTTTATTTGGCTTACATGTTCTGATCACAGTCCCTCCCTAAGAATAGTATGCAGGAATTCAAACAGAATAGGTAGAGTTCTAGAGGCAAGAACTGAGGCAGAGATCACAGAGAATGTTGCTTACTGGCCTGCTTCCATGACTTGTTAAACTGCTTTTAAATAAGCCCTTAGGACCACTTGCCTTAGGGGAAGCACCACTTAAAGTGTGGTTGGCCTTCTTAGATCAATCAATCAAGAAAAATGCTCTACAGACTTAATCTTATGGAGGCATTTTCTCCACTGAGGTTTCAATGTTCCATTGAACTCTGCTGAGCATAGCTGGGCTTTCCATGATGCTATAATGCTTCTGCAATTTCCTCACAATCAAGAGAAACTGTTAATACTGTCAAGATGTGTTGTCTCCATTTTAGTTTAGCTTGTGCCCTGGGAACAAAAGCACAGACATCTGAAAATTTTGAACCATTTTGCTCTATATATGGCCAATGAAATTCTCTGTCTGGATTTCCTTCATTTTGAATGATGAAAGAGTATCATTTTGCCTTTCTTCCTCAGTCTAGCTGCTTAAATCATGACATATCATGAAAGGAATCAAGAAAATAGGACCAAAATAAGGGCAACTTCATTTGATATGTTAATGTGAAAAGGTAAAATGAACTCAGCAGGTTGGATTTATAGATATTTGTTTATGTTCATACATACATACAGACAGACACATATTTACCCACATATACGTAAAAATAATGATCAAAGTAAATGATAAGTAAAATAGGGCCATCAACTTGAGAATATGAGAGAACATGGGAGGGAATGCTGGGAGGGGCTGGAGCAAGGGTAGTGAAAGGGGAAATAATATACTTGTATTTTAATTAAAAGATAGTTTAAATAAAGGAATTAAGAAAAAAGGAAGAGGAAAAATGGAAAGAATAAATAATCTTTAGTTTGAATGAACTCTCTTTATTTTTTTCTTTTCACACATGCAACTTTGCCTTAATTTCCTCTGACCAAATACATAACTAGACAGAATTGTATATGTGGAGAGCTCCTGTTGCTGCTTCAAGGATATTGGCAAGATTTTGACATTGGGTTAGAACAAAAAGAAGGCTCAAGATCTTGGTCATCTTGATAAATCCCTGAGTACCATGGGACCTTTATTTATGCCTTGTTTGTTCCTTGACTACTTCATTTATGTCTTAGAACTGACCCTATTCTTTGCATGTACCTAGAATGAAATAAAAACCGACTGGAAAAAATTAAAATCTCTTCAGCACTTGCTGGGGTCATACTACAACGTCGTCTAATTGTTCTTTTCTCTTTCATCCTCCCTCCCTCGACACCCTGATGGAAGACTGAGTTAGCCTGACCAATAATAACTTGTCTGCTCTACAGGTATCAATTTTGTTTAAGATCACAATCATTTGTGAAATGGGCATCTTTTGACAAATCTTAGGAGTTCTGACATATTTGTTTGACATTAGCTATACATATCCACATCTACATACAAATAAAAATTAATATTTTATATAAAGAAAATAAATATTTTATATAAAGAAAAATACTAAAAGAAGTAATCACAAATAAATTAAAGGTAAATATTAAAATAGATAATTTAGATTATAAAATTAAATGGAGAAAATTTTGCTTTTTAGGTATTTTTCACTTTCAAATTTTGTCTATGAGGGAAGGTGATGACATTTTTTTTTTCTTTGCTAACTTTTCAATGCTGTGCCCCTGAAGCTCTCAGGCCAATCTTTGTTCTTCCTGTGTTTTCTAATTATCTTTATATGATGAAAGAATGTCCATTGTCCCTTTCTTGTTAGTTTTATGAAAATGAACACCATGTGTTTTCTTTACCTCTTTAATTTCCTTACCTTCTAACTACTCACTAAGGCATATCAGTCTCAAATTTTAGTTGCCTCAAAACATTTTAAACTCCTCTTATAAGACTGGCCAGCCACCCCCTCAAAACCTTCTTGGAATATATGTGAAGATATACTTGTTTCTTTATATATTTTTATATCCCAACCATGGTTTCTCCTCCCTCTTCTCTCAGTCCTCCCTTCTCCCATCTCTTTTCTTCAATAGCTTCCCTGATCCTCAGGCTGCTCCTTCTCCATTTCTCTTCAGAAAAGGGCCAGAATCCCATGAATATCAACTAGCTATGGCATACCAAGCTGAAGTAAGACTACATACCTCCTCTCCTATCAAGGCTAAATGAGGCAACCCAGTATCAGAAGACAGGTTACAAAGGCAGGCAACAGAGTCAGAGATAGCTCCTGTTCCCACTTTTAGACATCCCACATGAAGACCAAGCTACACAACTGGAACATATATTCAGAGGGCCCCAGCCAGTCCATGTAGGTTCTTTCATTTGTGGTTAAGACTCTGTGAGCCGCTGTGAGCCCAGATTAGTTGTGGATTTTCTTGTGGTGTCTTTGACCCCTCTGTCTCAATCTGCCTAATGTTTGACTGTGTGTCTGTGCATGTTTCCATCAGCTGCTGTGACTGAAGCCTCTGTGATGGCAATTGATCTAGGCACCAAACTATGCAAGTAACAGAGTAGTATCACTAGGAAACATTTCATTGATTTCCCCCCAGTCACATCTGTTTCAATCCAAGTCTATCCAGTCTCTAGATTCTGGCCCTCCAGGCCCTGTGAGGCATAGGTTTCCTCTATGCTGTGGGTCTCAAGCTGGACCAGCCATTGGTTGGCCACTTCCATAATTGCTGTTCACCTTCGCCCCAGCACATCTTGTAAAGAGGCCAAATCCTATGTTGAAGGTTTTGTGGCTTGGTTGGTGTCACAATTCCTCAAATGGATGTCTTGCCAGATTACATGAGATGGCCAGTTTAGGATCATAGTCACATTGCTAGAAATCTTAGTTAGGATCACCTTCATATATTCCTGGGAGTTTCCATGGACTAAGGTTTCTATTTTATCCCAGAGATGTCCCCGAATTCCAGTTGTCTCTCCCAGTACTCTCTCCCTTTGTCCTCCCTTCAACCTGATCCCTCCAGTTCACATCTGTACCTTCAACCACCCCCTGTTCCAGACTCCTCCTCCCAGCCAATACTGATGTCTATTCTCTTTCCCCTTTTCAATGAGAATCATGCCTGTCTGCCTCGAGCCCCCCCCCCCCCTTGCTACTTAGCTTCTCTGGGTCTATGGATGCAGTATATTTATCCTTTACTTTAGGGCTAATATTCACTTATCATTGAGTATATATCATATTTGTCTTTCTGGATCTGGGTTACTGCACTCAGAATGATCTTTTCTTGTCCCATCCATTTGACAGCAATTTTCATAGTGTCATGTCTAACAGCCAAGTAATACTCCATTGTGTAAAGGTATGACATTTTCTTTATCCATTCTTTGGTTAAAAGACATATAGATTGTATCGTTTCTAGCTATTATGAATAAAGCTGCTATGAATATAGTTGAACAAGTGTCCTTGTGGTTTGCTGGAGTGTTCTGAATATATATGTTGTACTGGATAGTTTGTGTCAACTTGACACAGCTGGAGTTATCAGAGAGAAAGGAGTTTCAGTTGGGGAAATGCCTCCACGAGATCCAGCTGTAAGGCATTTTCTCAATTAGTGATCAAGGAGGGAGGTCCCCTTGTGGGTGGTGCTATCTCTGGGCTGGTAGTCTGGGGTTCTATAAGAGAGCAGGCTGAGCAAGCCAGAGGAAGGCAAGCCAGTAAGGAACATCCCACCATGGCTTCTGCATCAGCTCCTGCTTCCTGACCTGCTTGAGTTCCAGTCCTGCCTTCCTTGGTGATGAACAGCAATGTGGAAGTGTAAGCCGAATAAACCCTTTCCTCCCCAACCCGCTTCTTGGTCCTGATGTTTTGTCCAGGAATTGAAACCCTGACTAAGACATACGCCCAGGAGTGGGGTAGCTGCATCTTGAAGTAGATAGATTCCATATTGATTTCAAAAGTGGCTGTACAAGCTTGCAACCCCAGAAGCAATGGAGAAATGTTCCCCTTGCTAACGACCTCATAGAAATACGACATTCTTAACATCAATATCTGAATCAAACTCTGAGCGCTAAGGATTCTATGCTATTCTACAAAGTATATAAAGAAATGGGATCATTGTAGTATATGATTCTACTTGTGAACTTACACTGGGTCTCAAAGTACAGAAAAAAAAAAAAAAAAGCTACCAGTTAGTATTTGAAAAATAAAATTTAAGGACAGGAAAGAATCTGTTCTCTGCAACCTAAAGAATTGTAAAGTTTTTGTTTTAGGATCTATCTGAGTTTAGAGTTATCATTTTATTTAAATCTCTGCCATTACATGATGATTGGCTATTGTTGACAAAAGAAATACCCATATGGGTAAGTAGAGGATAAGCTCATACTAAGGATGACACCACACACCTTTGTTTTCAGATGGATGGAAAGTAGGCTGGGACTCAGCTGGAAGCCTTCTCCCTGCTGGCTTATATTCAAGCTGCCTTTCCAAGCTGAGTAGGATGTGAGGTGAGAGAAGACATCATTGTTTTTGTTCAACACTGACTGTGATTTTACATTAGACAACCTTAACAATGAAAAGATTTGTTTTTGTTAATGATAAGGCCAAGAGGCAAGCCATAAAGCTTGAGTATCACCAAACAATTCTAGCGTTTCATCCTGTTTTATTTTAAAAGCAATGGCCTTTCTTTTCTTATTGCTGAAGCTGTAACGATTAAAAATCCATTATCACCTATTGTTGTAATAAAACATAAATCAGTTCAGCAAAGGCCTTTCACTTCAGCTCTACTGTATTTCTCCTTCTTCTTCTTTTTCTTTTTTAATGTGGGAGAGATTAGTTCCTGATCTAACCTCTGTGTTAATCACAACTTCTTTGTTGGAGCATAAACAAAAGTGGCCCCGTTAAACAAAAAACAAAAAATGTTTCCTAGGAAATCAATTACACCAGCACACTTAAAAATTAGACACATGCACACAATAACAATTAAAGTAACATATAGGGGATGGACGATAAACTGAACAGAACAGAGAGGGGTTTGGGGGAGATTATGAAGAGAGGAAAGACACGGAGAAATGTAGTCATAATATAGTCACAAAAAATAAGATCAATCAATTCTGTATGAAAGCTATCTAATTAAGTATAACATTCTAAAACTATTATTCTATTATTTTACTTGACTGTGTTTCTGTGTTTTCTTTTCCCATGTGTATATATGTGTTATATATATATATATATATATATAGAGAGAGAGAGAGAGAGAGAGAGAGAGAGAGAGAGAAAACAATGGCTTCCCTTTGGTTCTGACCTGAAAGGGTCAGAGCAGTTAACTAGGGGAAAGTTCAGGGGCGTCCCTCCTGGAAGGGAGAGATGTCCTAACATAACTTTCTGTGAGTCAGTGTTTTTCCTTGTTCTTAGTAAAGAGTTAATATTTGCCTGAGAGGAGGATGTCCTTGGGACTGCTGATAAACAGTCCCTACTTCTGAAGAAGTTCTCATTATGAGAAAATGAATCAAAGAATGATAATATTGTGTGTTAAGTCTAACTGGGTAGAGGTGTTTTTTTTTTTTTTTGAGCAAAAATTGCAAAGTCATACCCCATGTTTATAAGCTAAAAAAAATCAGTAAAGCTTTGCTACTTGCCACCAGAGTGGTAGTCCGTCTGTCTCTTTAAGGTGTTCCTGAAGTTGGTCTATATGTTCATATGTGTGTGTGTGTATGTGTGTGTGTTCAATGTACATGTGGATGCATGTGCACATATGCATGTGTATGCAGACCTGAGGCTAGCATCAGGAATCTAGGAAATGGCCACTTTACTCACTGAGGCAGGGTCTTCTATCATGCTATGGGGACCTCCCTTGTTTCTGTTTGCAAATACTGTGATTACAGTATGACTGTCATGCCTACCTAGCACTGACATGATTCCTTACCTTTTTTTATTAGATATTTTCATCATTTACATTTCAAATGCTATCTCCTTTCCTAGTTTCCTTACTTTTAATCATCATAAGAATCCATTTGGGGCTGGAGAGATGGCTTAGCTGTCAAGAGCACTGTCTGCTCATCCAGAGATCCTGAGTTCAATCCCCAGGAACCACATGGTGGCTCAGATCCACCTATAGCATGATCTGATGCTCTCTTCTGCCATGCAGGTGTACACGCAGATAGGGCACTCATATACATAAAATAAATAAGTGAGTAAACCTTAGGGAAAAAATCCATTTCATATTGCTACAAAATATGAAAATAGTTGCATAATCATATTACATTTAGTAATAGTATACTTATAACTGTATACTTAAACAATAAAATTCTCTCTCTCATCCTGTGTGTGTGTGTGTGTGTGTGTGTGTGTGTGTATGTGTGTGTCTCAGTGGTGGGGTGATCATAAAGTGCATGTGTATATTTTACACCAAAATTAATTTTCTGAAACTCAGTTCTTTATACAAAACACTTTGAGAGACACTAATTGTTACTTTTCTGCTATTATTTGGTTGACAGCAATTGAATTTAAGGTCAATAAAACTGCAATATAGTAAAATAGATATGAAATGTACTTTCACAATTTTGGAAATGAATTATATAAGGGTTAAGAAAGGGGCTCATAAAATTACATGTAGGTTATGCTAAGACTATCTACTTCCAATTTCTATACTACAAAAAACAACTGGAGAATGCAGAATAAAATAAAATCTGCATCGCTAGAATAATAAAAAGAAATACTTTTTTCATAGAAGATGCTGTAATTAACCTATGAGACTCATTTTGATTATAAATTATGGCAGGAAATTACTGAGAATGACTCAAAATAAGGCACACAGACTAGTATGTGAGCAGTTACTGAATTAAAGGAAAGATGATCTATAATAAGTTGACCAGGGGAGGTCAGGAATGAGGCTTCCTGCCTTTTTTTTTTTTTTTTTTGTATGTTATAATATTATACAATTAGGGATCCAACCTTTTTTTGAAGCTGAAGCTATTATAAAGATGAAACACCACAGAAAGGCATTTGTCAATTTTTAACATACACATAAAAGAAGCCATTAGTTTTAAGAAAATTACCAACTGGAAAGATTTATAAATCCAGTAAGATAATGAAGAAAACATACTCTCTGACTTAGCATTATTTTTCCCTAATGAGCAGCATCTGTGAAAGGGATCATGCAGTATGTTAAAGTAACAAAGTCTAAGGGGGTACTGTCTCTGCTTTAATATCTTTCTGGTTTTGGTAGCTATCATCTTTCTGAATGACAAGAAGGGTGTATAACTAAACATCAACATGTTAAAGAACATGCTGCTTTTAACTCCATCCTAAGTTATTTGTGGCAAAGTGTATCTTATTTTTAAAATGAGAAATCACGTAACTAAGTCTTCGTATTTATCATCTGATTCCACATTTTATATTTAGTTCATGGATTTTTGTATGAACATGCAAGTGCTCATGTGTGTGTGTGTATGTGTGTGTGTGTGTGTGTGTGTGTATGTGTGTGTATAGAAACATGTGTCAAATTTTATGGTATATCTTGGAAATACAGTACTCTACAAGATACGACTGTTTCTCTCTTCCAAAAACACACATACGAAGACAGCATAGGGTGTTTTGAATGAAATGTGCCCCTCATTGATTCAGGTATTTGGACACTTGGTTCCAAGTTGATTTCACACTTTGTGGACATTCAGGAAGTATGGCTTTGCTGTGGGAAGTTCACCAGTGGGGACTGGCTTTGAGAGTATATAGCCTTTCTCTACTTCCAATGTTCTTTCCCTGTTCTGTGTTGTGGTTGGGGATGTGATCTCTCAGCTGAGCTCCTGCCAATGTGACTGCCCGCAGTCATGCATTTTGGCATGATGGACTCTTAATCCTCTGGAATCATAAGTCAAAATAAACTCCTTTTCCATGAGTTGCCTTGGTCATGGAATTTTGCTTAGAAAGAGAAAAGTAACTAATATGCAGAGGGAATTAGAATAAGCTCTGTAGTGTAACATGATGTAATATGACAGAGGACCCTTTTCTCCATATTATGAGACTTTGTGAAAGCCCCTAACCAAATGACAAGTGTGGTAAAATTTATCAAAGGACAGTCTAGAAGCAAGAGAAGAAAACTTGAACATTGGAAAAAGACTTTCATGTGTGAACTGTGAATAAGAGAGGCAAAGATGAACTGTAATGGATAGAAATAGCCTAGTAAAAGTTTTAGATATTATCTTAATGGCATTCGTTTTACAGGAAAAAATATAGAAGGATACATTATTAATATTGCTATACAAAGCTTGAGAAAATCTTCAGCTGTAGAAAATCTGAACTATACAAAATTTCCAAGAGTCGATCCCAAGGAGATTATATTTGATTGAAAGTGAAAACACAGAAATGCTATGTTTCGAAATTTAATAACATAGTTCTAAATAGTGTTTTGATAAAATAAGAAATCATAATAACAATTAAGGAATATTATAAACTGCACCAGGCATGGTGGCGCATGCCTTTAATCCCAGCACTCGGGAGGCAGAGGCAGGCAGATTTCTGAATCTGAGGCCAGCCTGGTCTACAAAGTGAGTTCCAGGACAGTCCGGGCTATACAGAGAAANCCTGTCTCGAAAAAAACCAAAATAAATAAATAAATAAATAAATAAATAACCAAAAAATTAATAAAATAATTATAATAAGGATCTTTGAAATGTCTATCCATATCAATGTATAATTTACTAAAATGTTCAAGGAAAAACAGTCAAAAGACATTGTTGCAAAAGAAGAAAGACACCAAACTTAAAGAAAATATCTAATAAAAATAAGGAAAGAAAAAAATATATAAGCTGGCCCTGCAACCTCAACCAAATCACTGGACCTCTTCATCTGTTCACTTCTCTACAGAAAGTGGAATATTTCATAGGTTATTCTTGCTATGATACTATACACATATTATTTTCATGGATCATCACAGTGATTATTTATGTGTACACATGATATCTGACATATAAGAAGTAAAATACATGTATTAGCCTTACAATTTTGTTCATGACACTTCCCATATAAAACATAAAGAATGTATTTTTAAAAAGGTATGATATTCTGAAAAGTGCATGATCCTATGACTCATCACTTTATTACAGACACATCCTTTAACCTGTTTCTTAATATCATCAGCCTATTTGAGCAGCACATGTTTTCTGCTAATCATATTTAGAGGCTCATCTCAGAATTTCAAGTGTTTTTATTAAATTCATATATGAAGTTATGGTGTATGACACTTTGTCAATTAGTGTTTTATTCATAGTTCTGTGTCACATGGCAATGCTCAATAAACAAATGCATTATTAGTTATAGATGGTATTATTGCTCTCACAGAATATCAAGATACTGTATTAAATATTCAAACAAATATAAACTGCTAACCAGATTGTAAGATTGCACAGTCAAGATTCAAAAATACGTAGTAGTTTTAGATACAAGTTACATGAAAAAAATGTAAATTAAATAAAATACTATTTTGTGTTTAAAGAGTATAAAAGGGGGCTGTTAAAATGGCTAAGAGGGAATGTTTGCTTGGCATGCCTGATGATATGAACTTGATTTATGGAATCCTTGCAAAGGTCAAAGAAGAAAATTGACTTCACAAAGTTTGTCCTCTGACCTCCACACATAGCATATGCAGCTGTACACGTACACACACACACACACACACACACACACACACACACACACACAAAATCAATCAATCAATCCATCAATAAAAGTAAAAATTTACCCAAGTTGCATTTTCGAGTATTTAAAATAGTTTGGCTAATACCAGCAAAGTTACTATTGTAGAGAAAATATAAATCTCATGAAAAATATCACACAGTACATTTGTATTTATTATTAATGTATTTAATTAATTTATTTTTTGTGCTAGAGATTGAACCCAGAACCTCAGACATGCTAAGACTGCAGTTCACCATGATCTACAACCTCAACTCTATTTAACACATTTAATGGCATAGAGGTCAATAGGTTGAGAGATATATTGTGGTCACATGTGGTTCTAGAACCCAACATTTCTGATATCTCCAATTTCATCTATAGATGCCATGAAATTCTGTTAAAAATCCTAGTTTATAAAGACTGTCATGAGTGAGCATGGACAGCATTTGAGTCTCTAAACTATGAAGATGAAAACAAAATATTCTAAAGCTTCTTGATTATAATAAAGACAGTGGATAAGACAGTAGTACATTGATATAGATATATCTGCATACATATACTCCAATTATCCATGTCTACACACTAGTCAATGGAAAATGGAGAGAACATCCTTCCATTGGAAAGAAATAATAGATTCTTACCACTTTTGCTTTTATCATAGTCTTCATGTAAAACCTTTAAAAAATTGAGAAAGCTATCTATATCTTTTACAAAAGAATGTGATTATTGTTACAGACAGTAGGAAAACATGAGCACTTTATGTGTACTCTGTATACAATGCCAAAGACGAATGCAAAGACTATATAACCACTATACATCAAATAAAAGAAGACTCAGGAAATTAAAGAGCAATGACCATGACAGAATAACTCAAAGGAAAAGAAATATAGTAAAGAAACATTGTAAAGTGTTTAGCCACAGTAAAAATCAAAACAATGCACAAGAAAATGAACACACCCCACTTCATATCTATCAAATTGGCAGACATGTAGAAACCATATAGAACAACCAAAAATGTTTTCTTAGCTTCTAAAGTTTCTATGTGTGAATAAAGTTCTGTTCCCTCTATCATGGGAAATGGACTTCTAGGCTATTAATGGTCATCCTTAGGTGACTTTAATGTTTATTTTATATAATGCCCAGTACAAGCACCGACACAAACTTTAAGTACCGAATACTAACTGATTGTGAGAGGCAAGACCCACACAAACTGTGATCAACCTTTTAGGCACATGTTGGTTCTTCTTGCTGGAATATTCACAGATGAGTAACTCAGAGTTTTGAATTTATATCTCCTGGCAACATGGAGTCTTTGACTACAAACAACCTTTTCTCATATAAAATATCACAAAGCCATTTCCTGGAGCTTTTCAAGTTCCTACTAAAATCGAGTGAGGGAATTAGATGCTGGTGTGGAAAGTTTAGTCCTTGCTGGCAGTGCAGTGCCACAAAGGACCTGACAGTCTTGGGTTGATGGCTGGTTAGGGAATCTCTGGATAGGTTTGTCTAGGCCACACTTCAATTTATGCATATGATTAAAGGGGTATTACAAGTTATTATTTTCCCATTTTATTTGCAAACACCTAGAGGAAAGGGGAACTACAAAAAGCCACAGATCAATTATTCCTCACTTGTCTCTCTAGTACATTTTCTAGAATGATAGTAAACTGAATGATCTATTTTAGAAAGTTAACTTTTCTCCTGTTTTTAAGTGTTCATAAACCATGCATAAGGATTTATTCTGCACAGTGGAATTTCCATGAGATAAAGAGCCGAGTCTGCTTTAAAAACAAAGCCTAGATTTCATCAGGGCATAAAATAAAGGCAATTTATTAAAGAAGCTGATGTAGTCATGAATATAATGCAATTTGGGGAACAGCAGCCTCTTTGTTAATTTAGCCAAATACCATATCTGTGATTCAAAGATTTATTAAAGAAATGAGGGAGATATAGATTTTCTTGAAAGCATAATTTTCTGTATATTAGGGTAACACCTTAGAAAATAGCACAAGAGACAATAATTGGGGAATAACCAGTACAGACTCTAGTGCCAATGAGCATTAATCAATAGGGACATAGTATTTATAAAGACTTGTTGACAGCAAAGATGCAGGTTCAGAAACTGCCCTGAGATAATGAAGTGAGCAGATTATCAGGCACGACATAATGAATGCCTTGTTTCCAATCAGCCTTTATAAACAAACAATGATGGATCCATCATCTAAAATTAGCAAAAGCATCAGAATGCATGAATGAGTTAATTAAAATAGGCAGAGTATATAAATGCAGCTAAATGAGTGTTCAACATAAATATGCCAACAAAATGTTTTGAAATAAAAATCTTGAAGCAGAATCCATGTATAAATTCAAAACAAATTTTCAGCTAATAAATTAGAACCATGGCGTTATTTCCTTTATTACCATTGCAGATTTCGCATTTAACTTCAAATGAAAATGCTGATTTTTGTAAGAATAATTTGAGCTTTGATGAGCAGTGGCATTGGTGTGCAGCACACTATAGCTTTGGAGAGGTTTGGCTTATTTTACATGGATTATTCAAAGAAAAGTATTCATCAGCTCAGATTTTTCCACTCAATGGCCCTACAGACAAATTATGAAGATTTATATTGAGAAAATAATATTTTATGTTTATTATGTGTTTCTTTTTATACAGAATATAACCTATTATTGGTATATAATTTTAGAGTTCTAAATGTTGACAATTTTAATGATCAACTGTTTTCAGAGCATTTTGAGGACATTAACAAGTATTTTTTAGTTCAATTTTATTTCCTTAATTTTTTTTTTGAAAATATTGTAGCTTTGACCCTAAGACTTTGGAATACAATTGATATCTTCACCTTTAATAACATTTAAAAGGTTATATGACTTATAAAGTCATTCTAAGTTTTTTTATTATTATTTAGTTCAAAACCTCGTATTTTCAAAGATTGGAACTCGACATACTCAACTATTTCACAGCAGAATGATCTAAGGGAACTCTCTTTTAAATAAGTGAATCTAAGAAGCGTAGAGCAAGCAGAAGTGAAAGGACATGGAGCACAAAGGGGGAGGGAGGGGAAGACAGAGTCAGAGACAGAGACAGGCAGAGACAAAGACAGCAGAGACAGAGCAACAGAGAGAGGCAGAGAGACAGAGACAGACAAAGATAATGACAGAAAGAGACAGAGACACAGAAGCAGAGACAGAGTGACAGAGAGAGGCAGACACACGTACATATGTTGCAGTAAATCTCCAACCCAAATATGCCCTGACAGTGAAAACACAACTCAGTTAATGATTACATGCTGTGTGCCTAGATTGGGCAGACCTACTGCTACACTACAGTCTTCCACATCTATGAGACCCCTTAGAACTTGCAGTTTCTCCAGGCCATAGAAGGAGTCCCAGAGACAAAGTTAGGAGCAGAGACTGAAGGAATAACCATCCAGAAACTGCCTTACCTGGGGACTGGTGGCTCTATGTAGCAGAGAATGGCCTAGTAGACCATCAATGGGAGAGGAGGCCCTTGGTCCTGTGAAGGTTCTATGTCCCAGTATAGGGGAATGCCTGGGCCAGGAAGCAGGAGTGGGTGGGTAAGGGAGCGGGGGTAAAGGGAGAAGAGGATAGCAGATTTTCAGAGAGGAAACTATGAAATGTAAATAAAGAAAATATCTTAAACAAATAAACAAATAAACAAATAAACAAACAAACAGAAAACAGGACTAGATTGGACAGATCTTCCACTACACTACCATTTTCCACATCTTTGAGACCCCTTAGAACTTGCGGTTTCTCCAGGCCATGTGCTTCTGCTCTGCTTTTCTTCTTCTTCCTCCTCCTCTGTGTCCTCCCCCTCTTCCATTTTCCCCTTCTTCTCTCCCCTCACCTTCTGCTCCACCTTCCCTTTATCTGCCCAATCATCAGCTCTCCTTTATCTTACAAATTAAGGTGGGTAGCAGGTTTACAGGAAATCACCAGAGGTGCTGACTCATTCCTTGTTCGAAACCACTCACAGGAGAATGGAATTAACATCAATATAATTATATAATTACTCCAGGGCTATCCACAACACACACACACACACACACACACACACACACACACACACACACACACACAGAGACAGAGACAGAGAGACAGAGAGAGACAGAGAGACAGAGACAGACAGAAGACAGACAGAGACAGAGACACAGAAAGACAAAGAAAGACACAGAAAGAGAGAAAAAGACAGAGAGCAGAGAAACTCAAAACCATCATCAAACCATGTGAGTTGCTTGTTACAACCCCCAGAAATGACAGGCAAAGCTCAGCTGCCATGGTTTGTGCTGGGGTTCCTAAGTGGTTTCTGGGAGAGCTAACCTTTGACCTGTAGATAAGCTTCCAGCTTCACGTTCCCACCCCAGGACCTTCCATCACCTGTGTGGGAAGTAGTTCGCCTTTTAGCTGTTTTCGAGGCTCAAATGTTTCTATCACCTTTTGCTGTCTGCTGCTTCTCTTTTTCATTACAACAAAGGTTGACAAAGGTCAAAGAATTTTGGAGGACCCTTGAAATAAACGTGCTTGAGTCTGACCCAAGGTTCTCTCATCGCTACCAGAGTCTTTTTCAACAAGCACAAACAGTAGAAATGGTACTTTACTAATGTAATTTATATTAAAGTTTTCCACAAAGTCCCAGTATCAGGTCATCAAATGTTCAAAGAATATCGCTGTGGTGTTTTCTTAACACTTTGTAACAATTCAATGTTTCTCAATAAAGATATTTTCTATTTGAAGCCTACATTAAAATGTGAGGCTACAGATAGACTTAAATATAAAATTCTAAACAAAGTGCAGAGGAAAAATTAAATTCAGAGTTAAAATTTGATGTGTGTACAGGTGGTTTTGAATAGGGAACACGTGGGGCATTTTCATAACAGCCATTTTATGTGTACGTGGTCTGATGCTTTTGTTAAGGCAAGCTTCCATTCTTGTTTAGTGGTCCTTTCTGTGATGTTTTGTTAACATTTTGCACAGGCTGTTTGGAACACCTGTAAACAGAGGAGACAGAGAAGCCCCTTGGCTTCACAGGATGCCCGCAGCCTTGCTGTTAGTGTCTGTGAACTGCCTGTCCTTAACAGGAACAACTCCTGCCTTTGAAGTTAGTGCTTGCTCTTTGCTGGGATCTACGGGGCATGGGAAGAATGAAATCTAGTCTGGGAACTACAAGATAAATGAACATCAGAAAGGGGTGGCTTTTATTAAGTTGCTATACATGAAAGAAGATAGAGTGGCCAGGCTTTGTAAAAATTACATTTCAAAGGAATGAGGAATACATAGATAAGACGACCCATAGAGTCCAGTTTGCCTAGAGTCCTGGGTTTCATAGAGCCAGGTTCCACTTGCAATTTTGACAGAGATGTTTTTCATTCCACCACCTTTGCTGCTGAGATCTGTGACTAATACCCTACTGGTTGTCAGACTCTTGGCCATCACGTCTGAAATCCTGGGGGTGGCCTTTTCTAAAGTGCACTCTTTTGTCTTATTTATTTACATTTTGTTTTATGTCTTAATTGAGGAAAATAACATTTAAAATACTAAAGGTCTTTCTCATTTTAACAAACATCCCTTCAGTGATGTTCTATTATCAAACTTAACAATGACTCCCAATTTTCTTTTGGGGATATTTTTTCCTTCTCTTTCAGAAATTTTTTTGTAAATAGCATCTGGGTTTGGACCTTTGTTTCGGTATCATTTCTGTTATGTGTGTTTACTCTAATAACTGTGTTTTATCCCCAGTATCTGTTTCATACAAGAGTGGCACTCCATTCCTAGCATTTTTTCAAACCTTTGGATATTTTATTCAGTTATGCTCCACTGGAATATGCCAAGCTTTTAACTGATGCAGTAAATGCAAATGTGCTTCATCCACCATCACCAAGGGGCAACACACTGTGGAGAAAGTCTTGTGCTGCTAGAGTTTATGGGAAGTATTTGTGGATATTTCCAGTGCTTTGGAGCCCTTATACCATAGCACAGGAGTCTGCAATCAGTTTGTTTTTTATTTTTGTAGTCTGTTTGATTGTTTTATATTTTATTTTACAAGTCAAAACTTTGCTCAGATTATGTAAATTTCATTCTCTTAATTTTGTCTGGAAAATGACATTTTTACTCCAAAATATTTTATATCTTGATTTTAAAAATCTAAGAATTAATAACAAGTATAAAAATTAGATAATAAACATCTATACATGGTGTCCATGTGTTGTTACTGTCATCTTTGCTTCCCTACTCTCTGAGCACACATGTACACATATATGCACCATCTTTAGAAACATATACATATACAAAAGGCTGATCAAATTATGACTCTTTTATGTGTGTACATTTCTCATACTTTTGGAACACATTAGATTTAAACAGTTGAAAATAGTATGTTTCATGACATTTAAACATTCATTTTGGATATTCTTTAAGGAAAAATGAACCTTTTCATGTAAACAGTATATTACCACATTTTTATATTTAGTATTTATTAAACATGTATTATTCCATATCTTCTTTTTGTCTTTTATATTTTTCACAATTTTATAACTTTAAATCTTCTCTTTTATTTTTTATTAGATATATCTTTGCAAAGTGTAATGTTTCAATTGTGTTCAAAGCAACTTCTCTTTCATTGCCTCTAGTGAACCATTTAACTGTGTCGATCAATATTTTTCTGCATTTGCAAATCACCAAAACTTCCCAATTGATTTTAGAACTGTTTCTTGTTTAGATCTGTTTCTAAAAATAATTCCTTACTCTTTCATTCTTATATTCATGTTTAATAGCAATTTGTTAAAATTCTCACGTAGAATCATAGACTTCTAGCGCCTGCATTTATTAATTGTTGTGATATTTATTTCTCTCTTAAATATACAGGATGCTGTTTCTTTTTGCTTACGCAGCAGCTACTTCTTTCAAAATGAAAGAATCTATTTACATCCAACATTGAGCTTGGAGATATTTCCTGATCTTTGCATATTATCCATTTACTTAAGAGACTATTTTGTGAGGAATTTTGCTGTAGAAAAATCACAATTCATGCTTTTATTAAAAACGTGAAAAGAAAAAATACTTATTTTAGTGTCTATAAAAGCATGAATTTTTAAAAAACGGTAATGGGTTACCTAGTTCTCTGTCATTAAAACCTGTTATAACAACAAAAACCAAGTGATGTTCAAGCCTGTTATCAAGCATCTTACACCAGAATTTTGCTACAGGTACTGTATCTCCCAAAATTCAGTTAAATCCTACTGTCTACCATTACTGTGTCTTCCTATATTCTGTTCCATTGCTTTCTGGGAGCTCAATGGATGTATAAGGAAATAGAGAAACAGTACTATTATTTTAAGTCTTTCATTCTAAGCTATACATTTATATTTGATGGGATACAACATACATATCACACTATTCATGGAACGTAGAGTCACAAAAAACAATGTGTTACCTATGAAGTTGAGGATGGACATTTACTTTCCCACTGGCAGCACAGTTGGTATCTAAATCTTAAAAAGAGAAGCAGATGGGATGAAATTCCTTTCTTTCATTATGAATGCATGAGAAAAATTCTTATTGAGCATAACTGTCCATGACATTGCTAAGTAGATCCTTTTTGGTTTCTTTCCTCAGTTTGGACTGGTTGTCCTTTCAGTGGGCTCATCTCTAGAGAGAACTGTTACCCCCCCTCTCTCTGTAACCATAAATTAACTATAGCTCTTCACCTGGAGGTGAAGCCTTGTGAGAATGGCCCCATACGTGTTAGCATGGCAGTTGGTGTTGTCATCTTTTGTTTTTATTTATATAACTGTGTTGCAGATAATTCTTGCAAACAGCTTCACTGTCATGTATAGAAGACAACATGTCTCAGTAGATGTCCTGTCCTTGTCCTCTTGCTCTTATAATCATATCATGATCTACTCCATCATGTTCCATGAGCCTTTAGTATAGGAGCTATGAGCATTCATGGTCTTTTATTCTCTGTATTTCGAATAGTGGCTTCCTGAAATGGTCTTCATCTGCTTCTAAATTAATCTCCTTTGTCGAAGAATGAGAGATACACTTATCTTTGTATATAAGGATTAACATATAGAATGCAGTTAGAAAAACTACTGGTTTAGTGATATGGAAGTAGTAGGTCATCTTCAAGGATCCATGACCTCACCAGCCAAATGTAACAAGCTAGGATTATAGTACTAGGCATCCAGCAATTCTTAAGTCCAAATTGATGACTACTGAATATCCCCAGGATATAGTGTTACTTTGGGAGAGATCTTACCTTTATGGACACAATTATTATTCATAGGCATTACAACTAGTTAGGACTTACTGAATACTTTCTCTCTTAAGAATCTTCATCACCCATCATGTGACTATAAAAGATAATCCTAAGGAGAGTCTTCTTGCTCAGTGCCCTGTGCTTTCTTCTGAGTCATCTGTTATGGTGTATTGTGATTTTAGTAATAGGGTCTTACCTTCAATTATTGTTATGGACATCTCTTGGATTGCCCTGATTAACCACTCAAAAGGAGGGTCATTCTTTCTGGATCTGGAGTTTTTTCTAGCTTCTAGCTCTTAGGAAAACATTGTCACCCCAATGTATATGTTCTCACTTCCTCTCCCTTTCCCTTCCTCTCACTCTGCACCTTCCTTGCTCTCTTGCTGCTTACCTTCCCCCTCATCTCTCTTCTCTCCACTTTTTCTGAACATACATACACTTTGTTGTATATAATGTAAAGTAACATGAAACAATATTCCCTTAATGAATGCAGAAGATAATTCAATGAAGTCATTTACAAAGGAGATACAATTGAAGAAATATATCCTACCAAGATTTTAAAGTAGACTTAGTTCTCTAGAGTTACATAATATAGTGAAGCTACTAATAATTATGTTAATCACTAAGATTTCCTGAAGAAGCCTAAATGCCCAGACATGAGGATATTTCAAAGTACTTCAGATAGTTATATGCAAATTGAATTACAACATGAACAATTATAATTTCTTTTGAGACATTAATATTCTCACAGTTCCTTCAAATATCACTTCCTGATAAAATTATCAGTGCAAAATGTAATATATTCATGAATCCTCTCCCTAAAACTCCATCAGTTATAATCTTGTTGACCCCTCCAAGTCTCAAGTGGTTATTCTTAAATTGAGTCATAGAAATGAAAGGGAAAGAGTGTGTTACTTTACTTAAAAGTTGATCTAATGAAATATCTGAGTAGAAGATAATTATTTTCTACCACTTGTAAATGGGCAGCATATTTTAAAACAAGAGATAAAGTAGCCAGTAAAAATTTTTAGTAGACTATCCTAATCAACATGGAATAGAAGAAATATTTTGAATTGGAGCCCAAAATAACAACAAATATAGACTACCTAAACTATTTAAAAAACAAATGTTTTTATTACGCAGAAGACATTATCCAAGTAGAAGACAATGTATGAATGGGGTCAGATTTGCAGTATATCCACCTGACCATTATCTAGTACCTATGTGTATGTATGTGTATACATGTGTATGTACTCATAGGAGACCCTGGTAAATTTCAGTAGGACACAAAATAAAGGAAAAGGCATTAATGTGGAAAAGGAACTTGTAAAAAGAAAAGAGAGATGGAGGTATGTAGATAAAATAGGACTGGAGATTCTCGTAATCAGAATGCACTTAATAAGTGCTTAAAATTATCAAAGAACATATTCAGTAAAAGTTATTTAAAAACTCATTTGTACTTTACTACTAATAAATTTCTTTTTTGAAAATTTCAAGTACATAATGGAGTTTGCCTTTTTTTTTACTTCCATAACTTACTATTATCCTTTATCCCCCCAGCATCCCCTGCCCCCAAATCCTAAAAACAACAAAAGAAACCCTTTACTTTTTACTCAAGAAGTTCTTTTCCTGCTTTGTGTATTTGTTTTCTCATGACCTGGTAAGTTTAACTAGGTTGGCTTGCATGAACATGGGTAGTTTATTTAATGGAGCACTGAGAACTTATGAGTGGCTATTTCACTGGAAGAAGTGACTATCTCTCCCTAGCAAACAATAAGCACCAGTTGCAAAGGCTGTGTCCTGCCCAGATGGCAGTCGGTCACAGCACTGCTCATTGTTCACTGGCTTCTATATTTGCTCCAACCCCTCTTCTGTAATGGTTTTTGAGCCTTGGGGGAGGGGTTCTGATGATCCCTTTGGAGGTGGAGTTTATATATGTTGAGTGATAGGAAAATATTTCATTACTCTCTGCTGGTAAGGATATAGAAAAAAGGGAACATTTGTATACGAATATGGAGAATGTACACTAGGCAGTATGAAAGCCAGGGTAAGGTTCCCCAAGACCTAAACACAGATCTACCCTATTGTCCACCTATATCAGACTGGGGCCTGATAAGATTACACATACCTGAAGAGCTATATGTAAATATGGTACAAAGATAAATATATTCATGTTTATTGCTGCATTATTCACAATAGCTAAGTTTATTGGTTTATTGAGTATACCTTTATAGTCATTGAAAAGGAAGTAAAGAAAATATGATATAATATATAATATATATATATATTGTATATATGATAAACTTTTCTTATTTATAGGAAAATATGATGATAACAGGATTATCATCGTATTTACTACATTTCATTGGACAATTATTTTTCCTGTCATTCATTGACACTTGATATTATATAGGCACATAATATCATCCTTTATGTGTATATGACCTGAGTGCAGAAGCAACAGTCTAGAGGGTTCATTTAATGAGGAATAATGAGAATTATCAGAGGAGAAAAGGAGGAGTTAAGGTGTACATATGGAAAATATGAAGATACAGAGTAGAGTTGCATGAAAATACTATAGGTATTTGCCATTGGCCCTGTCAGTCACTCCATACCCTCCATACCCCTTCCCTGCCTCTTTACCCCACCCAAAATCACCCTCCCTATGTTCCAAACTTATATAAGCAAGAGGCTAGGCTGATGCCATGAAGTTGAGCTCTGCTTTGACAAGACCTCTGGCTCAATGTGCTTCTTTTGGGTAATCAACCCTCCCCATTCTGCTCAGCCCAGGACAGAACCCATTGGACTTGGGGCCTCTCTCCTCTCCCCTGGACCTGCCAGCAAGGAGCCGGCACTCCCTCTTACATTTCTTTAAATATATTTGAATCAACTACTCATTTTTGCTGAAACCTAAACTTTAGCTAAATTTGAGTTTACCCATTTAATGTCAAAGGCAGGAAATATAAATAGAAAATTAATAATCTTGTAACTAATTTAAGCGACTCTAAAGATCAGCAATTATCAAAAATAAAAGAGTGTGAGGAATGCTTTATAAGGCTGGTTAATTAACAAACTCTTGGCTTTTACTTTAAAAATTGAATATAAAATAGACATTTATAGATAATCTCACAATTGCTACAATAAGCATATTTATACAAATGTCATTTCTTCTCCAGAGAATGTCAAGATTGAGTGGATCACCTTGACATACACCAGAATTTGAGTGGTAGAATAGTCCACCAAGAATTTATTATGTATATACTACTTAAATTATGTGCGGCTAACCTTTATGCTAGTTTTGAAAATCATTTTCCTTTGCAACAATTCTCTAGACATCTGCCTCAGGAGATTTTGAAGTTGTGCTAAATATATTATCTAATTGTCTGGCTAGCGTTCATATCATTCTTTGTTTATGATCTGTACACTTGACTAAGTGGTGCAGCCTTGTTGTATAATTTTAGAAATTAGTCAAGCATCTATATATAATAAAGAATAGAAATATATGAGGAATAAGAAAGAAGAGATGAAACAATTTAAACCTTTGAACTTCTTTATGTTTTGGAGAATTTGGCTGAAAAGTTAGGAAACAAGTGGGAAATTAATTGTGGCTCACAGAGGACTTCAAAGTTTTAAGCTCAACAGAATGTAGTTGCATAGAAAGTACCCATATTCACTTTGTAATTAGAAGATGAAAACAATATGCTGCTAGTAGAGATACAATCTATAAATATAACAACAGAAACTGAGGAAATTCAAAGAATTATCAGATCCTACTACAAAAGCTTATAATCAACACAATTGGAAAATCTGGATAAAATGGACAATTTTCTAGACAGATTTCAGGTACCAAAGTTAAACCAGGATCAAATAAGCCATCTAAACAGTCCCACAACCCCTAAAGAAATAGAAGCAGTCATTAAAAGTCTCAAAAAAAAAAAAAAAAAAAAAGCCCAGGACCAGATGGACTTAGTGCAGAATTCTGTCAGACCTTCAAAAAGGCCTAATACCAATACTCTTGAAACTATTCTACAAAACAGGAACAAGAAGGAATACTACCCAATTCATTCTATGAAGCCACAATTATGCTTATACCTCAACCACACAAAGACCGAACAAATAGAACTTCAGGTAGTACTGTGTCTAATTTTCTTAGGAACCNCCAGACTGATTTCCAGAGTGGCTGTACCAGCTTGCAATCCCATAAGAAATTGAGGAGTGTTCTTCTTCCTTCACATCCTTGCCAGCATCTGCTGTCTTTGAGTTTTTCATTTTAGCCATTCTGACTGGTGTGGGGTGGAATCTCAGGGTTGTTTTTATTTGCATTTCCCTGATGACTAAGGATGTTGAACATTACTTTATGTACTTCTCATCCCTTTGAGTTTCCTCAGTTAAGAAGTCTCTGTTTAGTTCTGTTTCACATTTTTATTAGGGTTATTTGGTTCTCTGCAGTGCAATTTCTTAAGTTCTTTGTACATATTGGATGTTAGTCCTCTATCAGATGTAGGAATAGGAAAGATCTTTTCACAATCTGTTGGTTGCAGTTTTGTCTTATTGACAGTGTCCTTTGCCTTACA
>NC_034597.1:71052916-71067953 GCF_900095145.1 Mus pahari
AAGCCTTAGTACTGCTCTCGGGCGCACTCCCCTCCTCGGGTGAGGAAAGGCGCTGGATGCCAGGCGGACACCCCTCCTCGGTCTGGGAGGCAAGGTGTTGGGCGCTGGAACAGCCTGCGGACAGCCGCCAGGCGAACACCCCTCCTGGGCAGGAGAGGCGCAGGACGGTCGGGACCAGCTGCGGGGTCCAATTTGTCAATTCTTGATCTTAGATCATAAGTCATTAGTGTTCTGTTCAGAAACTTTTTCCCTGTGCCCATGTGTTCAAGAATTTCCCCCACTTTCTCCTCTATTAGATTCAGTGTATCTGGTTTTATGTGGAGGTCCTTGAGCCACTTGAACTTCAGCTTTGTTCAGGGAGATAGGAATGGAACAATTTGCATTCTTCTACATGATAGCCACCAGTTGAACCAGTACCATTTGTTGAAAATGCTGTCTTTCTTCCACTGGATGGTTTTAGCACTGTTGTCAAAGATCAAGTGATTATAGATTTGTGGGTTCATTTCTGGGTCTTGAATCCTATTCCATTGATCTACCTGTCTGTGGCTGTACCAGTACCACGCAGTTTTTATCACAATTGCTCTGTAGTACAGCTTGAGGTCAGGGATGCTGATTCCCCCAGTTCTTTTGGTGTTGAGAATAGTTTTCACTATCTTGGGTTTTTGTTATTCCAAATTAATTTGCAAATTGTTCTTTCTAACTCTATAAAGAACTGAGATGGAATTTTGATGGGGATTACATTGAATCTGTAGATTGCTTTTGGCAAGATCATCATTTTTACTATATTGATCCGGCCAAACCATGAGCATGGGAGATCTTTCCATCTTCTCAGGTCTTCTTCAATTTCTTTCTTCAGAGGCTTGAAGTTATTATACAGATCTTTCACTTGTTTGGTTAGAGTCACGCCAAGATATTTCATATTGTTTGTCACTTTTGTGAAGGGTGTCATTTCCCTAACTTCTTTCTCAGCCTGTTTATCCTTTGAGTAGAGAAAGGTTACTGATTTGTTTGAGTTAATTTTATATCTGGACACTTTGCTGAAGTTATTTATCAGGTTTAGGAGTTCTCTGGTGGAGTTTTTGGGGTCGCTTAAGTATACTATTATATCATCTGAAAATAGTGATATTGTGACTTCTTCATTTCCAATTTGTATCCCTGTGACCTCATTTTGTTGTCTAATTGCTCTAGCTAGAACTTCAAGTACTATTTTGAATAGATAGGGAGAGGGCAGCTTTGTCTAGTCCCTGATTTTAGTGGAATTGCTTCAAATTTCTCTCCATTTAGTTTGATGTTGGCTACTGGTTTGCGGTATATTGTTTTTAACTATGTTATGTATGGGCCTTGAATTCCTGATCCACAGCCTCTCAGGAGACAGCCAAATCAGGTTTCCATCAGCAAGCACTTCGAGGCATCCAAAACAACGTCTGGGTTTAGTGGCTGTATATGGGATGGATCTCCAGGTGGGGAAGTCAGTCTCTGGATGGCCTTTCCTTCAGTCTCTGCTCCATAGTTTGTCTCCATTTTTCCTCTTGTGAGTACTTTGTTCACCCTTCTAAAAAGCACTGAAACATCCACATTTTGGTCTTCCTTCTTCTTAGGCTTCATATGCTCTGTGAATTGAATCTTCGGTATTCTGAACTTTCAGGCTAATATACACTTCTCTGTGAGTACATACTGTGTTTGTTCCTTTGTGGCAGAGCCACTTTACTCAGGATGGTATTCTTAAGTTCCATTCATTTGCCTGCAAATTTCATGAAGTCCTTGTTTTTAATAGCTGAGTAGTATTGCACTGTCTAAATGTAACACACTTTCTGTTTCCATTCCTCTGTTGAGGGATATCTGAGTTGTTTACAGCTTCTGGCTTTTATAAATATGGCTGCTATGAACATAATAGACATGTGTCCTAATTCCATGTTGGAACATCTTCTGGGTATGTGCCCAGGGGTGGTTTAGTTAGGTCCTCATTGCAGGGATGCAGGGATAATTCAAAATGGGGTACTGAGCTAAACAAATAATTCTCAACTGAGGAAACTCAAAGGACTGCAAAGCACATAAAGTAATGTTCAACATCCTTATTCATCAGAGAAAATTGGACATAGTATTACCTGAGTACCCAGCTATACTGTTCCTGGGCATATACCCAGAAGATGCTCCAACATATGACAAGGACACCTGCTCCACTATGTTCATAGCAGCCTTATTTATAATCATTAGAAGCTGGAAAATACCCAGATGTCCCTCATCAGAGGAATGGATACAGAATATGTGGTTCATTTACATAATGGAGTACTACTCAGCTATTAAAAACAATGAATTTATGAAATTCTTAGGCAAATAGATGGAGCTTGAAAATATCATTCTGAGTGAGGTAACCCAGTCACAAAAGGACAGCCATAGTATGCACTCACAGACAACTCAGAATACCCAAGATACAATTCTCAGTCCTTAGAAGGGGGAACAAAATACTCATGGGAGGAAATAAGGAGACACAATATGGAGTAGAGGCTGAAGGAAAGGCTAACCAGAGACTGGCCCACCTGGAGATCCATCCTATATACAGTCATCAAATGCAGACACTATTGCTGATGCCAAGATGTGCTTGCTGAAAGGAGCCTTATATAGCTGTCTCCTGAGAGGCTTTGCCAGAGTCTGACCAATATAGAGATGGATGCTCTCAGCCGATCATTTACCTGAGCATGGGGTCCCCAGTGGAGGAGTTAGAGGAAGGACTTAAGTAGCTGAAGGGGTTTGCAGCCCCATAGAAAGAACAACAATATTAACCAACCGGTACCCCCCAGATTCCCTAGGAGCTAAACCACCAACCAAAGAGAACACATGAAGGGACTCATGGCTCCAGCTGCATATGTAGTAGAGGATGTCCTTGTTGGGCATCAATGGGAGAAGAATCCTTTGGTCTTGTGAAGGCTGTATGTCCCAGTTTAGGGGAATGCCAGGGCAGGAAGGAGAAAGTGGGTAGGAGGGTGGGGGAGTATCCTCATAGAGGCAGGGGGCGTGGGGATAGAATAAGGGGTTTCCCCAGGAAAGGGGATAACATTTGAAATGCAAATCAAGAAAATATCCAATAAAAGAACAAAATCAATATAATTAAAATTGTTAGTCATTAATAAGCAAATAGGACACATAATTGACACCACAAACAATATATATTTTATATTTTAGAGTGGATCACTCAGTATAAAGCCATTTTACATGTGAACTTTCTGATTTATTTTTTTTAATGTTCTTCAATATTATAAAGTGATGAAACACTAAAAAGGTGAATCTAGTAAGGAGAGCATTTGGCAAATAGCTTTCAGTAGCATCTATCCAGTTTGAAAGAACTACTGACCAAAGTGACAATTTGTACATTGCTGGAAAACAAATCAATATGCGTGAAGGAACACAAAGGTAAACTACTGGTGGTAGGACTGAATACTGGGGTCTGACACTCCATGCAAGGGTGTGAAATTAAGCATCCCTCTTTAAAGTCATAAGGAAACATGGTCCCAGTGAACAAAGTTGCTACACAGGGAGTTCTTCAAGCCCATTCGTTGAGAGGAGTTGCTATGCAAAAAGTTCTTGTGGAATTGTATACTGGTAGATTTAAATGACCAATTTGGTTTTCTCAAATTAATTTCTTTGATAATTATCCCAAACCCTTACAAACACCTTCTAACTTAATACATCTCCTAACCAGCTTGATTAATCCAAGATTATAAGTAGATGTCACAATAACCTAAGTAAATGCCAAGTATAGGTCATTTGAGTAATGAGATTTTTAAGAATTCAAATGTTTAAACTTTGTATTTATATTATATCTTCAGGTGAAGTGATCAGAGTAGATTCTCAGTCATTTCACTTGTGTCTATTTAAATCTTAGGCATTCAAATAAGAATCAAGCAAACTTTATGATTCATTGTATTTGATTAATCAACACATTGCCTTTTAAGAGTTCTTTGATATTTAAGAAATGTTGTGTATCTTTGGATAAGCCTTCTTAAGCCTTTTCCCCTCAAGCCAGAAAGTTATACTTCAGTAACTGTGAAGAAATATTAAAGGACTAAAATTTATTTTTCAACAGAGAAACAAGGGTGTTGCAATGGTTTACCAATATGCATATCCCTTATCCACAAACCAAATAGAAGTCAGGGATCAAATGCTTGACAACTGATCAGTGCATTGGAAAATAATTACCAGCAGAGAGAAAAGTTAGCTACCATGTTGTACAGGCTGAGGGCAAAATAGAATGAAAAATAAAAACACTCTTTCAGAAATAGGGCTGTTGACAGGAAAAAAAATCCCTATGATGAAATTGCATTCTTAATAGAATGTATCCAGCATCAAATAAGACAAAGACAAAGGAGAGAAAGTTACATTTTTTCTGGGTTTAAATTTACTCTATACAAAGGCAATGGAAACACAAGAAATATCAAATTGAGCTTCAGGCACTAAAATTTCAGGAAAAATTTTTAAAAATAAGTAATATGTTTTTAATAAAAAAGCCCTGATTGTATTATAGGTTAAAATGAGTGATCGTTAATTGTATAAGTTGTGCTATAATATTTACTGTTAGATAAAGCTCATTATTCTCCAATAAGTTTTTATTTAATTTTATGTGTGATGTCATATAAAAAGGTTTCATTTTTATAAAACAAGTCAATTCTGTTCTGTGAAGATGATATTTGCTCACCTTGTGACATCCCTGGTACTTAGCTGGTTTTATGTAAAGAATTTATAGTGATATATCCTAGATCTGCTTAATAGCATCCAAATTATATTTCAGTAGGAAGCATATTCTGATTTTACTAACTGAGACAGTTTATGTGTGAGGTGCTAAGTCCCTAATTTCTCAGTTGACAATCTTTGAACTCAAGAACCACTGAGGCAACTTGATGATGAATTGAAATTAGAAGAGGCACAAAAGATGATCTGGCTACAAATAAGGCCACATTTTAATGCAGATGAAGAAGACATGTTTTTTTTAAAGGACTATTCCTCCTTAAATAAAGTCACCAATAAATGAACAAGTTCTGTGAGAGAATTACTGTCTGGCTGTGATCTTTGAAAGCTGACTAAAAATACAAAACAAAAACAAAAACAAAACTCACAAAATTTTGGTACCAGAGAAGAACTAACACTATCTATGGCAGCTAGTAGGTATAGGGCAGCATGATCTGAATAAAAAGAAACATTTAATGTATAATTAAACTAACGTTGCAGGAAGAAAGATGTGGCTTAGAGTTTTCCTTGTTTTAATGGCATTGAATAGACAGAAATATAAACACAATATAGAGGCATTAAGACATTTTAGAGGAGTTTTAATCCAGCTACATGACTCATCTACACATTTTGTTGGGATTGGAACATTATCGCATGTAAACAAAGTGTAAAACAAATGGGTGGGACAAGAAGATCACATAGGAAGATTATAGCCTTACTTAAGATAGGTATGATAGCCATAAACCTATGGAAAAAAAGTACTACAACAATGGTGAGCTCAAATTAATATTACTTCAATTTCAGACCATGATATATATTTTAACAGACACCATATATTGATACCTTATGTAATATGGCTTGATTGTTCCTACATTTAAATGGCTGAGAAGCCTAGCTCAGGCTTGGTCAGAGCCAGGCATAGAATGTGAGTGCCTAATATCTTGTTTACTTGTGGATTCATAAAGTTCTAATTGTACCTTGATAAACAGAAAGGGGTAATAATATTAGCTGGATTGTAGAAAAAAAAACTGTTGAATTAAATCCACCTGTATACTTTAAAGATTTTCTAACATCAGAACGGGAGTCAGGGAATTTGCTACACTGGGGAAGAGGCTTTACCTATATTTCCACAGGTGATGAAAGACAATCAGTTCCATCAAAATCTGTAAAGGTACAAGTAAACATAGCTTCCATATGAAAGGCAGGACTCAAGGAAGGAAGAGAGACAAAAAGAAGGCAATATAGACAACACAAAACTGATCACCATCTGTGGGGACTTCCCAACAAACTGGCTGAAAAAGGACAGATCATTCATCAGACTGGAATAATGCTGATTATGTTGAAATGGTCCTTGATGCTGAATGACAGATGATTAGGACTACGGTTGTGATGGATTATCACAGCAACGAACCTCAAAAGGACATTTGGACAGTTAAATTTGTGGGATTCGTAATTGTTTGGTTGTAAAAGTTAAACTGCAAACAATTTTAAACCTAGAAAGAGGAAAGATGTAGAGAAATGTTAATCCAGCAACGTGGTTGCTCTGATCATATTCAACAACCTTCTAGATCTCTGTGATCTGTCTGGAACACAGACATACCCTGAACATACACCATTAATCCCTCTAGCTGGAATCCTTCAGTCACACCTTTAGTCCCAAACAGTGATGTCTAATTGAGGGACAGACAATGTGATGAATCAGAGAAAGATTTGATAGTCAGAGGTAGGATAAAAGCTATTGAAGATCATTGCAGGGAAAGTGAGGGCTGGTCAGTAGTTCAGAAAGTCAGATGGGAGTCAGTGCCATAAGTTCAGTGGAAGTGACTTTGTGAGTATGTGAATGGTAGAGCAGAGGAAAAGAAAATTAGAAATTTAAGAAGAAAACCAAGTTGCTTACCAAGTTCAGAAGGGAGAGCAGTAGGCTTAAGAAATAAGCCACAGAAGATCAAAAATTCAGGTGACAGCAGATGCTGGCGAGGATGTGGAAAAAGAGGAACACTCCTCCATTGCTGGTGGGATTGCAAGCTTGTGCAACTACTCTGGAAATCAGTTTGGCAGTTCCTCAAAAAAAAAAAAATGGACATAGTACTACCGAAGGATCCAGCAATACCTCTCCTGTGCATATATCCAGAAGATGTTCCAACTGGTAATAAGAACACATGCTCCACTATGTTCATAGCAACCTTATTTATAATAGCCAGAAGCTGGAAAGAACCCAGATGTCCCTCAACAGAGGAATGGATACAGAAAATGTGATACATTTACACAATGGAGTACTACTCAACAATTATAAACAATGAATTTATGATATTTGTAGGTAGATGAATAGATCTGGAGGATCATTCTGAGTGAAGTAACCCAATCCACAAAAGAACTCACATGATATGCACTCACTAATAAGTGGATATTAGTCCAGAAACTTAGAATACTCAAGATACAATTTGCAAAACTCATGAAACTCAAGAAGAAGGAAGACCAAAGTATGGATACTTCATTCCTTCTTTGAAGGGGGAACAAAATACCCATGGAAGGAGTTACAGAGACCAAGTTTGGAGCTGAGACTGAAGGAAGGACCATCCAGAGACTGCCCCACCCTGAGATCCATGCCATAAACAACCACCAAACCCAGACACTATTGCATATACCAGCAAGATTTTGCTGAAAGGATATATATATATATATATATATATAGCCAGAGGAAAAATATAATAAAAGAATGGAGAGGTTGAAAAATACATCTTCCTTCTCTTTCATGTAGCTTTGAGTATAATTAATTTCAATTTACTAAATCTTATATATATATATATGTGTGTGTGTAAATATATATGTATATACATATATGCATATATATGTAGTCATAAAAAACTGAAGTCTGTTTACATTCTTTTATGTGCTTTTTAACCATTTTAAAGTTTACTCAGACTCTATAGTTTCCCTTTTTTTCTCTTAGCCTTATTAAAGAATAATGAAAATCCTTTGCATTTGCAATATATAAATTATTATGTGTATAATTTGAACATATCTGCTTTGAGCCTACTTTCTCTTTCATTTTCTTAATAATACTTCACATAGTTTTGTAAAAATAAGGTGTTTTAATTTTTATGAAGCAAAATTCATCAAATTTAACAGCACACTTAATGGGCTATATGTTATCAAAATCTAAAAAAGTGTTTTGTGTTTATTTTTAAATGATCACATAAAATATTTTAATTCATAAGAAAATTTTCATATAGAATTTTTATATTGTTTGAATAAGTTTTGCCCCATGAAATTAAAATCCATGTGACAGTCTTTGTTGATTTATTAATATTGCTTGATATTTTGTAGTATTGGAGCTGTGGTGATATAATTTACTCTATTTTTGAGACAATTTCTCCAAATTATCCTTAAGCACTGTCTGTCTTAGTTGAAGATAGGTTTCAGCTTGATTGGAAGAAGATATACAGCAAGAAAAGTAGTATTTATTTTCAGTGCTTCATAGACACTGACTGCTGGGCTCCTATCAAAAGGGAAACAGGTGATTCTGTTTTATTATCCATCCCAGTTATATCTGTGAGAGTATTTCTTGAGGATACGGGCAAGGGAATTGGCAGGTCGGTTGTAGAAGATCTTGTAAGTTACAGAGTTTCCAGATATGTGAAGTTTGCTTACTTTGTGAGTTTGGGAAATCTTCCTTTTCCTTTCTAGAAGGAATGCTTCAATGCAGAGGAAATTGTTATAGAGCAACCCGCAAAAGGTTAAGCCTCACAATGTCTCATAAAGATTTGAATAAACAAATGAAGTCAGTAGTCATTGGCTTTTGGAATCTCTCAACTGGGAATGCAGGTAACCAACCAATCAAAAGAAGCTTGTAATTTAGGATTTTGTTTTTTTGTTTTTTTCCAAGCTGGCAAACTAACTCCCCCAAACAACTCTTAGTGGGAATAAACATCCTCTGTTCTTCCCAGGTGTCCTGATTGAGGGTACCCAAATTGCAATTCTAAATTCCCCATAAATGTTTTCTAGAATCACCTTTGAAGTCTTTTTTTTTTTTTTTTTAAGTTAATAAAGTGCTTGAACTCAAGTAAACTTTATTTTAATCAACGGTCCCAAAGCGTAAGAGTGGTGCTTGTAGCAAATAGGATAGGCACACCACAAGATGCTATAAAGTCCTTCATGTAAGTGAAAAGGTGACAGCTATATTGAGAGAGGAGGTGACCAAGAAGGAGACAGGAGAAAACCATTTACATAAGTTCTGGTAAAATATATTATTATAATTGTTTTATTTTATTATTTTTTCATTAATCCCTACCTGTGTCAAATGTACAGACCGAGCTTCATTTCATGTGTGCATGTAAAAGGAAATAAATCACCATTCTGGAAACTATATTTAATAAGATATCTGTGGTGGTCCTCATTGATTAGAAGTCCAGCTATTCATGGTAAGAGGTTACTACTATTTCTATTTCATTTACATTTATATATGTCTTGTCTACTCTATATTGCCCATGAATCCTCAGTTGGAGGAGGCAGGAAAATCAAAATATCATACACACACACATACACACACACATACACACACACACACACAGAGAGAGAGAGAGAGAGAGAGAGAGAGAGAGAGAGATGATTTGTCACTTTGCTTCCAGAACTGTGTAGATAAAATTGTTATAAATCTCCCCCCCTCCCCAGCTGACACTGATAAGTAATTGTCTTGTATTTCGTAACCACTTCTATTAAATATCTTAACTCACAATGGTTTGGTGGGACTTAGTGGTGATTCCAACTTGGTAATTTAAGAAACTGCTTTTCTCTTCATAGGTATGCATTAAAGGAAGTATTTGAAAAAATGGCCACATTAAGTAGGGATGTCATTGTTAGTCAACTTTCTCTGTAGTTTTAAGACTCCTCTGCTGTTGACACCATCCATTTGGTTTATATGCATGGCTTCATTATAACCAGGGAGATCCTTGGTACATAAACTTGCAAAACTTCACTTCAGTCGAACACCCTAGGAACAAAACAAAATTCTTCCTTCCTTTCCCTCAAAGGCACAGAGGGAATCAATTTAAACAGTTTAAAAAGTGAAATTTTCTCTTCTGTATTTTTAACATCAATATATAAACCAAGCAGCAGGTTCAACAGAGGCCGAAGCAGAACACATGTTGACCAAACCAAAAGAAAATAAAATTGTGTTTCATTTTACAATTTCTCTGACAATTAATAAAGAAGTATATTGTTCATCTAACCATGAAATTGCCAGAGATGATTTTTATTTGTAGAATTATTCATAGAGAAATAGATGCTAATGAAGAGTTAAAAGAGCCAGACTATAGTAAAGAGTTTTTAAAATGATCTATGCAAATTTGAAAACAAAGACCAGAGCAAGTTGTAGTGACTTTCAAATATTCCTCCTCACAAAACATCTGAATGTTTCTCCTTCTGAAATGATTCCCTTTGAGATTACTCACTGTTGGTTTTGAGAGTCTCTCACATACCAGGTCTCGGGTGTATTCTGGAGCAACCCTCAACCTCCTACCTCCCAAGGCTGTCTGTTTCCATTCTTTCTGCTGGCCCTCAGGGCTTCAGTCTTTCCTCCCCACCCAATACCAGATCATGTCTGCTCTCCCCACCCCCCTCATCCCCTTTCCCCCCCAGGTTTCTCCCTCCCTCCCTCCCTCCTTCCCTCCCTTCCTCTCTCCCATGTACTAGACTGTTTTACATCCCTAGTAACACCCAAGGTTGTATTATAGAGATGAATATAAGGATTTCTCGGTGATATTGTTTATTAATGACATTTATACCATATGCCTTGCTACCAAATTAGCTGCAGCTCCACCCTAGAAACCAAGAGTCTGTCAATACACTCCAAGGGAGCAGCCCAGTGCCATTTCTTTTTGTAATCTTGCTTTAAAATTTTATTTCCCTGCAGTAAAAATGTAAGACTCTTTAAGAGTCTGTTGGCAGTTTGATCAACCCTCTCCCAGAGCATTTATCTCGTTGCTCTCTAGTTACTTGTTTGATTAGATTGTGGGATCTTCTGGGGCTGAAATGGACTTTTGTTTGTTCCCTGAAGTTCTCAGCACAGTGATTGAAGTATGCTGGATGGTAATGATATTTCCAGGCAATGTAGTGCTCTTAACATCTGCTTTAAACATCTGAATCTGGAAAATAATGATTTTTATATTATTATGTGAATGTCAATTCTTAAAGCTTACTAGTAAGCCAAGCAATACCTATAAATATAGTTCAGAGTATTTGTGAGGCCACATGCATATTTGTATGCATGGGTGAATATTTGTATGTCTGTGTATATTAATGTTTGTATATATGCATATCTCTGTGTATAAATATGTTTATTTGTCTTTTTATGTGTGTATGCTGTCTATGTTTGTGTGTCTCTGACTGTATTTGTATATATCTCTGTGTGTGTTCGTCTGTATCTCCGTGTCTCTGTGTATTTAGTGTCTGTGTGAATCTGTGTGTCAGTGTATTTTTTTGTCTGTGTGTATATCTCTCTGCCTGCCTACCTGCTTGCCTGCCTGTCTGTCTGTCTGTCTGCTTATCTGTATCTGTCTGTCTGCTTACCTGTGTCTGTCTTTGTCTTTCTCTCTCTCTCTCTCACTGTGTATGTGTAATCCTACAGAAAGAATTAGAAAAAGCCTTCTAGGTTATTCCAGCTCAGATATCATACTAAGCCATCATCTCTGAACAAAACGTCAAGTAACTAAGGAATGTTGAGAACTGGAGAGATATTCTTGCCCTGGCTGTCTTGCATGTTTTTATTTACTGAATTGTATGTGGAGATGAGGAAACACAAGTGACTTCCCGTTTGAGTGAAGAAAAGGCACAACGTGTCGGTGTCAGGTCTCTCCTTCTACCATTTGGGGATCAATCCCAGGTCCCCATGCTTCTCAGTAAGTGCCCTTACCCACAGAACAACCATATGAATTCCAGTTTCTTACTTTAAAAACCATTTCCAAACAAAAGTCAATAAGAATGCCAGAAGAAAACAGGTAAGTCCCTATTGAAGATATCGTGTACGTTAGACACAGGAGCCAGAGGCCCCTGGTGGAGCTGGCCTGATCTTGTCTCTGACACTTAGCTTTCACGGTAATAGGAAACCCCGAGAATGCTTCCAAAAGAGAGAAACAACCAACTGTCTTACGCAGATGGGATGCTTATGAACCACAACAAAGACCTGCAAGACACGACAACTCTGCCACTTTCAAAAATACATAAATATTAAAGAAAAATGACCTTTATTTAAATTCAAAGGGCAAAGTTAACAGTCTTAGAATTTTTAATGAGTAGCAATACAAAGGGTTGGTAATTTTCTGTCTTGCTGCTTCAAAATAGTTGTGTAGCTCATAGTAAAGGGACAGGTTCAAACTGAATACTTCAAGTCAGCATTGACAGAAGTCGAAGTGACAGTTCTAATGCAGATCTGAGGAGAAGTGGGCTCAAGAGGTCTAGAACTGGAAAAGTCATACACTTGGCAAATGACATAGAGGATGGGAAAGAAGGTTTGAGAGATGGGAACAGACTGAGAAAGGTCAAGGCAGAGAAAGGACAAGTGGGAATTGAATCTACTTCTGGCACTCTGGCTGCTGGATTATTTCACAAATACCACTGTTCTGGGTGCCATTGCTTCTGTCTTCAGAAGAAACAATCTTTCTTGTCTGCCTTATCTTTGTTATTTATTTATTTATTATTCTTTAATCTTTTTTTATAGTTCAGTCTTTATCCCCCTCCTGGCCCACCCTCTGACTATACCTCCTCCCCAACCCCCCACCCCCACCCCGTCAGACCTCCCCAATCTATGGGGCCTCCAGTCTCTTGAGGGTTAGGTGCATCTTCTCTCACTGAGGTCAGGCCAGGCAGTCCTCTGCTATATATGTGTTTGGGGCCTCATATCAGCTGGTGTATGCTGCCTGGTTGGTGGCTCAGTGTCTGAGAGATTTTAGGGGTCCAGGTTAGTTGAGACTGCTGGCCTTCCTATAGGGTTGTCCTCCTCCTTAGCTTCTTTCAGCTTTTTCCTAATTTACTCCCAGGGGTCACTAGCTTCTGTCCATTTGTTGGGTGTAAATATCTGGATCTGACTCTTTCAGCGGCTTGCTGGGCCTCTCAGAGGGCAGTCATGCTAGACTCCTGCTTATAAGCACACCATAGCATCAGTAATAGTGTCAGGCCTTGAAGCCTTTCAATTTGGGCCTACCACTGGATCTCTTTTCCCTCAGGATCTTCTCTGTTATTGTGCCTGCAGTTCTTTCATACAAGAACAATTCTGGGTCAGAGTCTTGACTGTGAGATAGCAACCCCATCCCTCCACTGATGCTCTGCTTTTCTACTGAAGGTGGATTTTACAAGTTCCCTCTTCCTACAATATGGCTGTAGTGTCTATTTCTGGCTGTCAACTTGACTACATCTAGAATGAACTGCAATCCAGAATTGGAAGGCTCACCAGTGATCCTAATCTGGAGGCTGGAAGATACAATTTCTGACCTGGATCTTGGCATGGAGATCGTGAGGCATACTGTTTATGAATTCCAGAAGATGAAGACAGGGAGATCTCTGAGTTCAAGGTCATTTGGGATTAAAGGTATGGTGGCACACACCTTTAATTTGGGCTATAACTTCGGCTGGAGACCTACATGAGGACATTGGAAGAAGAAAGATTTATTCTCTCTTCTTTAACTGTTTGCCTTGTGAGACTGAGCAACTGCTAGATCCTTGGACTTCCATTCACAGCTACTGTTGGCCATCGTTGGGAGTTGGACTGCAGACTGTAAGTCATCAACAAATTCCTTTACTATATAGAGACTACCCATAAGTTCTGTGACTCTAGAGAACCCTGAAAAATACAGAAATTGGTACTAGCATAGTGGGGTTCCTGTGACAACCTGACCATACTTTGGGTACGACTGGAAGGACTTTGGAACTTTGGGTTAGAAGATGCATTCAGTGTTAAGAGCTCTGTGGAATGTTGTGTAGGAGCTTGGAAGATAATGTTGAGAACACTACAAACCATGGAGGACTGGCTTGTAAAAATTCAGAGGGAAGATTAAAGACTCTTATCAGGGCCATTGCTATTTTGATTATGAAGATCCTGTGGTTTTGGCTAGCTGGGGCTGAAGAATCAACTGGGGCTGAAGAATCAACTGTGATTAACAAGATACGAGAACTAAGCTAAACCTTTGTATTACTGGGACTATTAATGCTAGTTAGCTGGAGCTAAGAAATTAGTAGTGATTAAGAAGAGACCAGCATCACTGAGATGAATTCTTCTGGGAAGTGTTTTCTGAGAGCACAAAGAAGCTCTAGAGATAGTCAAAGTTTTACCTTATGCAGCATTCAGAGTTGGTAATGTGTAAGAGTCACCCAGGTGGTACTGGCTTTGAAGGCATGAAGGGGTCATGAAGATCAGCTGAGGCTTGGCACTCTGAGAGGTCATGGAAGGCCATTGGTGAAGGTGCAGCCTCAGTTGCCTTCGGTGGCTCAGGACTGAAGGGGTCATACACAGGAGTTGAGGCTTGGCACCATGGAGAGTCAATGAGAGGCTATTGTTGAAGCCTAGATTCAGTGTTTTGGAGATGCCAGTACCGTAAGATGACCACCAAGAACAGCAGCAGCAGTGGAGTACAGGCATCTGGAGCCTAGAAGACAAGGTGTGTGCTACAAAGGGCAGAGCTGGAGAAATGACCCAAGCCTTGAAGGAGGCCAGAAGATCATGATCCAGACACTGCATGGTTGGAGTTTGATTTTGTTTTTGATTGTGACTGTGCCCTGATATTTGTCTCTCTTGAAGGAAGAAAGTATTTTAGTGGCATCCACAGATAAGAGACTTTGAATTTTTAAGACTGTGAATTTTAAAAGACATTGGATATTTTTAAAGGATTGAACTTTTAATATCTAGACTGTGGGACTTTTAAAGTTATTTAGATCTTGGGGATGAATAAGAAAGTCAGGAGTGAGGCTTAATAGTCATGTGTTTGTGTGTCAAGTTGACAAGGGGTCAATTGTACTGGCTGTGTGTGTGTGTGTGTGTGTGTGTGTGTGTGTGTGTACTTGACACCAGCTGGAGTTATCACAGAGAAAGGAACTTCAGTTGAGGAAATGCCTGCATAAGATCCAGCCGTAAGGCATTTTCTCAATTAGTGACCAAGGTGGGGAGGGCCCATTGTGAGTGGTGCCATCCCTGGGCTGGTAGTCATGGGCTCTATAAGAAATCAAGCTGAGCAAGCCAGGGGAAGCAAGCCAGTAAGTACCATCTCTCCATGGCCTCTCTGCATCAGCTCCTGTGTCCTGCCTTGTGTGAATTCCAGTCCTGACATCCTTT
>NC_034597.1:71077235-71078774 GCF_900095145.1 Mus pahari
AATGGAGAATGTGTGTGTAAATCTTCTGTGAGGTAAGGGGTTGGGACCCAGACTATGTTGATGCCTTCATTTCCATCATCTCTATCATCACTGTCACCACTGCCAATGCCATTTAATTGAAAACAGGCAAAGTGGAAGCATGGACATTACTGATAGAAAATACATGAATATACAGTGAGTATAAGGAGAGATATTTAAAACCNCCAATAATTAAAGAAATAGAAGTAAAAATTACACCTGTATTTCATTTTNATTATATATGCTAGCANTTTGGATTTTATTTTATTAATGACATGAATACTATAACAAAAGAAAATTTCAAGAGTTGGCAAGGAATATTGGGAAATTAGAATTCAGGCACATTGTTGGTGATCAATAGATATTTATACCATTCTACAGCTCTACTGAGAAATGATAGGAATGATCCTAACGGCATAGAAAAACATAAAACCCAGAATCTGCTTATAAACTAATAACCTTATCTCTGTGTATAGTTACAAAACAAACAAACATAAAACAGCTCAAAGAGTTTGTGTTATGTCATTACAATATTTTTCACAGTAGTCAAGAGGCAGAAGCATCTGAATGCCTATTGACAGCTAAATGGATAAATAAATCATTTTATGCACATACAGTGGTATTAAGGCATAAAAAGAAACCCTGTCAAATGCTTAATCATAGATTGATCTTAAGGGAAGTAAAGAGGAAATAAAGCATTCACAACCCAGTGAGGATGGGAGCAGAGATGCTTAGATTTCAGGAGTACTGCTAGACTTCACTGGTAGCTCTATAGGTGACACTTGGTTTTGTCAGGGCTCTGGGGAAGAAAAATAGCAAAAAGGTGTCTAGCCTCCCAGCATTGGAGCCAGCTGTTTGTCTTGGTAACACCTGTTTGCACTTGTCACATTGGCTCCTAATGGGCCTGCCTGGTCCACTCCTGGTATGAACATACACCACACCACACCCCCCCCAGCTGAGGTAGAATCCTGTTGATGTGTTATCTTCTTTGTAATAGACTGTATTCTAGCTCATTGAACAAATATCCCTGATGATTAAAGTTCTTAATTGATAAGAAGTAGACTGAAAGTCTAATAATAATACCACGTAACTTTTACGTGTCTGTGGGACTAGCCTGGTGTTATGGGATGGTATTCATTTCTCAGTGGGCAACACTATTTTCCTTCTGGGATCTGTAAAGTGTAAGGTTCTGTCATGTTGGAAGTGCTTATGTCATGTGATCTATGTAAGCTAACTTAGGTGTTTTAGATATGTTATAATCAGTGTCATCCAGACATTAAGCACTCACTTGGTATACAAGGTATTTTTATTCAAAACCAAGTGTGTTAGGAATGGGTACAGCACTATCAGAATGTTCAGAGCACACTTGGCTGAAAGATTGGCTACCCTAAACCAAAAGAAAGTAGGACACATAANGGTTCTTTTTTTCTTTCCATTTTAAACAAATGAATAACAAAAACATTTAAAGGAACTACAAAGCCAAGGTAAGATTATAAAACAAAGATGAAATATTATTTGAGG
>NC_034597.1:71087922-71089361 GCF_900095145.1 Mus pahari
CACACACACACACACACAGAGAGAGAGAGAGAGAGAGAGAGAGAGAGAGAGAGAGAGAGAAATGAAAAGTAGATCTTTATGTCCTATTCACAGAGAGTCATTCTGAGAAAAGAGATGGACTCTCACTATTAAACAAAGCGAAAGGACTTCAATGGGAAAAGAAGAATTTCATCTCATTTCCATTATGAAGAGTAGCTGGCATGTTTTGAGGTCACTAGCAGTCATGCAGCTAGTTAAACATATGAGCTTCCTCTATTAAAATATTGATGCACAATGGGCATTGCCTTACTATATTAGAGATAAACAGAAAATAATAAAAGTCTTTGCTTATTCTAGGCATCCAGACTTAATATAAGACCATCCACAATGTGGAATCATTAAATGATGTTTCCACTTTCACATTTTAAAATGAAGATGAGTGTATGATTATAAATTTAAATGTCAACTCTCAGTTTCATATGAAGTAATTAAACAGTGGAGAAATACAAATGGATACCTGGTAAGATAAAGATAGTAATCCACAGATCATATATATATTAAAAGCTGCATGTTGACATCATTGAAAATATTAAAAATACTTTTCAGAGGACAAAGGGGAATTAAGTCCCTTCTTCTGCGAATGCATACCTTATACCATGTAATGAAATAATTCTCATTGAATGGTTAAAGAATTATCTAAAGACCCATAGCTTTTCAATTTGACCCTAACAGGTAAAAATAATTATTTCATTCATCTCTGAGGATCATTTAAATTCTTTGTTAGCAGAAACAGTTTGAAATTTTATTTGTATATGTCTATTCTGAGCTACTTTGATGGGAGAAGGGATACCTGAGGCCATTGTAGGAGGATTGTACTGACACTTTCTAAACTTTTAGAATAAGAAAGCTGTAGGTGGCTGCCAATTCATTTGTCTTACAAACGGAGCATATGTTCACATGCTGGTGTCTTATAAACCTGAAGGCATCAACTGCAATTGTCACTAACTCCAACCCAATATTTGTTTTCAATCATTTCTAACCCGAGAGGCCTGGATGATACAAACCCAATTTAAAGGCTAACAAAATTGTCTTCTCCTCTCTGTATTGCAGTGCATGATCCATCTCATGTACAGGAGACCTTCGCTGTCTCTCTGAGCTGAAATACTCATTTTGTATCAGCTTTTCAATACAAGTCTAAAATCAGTGATANCAAAGACTCAGATGTGTTTNTGATACCTGATTAGTTGAATTGCTCTGGGCTTCCCTTGGTATTGCACTGTACTCAGTTGTATTTTTCTCTCATGCAAAAGGAATGACAAGTAGTTTGCTTAATACAGAGTTCACAGGTGTGACCNGGCAAAGGGGTTGAAGCAGTAACACTTTGTGAGAAGTAGACTCCATTTTCTTTTCTCTAAAATGATAATGTGATGATGTCTCCAAAGGAGATTTTTATAAGGATT
>NC_034597.1:71095503-71096636 GCF_900095145.1 Mus pahari
TTCATAAAAGGATTTAGATGATTAATCAATAATTTTGAAGTTTCACAGTTAGAAATTGTTAAAAGCTCAGTTATAAAAATGATACAGTTTCACTGTATTCAGTTTTCACCTTTTTTCTCTTTTCAAATTTATATTCTTTTATATATTACATTCTGATGGGCAATTTCCTCTCCTTCCCTTCCCCTCAGTCTTTCCAGCTTTTCCCGACTACCTCCCCTCTCCCCCATGACCATTCCTGATCTGTTGCTCCCCAGAAAAGACCAGCTCTCTCAGGGACNTCAGTCAAACATGACATCTCAAGCTACAATAAGACCAGACANATGCAGTCACATCAAGGCAGCCTAGTATGAGGAAAATGTCCCACAAATAGACACAAGAGTCAGAGACTCAATTGATCCCACCATCAGGATTCCCACAAGAACACCAGGCTACATTAAATGGCTTTAATATCTTACTAACAGACATGGAAATGTTTCAAAATCATGAACTCATAATAAATTAAAGAATAAAGTTTAGGACTATTAGTAACTAAGATTTTAGAAACTATGATTTGATATTTAAGAATGAGGTATAAANAGAAATCCTGGAATAATGTTTGTCACTATTTGTTTTGAGTGAGTGACCTGTGAATTATTGAAGTAAAAATTGTTCAGATCAGTTCAGCATTGCCTAGAAAATAATAATAATAATAATAATAATAATAATAATAATAATTGTTGGAAACTAAAAAGGGGCCCAGGGGAAAAGGGGGAAGGGAAAAACTCACTCCTTGCCAGAGTTTTACCTATTCTATGGTCTGTCAGGCATGGGAGAGCTGGTAGCTACCTTCCACTCATCCCCGGGTGGGCTTTTAAGTCTCTGACCCACTTTTGGGGGGTGGCAAGGGGCAGCCCTACCTGGGATTCTCAGACCTACTTTGCTAAAGTCACAGGGGTTATAGGAGAGAGGAATGAGGGAAGAGAGGTTCCCAACACTGAGGAGAGTGAGTGCAGCGGATTTTGATGAGCAGAGACTCTCTATGGTTTTAAAGCTTTATTCTAGAAATGCAGGGGGAAAGAGAAGGGAGAGAGGGAGAGAGAGAGAAGGGAGAGAGAGAAGGGAGAGAGAGAGAGAGAGAGAGAGAGAGAGAGAAA
>NC_034597.1:71097356-71098259 GCF_900095145.1 Mus pahari
AATAATATTTACAGGTTTAAAACTGAACCATATGAATGGCAAATTCACATAGTCAGGAAGAATGTGAATAGAAACACAGTGAAACAACATTGAAATGAACCTGACATAATACAGCCCANNACAGATGGAATATGCACCAGGTAAACCAGAAAGGTATTTCTGAGGTCCTAAAATCTAAAGTGGTGCTTGATGCAGGGGAAGCAATGGTGACCGGCCTTGGTGGCTAAAGAACTGTGCTTTTCAGATGCAGGCTTAGGAATCTGGACAGCAGATGATACCCAGCTTGGGAGAAATGTGAAGGCGTTGATGCTTGGTNGAGAAACAGTGGCACTGTGAGAAAAGGAATGGCAACCTGAAATGGTTTTCTTGGATAGCCACTACTCTCGATCTAGACCACAGCCTGAGGACTCCGGCATTGCTCCCATCTCATTGGATCAGAGTGAGATCAGGCATGTGCATTTAACAGCAAGGAAAGTTTGTTGACTTAGGGACTTTTGGAGACAGGCCACACTATGTATTCCAGGCTAGTCAGGCTTTCTGATTATAGACCATACTGGCCTTGAACTTTCACAGATCCTGGTCCTGCCTCTGCATATTTAGTGCAGAGACTAAAGACAAGAACCACCAGCCCTAGCCATGAACACATGCGTTTTAGTGGATGGCCCATTGTGAGTATCTCTTGACTTATTTATGAAGGAACTGTTATAAAACTGAAATTTACATTGCCTAAAGGCATACATTCCTCCATGTATCTCTGCTCCCACTATTCAAGGAGTACATCTCTGAGAAGGCCTGAAAGGTATCCTCTCAATTTTAATTCTAAAAGATACAGGACAAAACACTGGCTTCCATTTTCTTCTTCAATCACATACCTATTTTTAAAAAGTGAATCTCTTGTCCCAT
>NC_034597.1:71101178-71101724 GCF_900095145.1 Mus pahari
TTTGTTTTGTTTTGTTTTAAGATATAGACTTACTATGTTGCATTGGCTGGCCTGTAACTTGCCATATAGACCAGGCTAGCCTCAAACTCACAGATGCCTGCCTCTAGAGTGTTGGGATTAAAGGTTTGTGCCACCATTCACAGCGCTTCCCCACTTTTTTTCTGGAGTCCCTTGGTGGACTGTTTTAGGTTGGTTATGTAGGAACATATTCTAGATTGTTTTTTTTTTTTTTTGTTTGTTTGTTTTTTTAAGCTTAAACAGGCAGACAAATTTCATTCTGCATCAGACAACTGATCATTAGGTAAGAGAATGAACACAAGAGTATTTACCAGGATGTAGTACTACATCATCTTTTCCCTTATGAAAGTGCCACAGAGTTGGCTAAGCTGACCCACTGTCAACATCTGACCAGCTGGATGCCCTTGCCTTTTGGTAGGTCCAACCCAAGACACTCTGTCACTCTGGCTATCTGCACGACCTTTCCGTCCTTGGCTACTATGTACTATGATTCTAGGCTAATTTTATTAGCATTTCTAACACTACCTT
>NC_034597.1:71102724-71103848 GCF_900095145.1 Mus pahari
CTATCTCCATCTGTCATTAAGACAACCAGAATGACTCGATCATTCAGGAGCATTCACCATCCTGTCACTGTGATAGTGAAGACAGCCCCTGTCACAACGCTGTCTTNTTCAGCATTTGCATGCTGAGGGGGACGGTGAGGCGAATAGTAAGTATCACTCCTCTGCTTCAAGTTTTATGTTTTAAGCTATGTCACATACCCTTTGGGGGCATAATTATAAGCCACTCAATTTTATTGGAATAGGAGATAACTTTACAGTTTTAAAAATGATGAATTTATTTTTGGTGCCTGAATCAAATGCAATTTAAAGTTCCAGGATGTTTACATTTTATTAGTAACAAATTGATAGCATATGGGTTTCTTTCTGTTCCCGAGTCAGCAGCCCAACTTTCACTCTCTATTTCATTCTATTATCAGAGGAGTTTTTTTGATACAAGTATAAGCAAATATTTTCTTATAGTGCAGCAGAAATGAGACACTCAAATGTTTTAACAAATCAGGTTTTCTAGTTAATTTGGGTTTATTCAAGCCCAGGATATTGAATGTCTTTGATTACTCAGGGGTATTTCTAGATCTGAAGCTTCCCAAGATTGTATTTCAGCACACTGATCTGCATATTATGAAGTTTTCATGAATATGAACTTTTTTGAGTCTTACAGCACTGCTAGCCCAAGTTTTAACTGGAGAACTTGCCTCTCACTGCTTTTTATTATAAAATCTTTTCGATAATGGTATTTTAGACTAGTAGACATGATATTTATTAAATCTCTAGGTTATGGTGACCTTTACCCTGAGTATACATTCAGTTGTTATATCATTGAATCAGTAACACCCAGTTGTACTTTCAGCCTGCATAACACTTTATTTTGTTTTTACATTTTATATATTTTTGCTTAAGTATGGGAACACATGTGTCATAACTCCTATGTGTAGAGGCAACAGGACCACTAGTTGGAGTCAGTTATCTCTTTCAGCTGTGAACCCTGAGGGTGGAATTCAAGTCTTCTGGTTTGGTGGCAGTTGCCTTTACTCCCTGGCCCACCTAGCTTGCCATGATATTTACATTTTGATATTTCAGATGTATCTACTCCAGTTGTTCTAAACCTTCCTAAATCTACCATCGTA
>NC_034597.1:71108976-71112097 GCF_900095145.1 Mus pahari
ACATCTATCAGATAAAACAGAGGGAAATATTTGTATGACAGCTGATAAATGGTAGATTTGTTAGAAGAATGCAAATTCCTAAGCAGCACTGAAACTTAGAATTACAAAGAGTAGGAAACCACAGGAGGTGCCCTCCCCTGTTCTCAAGCTTCTCTGATTTCCTGAGCTTCAACACCTCTTGAGGTTTGTATTTCTGTTTCTGGCAAGTTTATTCCAGTTTTCTTGCCCTATTTCATATGTTAAAAATCACTTTCCTTCAGAGATAATTCAAATTCCATTTGTCAGATGACTCCTGATTAGGTTGATATGAAGGTCACAATCCATGATTTTAGAATAGCAGTATATACTCAAACTGAACCTCCTATCTCCCAAGTAATAGGTAAAATTTATTTATTTATTTTTATTTGTTTTTTATTTAATTTTCTTTTTTTAGGTCTCCTAGTATCCTATCCCTGTAGAGCTGGCAAGCATGTCCTTGTGGACTGGGTTAGGTTGTGGAAGTTGGGTTGCTTATCTGTTCATTAGAGAGGAAGAACAACACAAAGAAGATAGTGCACCTAGTTTCTTTCTCCAAACAGTTCTGCAGGACATGTGAACATGCGGATCTCTGTTTCTTACCCAAAGGAAATTTTGGGATCAAAGAACCTTTGGAGTTGTTCTATCTTTTCCAATAAGGAAACTGAGGCATGTAATAGTAGTAGTGTATGTATGTATGCAGATCCTTTTTGGGAGTCATTGGGAGACTTCAGGGTGTTTGGGAGTATGGCTTTGATATTTGTCAGTTATACTATTTGGAAACCTCTGAGCTTGTTTGCTTATATCTGTTGAAATAAACATCTATTCAGCTTTGTAAACAATTTAATGGGGTTTCAGGAATAAGAAACTAATGTATGGGTTTCTATTATACTATTGAGGAGAGAACTAGCCAACTTGGGCCTCATTGAAGTCACTACCATTGATGTTAACAATGGTTCTTTATAAGAGAGATGGCAGATCTAAGGCTTAAATTAAATCCCTCTGAATTTTAATCTAGGAGTGTTTATTTTATTACTCTATGGCATCTTACATTATGAAGACGATATAAACCTAAATTTAAATGGCTCTCTATATAAATGTGTTATGTTAATTTCTATTTCATTTCAAATTCAAGGCTGTAAGAGAGGATCTCTTGTTTATATCAACTTTGGAGACTCTAGCACACCCTACCTTGTCCCAAGGATCCAGTAAGAAAGTAAGGACAGATGCCCAGTGTGTTGCGTCAGAGGTTTTCTAATGAGAAAGCTGACCAAGCCTGTTTACTTCTAAATGATGCTTAGTCCTATAGCTGGATCTGAATGTAAATGCCATAATACTCTGTATAGAAGAAAAAATATTGATGAATAAATTATGTGATTTTAATGCCATTTTCAGTTTCTAAATTTAAGTATAGAATATATAAAATAATTATGCTCAATTTTAATCTTAGAAAAAATTCATAGGATTGGTATTAGACTATGTTAGTTTTTGTTACTCATCTGCTTTAGACAGAATGCACAAAACTCTCAGTCACATGATATATTTATATATAAAGTCATTGAAATTTATGTTTATTTCTTCTTTAAGAATATAAGACACCAGAAATAAAATAAACAAAACTGGTTGTATGTCTCTTATTCTTCAATGTTTAATTGCAGATCCCACATGACTTTGACGGCAGTGATTTTGTAACTCATATCTTTACAGGAATTAAAAATATTTGCCATAGTCATTATATTTCTTTCTCCTTCTAAGTAAAGATGAATATTGAGGAGAGACAGGTCATATCTACCTTTTCTTCCTGCAATGAATATTTTCAAGATTTGAGGAATAATAGAGGAATTGTAAATGTTACATTTTTTAGGAAATCAGAGTTCATTTTAAAATGACTAAAAATTGGAAGAAAAATACAGACTCATTTATAGCTATTAAAATGGTATTAATAAGGTATATATTATTCAGGGAATATTGAAAGTCAGGGACTATAACAGAGAAAATTGTTGTAAGTAGAGGCTTAATGAGCATATTCAGGGTTTATGCTAAGTAGCTGCAGGTGAGGAAGATGGATAACTTTGAGATTATTTTGTCCAATTCTCAAAGCTATTTTAGTACATGTGTGTAATTTTACATCATGTGTGTTCCATGTACAAAACAAAATGTACCTTAGAAATATAATTCTCATTTTAATAAATGTTTCTTAGTTTTACTAGAGATGTTATAAGGAAGATTTTCATTAAAACCAAATGTTAGAATTTTTCCTTTTGAAAAGCAAATAGAGAATATGTTAGTATTTGTTCTTTACTAAGGTGATTTTAACATAGTTTGAAATCTTAAAAAGAAATGAAATCATANCTATATAAGATATTCTAAAAGAACATTAAACATGATAGAATATATTTGTCTTTTTAGAAGAGTATGCTTTGAGAGGCTGGGTTATTTCAGAAATGACATTTTATTTGAAGTTTTGAAAGGTACTAATTTAATAGTAAGCATTGTTTGAGATATTTATTATGCTTAATTTTAAGAGTTTAATTACAAATGTTGATCTGTCTATCTCTCTATGAATTTATCATCTCTATCTATCTATCTATCTATCTATCTATCTATCTATCTATCTACCTATCTATCTATCCATCCACCTACCCACACACATTTATCCTATCTATCTATCTATCTATCTATCTATCTATCTATCTATCTATCTATCTATCTTCTATCTATCTACTTATTTGTGGTGAGTGTATGCCTTGGAAATTTTATGGCGCCCAGAGGATAACTTGTGATACTTGATTTTCTTTCACCATGTAGATCCTGGGGATCAAACTTAGGCCACCAGACTTAGCAAATATAACCCTGAATTCACTAAGCTATCTTTTTGTCCCTTGGTTTCACTTTTATTTTTCTAAAGAGCACATATTTCATTAATACTTTATCATGGCAAATGTTTCATTAACTACAAAAAGAATAAAATCACTTATTAACCTTTTATAAACCAATACCATCTGCNATGGGTAATCTAGGCTGTCAACTTCACAACATCTGTAATCAATTAAAATCCAAATAGCTGGGAAAATCTAGTAGAACTTTTCGTGGTTGAATCATCTGA
>NC_034597.1:71117854-71118919 GCF_900095145.1 Mus pahari
AACAAACAAAAGAGTGTATTGTTAGCCATTCTCCCATCCTTCCCCATAGAGACCTAAAGCCTTATACAAGGGTGACTGCATATGGGAAAAAATAAACAAAGTCNAATTTCTGAGGTTTGGTGGATATTAATTCTAAATTGATGCTGAGTAATTATGAATAGACTTCAAAATCATTTGGCTCTCTAGCTAAGTTTGGGGCTTACGAAATTCAGGTGATTAATGGAGGTTTGGCTGAATTCTGACTCGCAGTAGGTCCTTAGTCTTATTCTGTGGTTATTTCTCCAGCTCTAGAATATAAAATTGGGATAGAAATTGGCAGAATTTCCATACCACCATCCAATTCCTGCTTCAATGTGTGTCCTTTTCTTCACTGATACCCTTTCTTAACCAAGACAAACCTAGTGTTCTACTTACCAGCTTCAACAACATTGTTTTGAAGTAAAAAAAGGCAAAGCTGTGTTGTATATGCACGGTGTACTAGATATGTAATATTTCTACTGTAATTTTTATCACCATTTGCACTTAAAACCATTTTAAAACCATTAAGGAAAATCCAACAATACTGAACAAAATGAAGTATCTATTTTCAAATAATATACAAACCTAAATGACAGCCAATCCAACCACACTCCTAGCTAAACCAATGATTTTTAATATTTGTTTTTCTAGTGACTGCTTTTGCAGAAGAATGACCAACACTTGATTTCCTATTGATTCTGTTTTATGGAAGATGAAAGTTTAGCTTATTAGTGCTAACCCCACCAATCCCAATCTCATTTCCAAATGTATTAGAGCATGCCCTGTAGTGTTCTGTCTACTAATTACACTGAGATAACAGACGTACTTGTATGCATACTGTACCAGGAAATCTCCTCATCTCTCTCTACCTGCTTTTAAAAATCCTGACCTTCACATAACTTTTCAGGGATAAATCAGGGATAGCTCTGTGTAAAGGTAGATAGATAGCTTTATCTTTATGTTGTCAAATTGAACTTTGTGAAATTTTTTTCTTGAAAACTATTATTTATCTTATGATTATGGAAGCTCTACTCTACAAACTGTGTT
>NC_034597.1:71129780-71131093 GCF_900095145.1 Mus pahari
CCCCTTTGACTCAGATGTTCATAGCAGAGAAGAATCTAGCCCCTCTTACCAGTAGCCTGAATTTTAAAGAAAAATGACTTCAGTCAATAAAGAAAATCAAAGCAAAATGAGTTGATGTTTTATTAAATTCTGTAAAGTTTGTTGCTCTTCCAGTGTTTCTATAAATGACACACATGCTTCACTTTATCCCAGTTTTAGTTCAGAATATGTCTGAAAATTTGGGAGTTCTGGAATTTATTATTTCTTTTCTTATTCTCTTTCATTATCATTTGAGGGAAGAAGGTAATCAATTGTCTATGTGATCTCTTGCCTCTCATTACCATTATTACTTTTTAAGCAATGGATAATTCTGTAGGCTGGAGTTCATAATCCTTAATGTGTAGTTCAGTTTTGTTTAAAAAGACAAATTCAGTAAAATATTTTTTGATTAAAGAATGGTAATCCATGAGATGCTTGAGACAGTGAAAGGATTGTAACACAGAGATATCTTTGTCAACTAGAAATTCCTTGTTTAGTCTTCTTGTTGAAATACTTGAGAAGCTAATTTGGTTTGTTCAGGCTCCTGTGGTCACAGTGCATGAGTACCTCCATTAGTAATGAATAATTTGGGATTCATCAAACAAGTGATGTTGGTTCTTAGTAATTTAATATTGATAAGTGTAAATTTTGAGAGCAAAGAAAACATGACCCTAAAAATGAAACCAAGACCTATTTCTCAAAGAGCCTTTCATAATATTTAAGGAATAAAACTCTATCTAGTAAAGAGGAGAAGAGACTACTTAAGCTGAGTCAGAGGTGTCTTATGTGGTCGACTTTGTTTTTAGCTAAAATGATTTGATGGCTATATGGAAAATGATGAATGAAAAAAAAAAAAAGAAACTGAAAATTCAACTAAAGACAGGAAAATTCTTGCCACAGATTTTAGAATGCCAAGGCTCTGAGTAGAATATGGATCACTGAATGAAGNAAAAGGGTATGAAGTTGAAAAATCAGAAACTTAGATGAGTGATGCTGACCCTGGTAATGGAATGAGCTAAGGGAGTAGAAGGTAAGTTTGGTTGGGGAACTTCCCAGTGCGATGATGCCTTGAGGAAAGGGCCAGGTGGAATCTGCTGTATCCATATCAGTGACATTGTTTTGGAAGTGTCAAGTCTCAGATAGAATGAATTTAACACACGTTTGAATCAGATGCTTTATATTAAGGATACTGTTAGAGATTTTTATCCCAGTGACAGTGCACAACAATCAGGTATTGGAAAAAGACTTGGGATGAAAAGAAAAATAGTTTTAATTCTCCAATTTGCTTTTAATGT
>NC_034597.1:71132774-71134513 GCF_900095145.1 Mus pahari
AAAAAAAAACAAAAAACAAGCAAAAGTTTGACTTGGTAAGAATGTGTCTATATGGTAGGTGAAAATTTACCCATTTCTATCAACTCTTTACAAATATTTCCCATAGTTGTGCATTATCAAAGTGACTTAGTCAATGTGAAATCCAGGGTTAATTATATTGGCCTAAGATTCATTCTGAATCAAATTAGATCAATTACTTTTCAAAGAAGTTTTCAAAAAGAATATTTGTTATAAACTATACATGTCCATACATGCCAAGGAACAAATACAACATTAGAAAAGGGTGACTATGTAATAAAACATCAAAATAATCTTTCAATATTCAAAAGAGAAATTACTGGGTATAATAGAATGAAAAATGACTAAACCTTTAGTAAATTAAAATAATTAAAATAATATATTGCCTCAGCTAGGTTTGACTCACCAGGAAGGAAAGTTCCTTTGATGCTAAAATGATAGAAGTTTTAAGAGTAAAAGAAACATTTCAACAGGATGAGAAAGGAGAAATATGGGGAGAAAGTGACTCATATTGGTAATATTATGTTAGCCACCACTCACTAATAAACAGAACCTGCAAAAGCAAGAAACATGTCCTCAAATTGAACATGATGGAAAGAATGATTTGCTGCAGCTCACAACATTCAGAAAATGTTCAACTTTCAAAATTTTAAGACTCAGGTACATAAACAGGGATCGGTGCCAACTGCTCAGTTGTGCTTAGTGAGATATCCAGACTGAGTGTGTCTGATTCCTGACCTACTGACCTAGTTTTCTATTCACCTTGTTGTGCCAGGGAAATGTTAGTGATTCCCCAAAAAACAAACAGGAGCTGACCTGATGTAACTTACAGCAAGGTCTTTATTCTATGTGAGCTAGCTTGCCCTACCTCCCTACCCCCAATGCACCACTGTCATGCATGATGGTTTTGGTGGTTGGAGAGCACTGAATGTCTATCGGGGCAAGGTTTTATAGTAAGCAGCAAGCAGGGAATACATGTCCAAACATCTGATTGGAAAGCTACTATGGCCTTTAACATAATTGGCTGCTGCTGAAAGTCATATCATAAACTAAACTTCTGCTCCCATCTGCATTGGTGGTCATTAGGCAAGGTGTGGGCCTGTAACCCGGGGTGTAGGTTTGTTGGGGGAGTAACCTGGAGTCACTGGTCTTGTTGAGGGTATAACCTGGAAACTCTGGTCTTGTTGGGGATTAGCATAGAGACTGGAGCTAGGCTCAGGTTTTGTTGGGGGATGGGGCAACTTGGAAACTAATGCTACTTACCAGCCTGTTAGTTTACCTGAGTTCAAACTTAGGTCAGGTTCTCTAAAATGAAATCTTAACTTAAAAGATTTAGCATCTCAACCTGCTAATGAATTGTTTACAATCGTGCTGTTCCTATTTCCTTGTACACGACCTCTATGTCCATCCTCGTGCATCCATTTCTCTCTACAAGTGTGAAATGTTATAGGATGAGTGCAAAGAGAAAGGGGGGGAAAAAGAAGCAAAACAATATTCAGTTACTAACATATAAACTATGATTTTTTTAATAGTTGCAATAATTTTGGAGATAGTTTTATCCAGACAGAAAATATTTCCTAATTTTTGTAACCCATTCTTATAGCTTTACTAAAAACCTAATCATAGTATATTTACAAAGGGAGAAGGTAAGAACATCTCACATTTTCTCATCTTAATTCATGTTTTCGGGGACTGAAAGATAGAAAGATTGGAGAAGGCTT
>NC_034597.1:71134818-71137861 GCF_900095145.1 Mus pahari
TAGTTACCCTTTTTTGATCATTAACCACATGAGAATTGTTGCTGGGTTGCTAATGTCTAGAGAATGAGGAAAAGGCAAGTTGAATCATAGTATAAAGATGAGTTTTAAAGNAGTTATACATATATATGGATAAAACTCACTCCCACATTACCTCATAATTGAAAATTAGCAACTGAATGCTATTGTTTTCTCTTCTCTTCACATCCATCCCATAACATTCAGCATTCCTGAAGGCAAATGAATGCAATTTGCTGGACACATGTGCAAATGAGCATGTGCAAGTAATTAAGAAAATCATACACACACAGAGTACTGCTGGATCATCAATCATCGATCATCTATCTATGCATCTATCAAGTCTCACATGAGAACCTTCTAGATGGTGGTTAATAGAGAGACCCACAATCCCACATTTGGCCAATGTAGAAAGAATATGAAATTTCAGAATGCTCAGTCATACATGGAATATAAATATCGCAGTCCTGCCTCCAAATGCTGGGATTATTATGGAAAGGGGACAGGAAGACTGTGAGCTAGAGGTGATAGATGACCACAAAGAAATAGTGTCTTCTGGACACAACAGGACAGGTACATGTTTGAACTCACAGTGGCTGAGACAACATACACAAACCTGTACAAGCCCAAGGCAGACAAAATCCCAGCATGGAGATGTGGTTCCAAGGAACATTTTGCCAATGTCGGCAGGTGCCCCCTTGGAGATTCTTGAGGGAGAATTACCACTGCTCTGAGGACTGAATATTCAGTTCTCTTTGTATCCCTCTCTCTTCCCTCTGCTTTATGTGATTACTCCCTTCATATAACCAGGCATGGAGCTGCAAATAATGCCACTGAAGAGTATCATGGTGTTCTCCATGTGGTTTCAAAGGAAGAGAAGTGGTTGCTGATTTATGTTAACTATGTACTTCCAAAACTGATCGCCAACAGATTCTTGGATATTGCTTAAATATAGTTATTCTTTCTATAGCCCTATAGATGCAGAGATGTTAGTTATTAAGAGAAAAGAAGAATGCTGGGCAGGAAACATTAATGAATGTCCTGGCACTAACAAAACCAGGATTCATTTGGTTTTTGAGAAAATAGGTCAAATTATCTTTTATGTGTCACAATCTCAGTTTCTCTTGCTTTTGGGGCAATTTAAGCTTTCAACNGATACTTTACTTGTAATATAAGGATGAGAACACTTTGATGGACAATTTTCTGCAGGTGAAATTATGTATTTAAAATAACTTGCAGAATGCTAGTGCCCTATATTTATTGGTTAATTTCCTTATGATCATAAATTAGTAATGTGAATTTTGATGTGTGATGTATCAGTATCTGTAAAGAACCTTGAGACTTGTTTTTTTCTTCTTTTTTTTATCCTCTGTTCACTTCAGGCAAAACATATTGCTAAATAGGACTGCTCAAAGATCGATTGTGTGTTTTAGACAAAGTGGCAATTAGAATTCAAGTTCATGCCTGTCCACTAGAATATTATGTCATTAGTTTAATCAGTACCTGCTTGGTCACATGTAGTGTCTCAAGAATCTGTATTTTTCCACAGGAAAAATTAAACAAGACTCTACTTTATGAAGATCACAGTCTAGGGGCAAAATTAAATAAGCTAAAGAATTAAATCAGTGATATAGGAGAGCATAAAGTGTCAAAATTAGAATGGTGGCAGAAAATAAAGAATTAAAATAGTTGACACAAAAATTCTCAAATATAATAGTAACTGTAGGCTTCTTTGAGAACACAGCATTAGAGACAGGGATTACAATGGGACATGGTATTTTACTCATAGATGTGTCAGGAATAGTATTTTAGGCTTTGGGAACAATTCTGTGAACTAGTTAGGTAGGTTGGATGTCAAATGCATTCTAGAAAAAAATAAAGATGACATTGTAACTGTACAGGTAAGACTCATTGAAAATAAGGCGAAATGACTGCAGGACATTTGAATATATGACTTCCTCCCATGGCAGTCATTAATCAAAACATGCTAAAATGGTGGAGGCATTTTCTCTGTTGAGATTTCCTCTTTCCAGATGACTGTAGTTTGTACCAAGTTGACAAAACTAACCAACACTAATGGTGTACAAGGTATTAGAAAAAGCGAAAAGTCATATGGGCTAAGGATGGCATGTTGAAGACTTTTTCCTCAACTGCTAGTGCATGAAGCTGTTTGAACTGAAAGGTGAATATGAATGTTTTGGGAGAGAAATNAGAGTCTATTGACAGNATTAAATTTGAAAGAGTATGGTANAGGTAGTAAAAAGGATAGAGTATATGCTTAGGGCATGCTAATCTTACAAGATAAGGATGTATAGAGAATATAGAAAAGAAAAAAATCAAAAGAGTGAACAGTTAATGATATAGGCATTGAACCAAGACTATGGAGGTTTTGAAAATCTCATGCAGGAAGAAGTGACAATTATGTTGATTGCCTCTGAACAGTTGGGTGGTAGAAATAGAAGTGAATCATCAAATTTATCCACATTTGGGCAGTGAGTCACCTTGGCAGAAGAATGTTGTTCATGGAACAGTGAGTACAAGTTAATAGAAGAACAGAGTAAATAAGAGTGGAAGGGAGTCATTCAAACAACACTTAGTGGAATTTCTTTCACAGCAGAGTGAACAGAGATGAACACTTTTGTAAACTGTAGGAAACAATTCAGCAAAGGAACAAAACCTCCTGACACATCTGAAGGCAAGAATCTTTGGGGACTTGCCCTTTGACTGGTAAACATAGATGGGTGAAATGGTCAGGGAACAAGTGGATCTTAGATACTGAGAGACACATATCTCTGCTTGTTCTACCTAACCAATCAATGAGTAGCAATGCTGACTGGTAGACTTTCTACAACTTCTTCATTTACTTTTGTTCATTCTCTGTGAAAGATAAAACGAGGTTACGCTGAAAATGAGTAGACAAAGCCATGTTTAGGAGAGAGAAGAGAATGGGTGGAACAGGAAGAGTATGGTCATTGGGTTAAGAAGTACGAGTTGTGTGTTTTCAGGAGTCAGGAATATTGTGCATTTG
>NC_034597.1:71137872-71140098 GCF_900095145.1 Mus pahari
AGGTAGTAAAAAGGATAGAGTATATGCTTAGGGCATGCTAATCTTACAAGATAAGGATGTATAGAGAATATAGAAAAGAAAAAAATCAAAAGAGTGAACAGTTAATGATATAGGCATTGAACCAAGACTATGGAGGTTTTGAAAATCTCATGCAGGAAGAAGTGACAATTATGTTGATTGCCTCTGAACAGTTGGGTGGTAGAAATAGAAGTGAATCATCAAATTTATCCACATTTGGGCAGTGAGTCACCTTGGCAGAAGAATGTTGTTCATGGAACAGTGAGTACAAGTTAATAGAAGAACAGAGTAAATAAGAGTGGAAGGGAGTCATTCAAACAACACTTAGTGGAATTTCTTTCACAGCAGAGTGAACAGAGATGAACACTTTTGTAAACTGTAGGAAACAATTCAGCAAAGGAACAAAACCTCCTGACACATCTGAAGGCAAGAATCTTTGGGGACTTGCCCTTTGACTGGTAAACATAGATGGGTGAAATGGTCAGGGAACAAGTGGATCTTAGATACTGAGAGACACATATCTCTGCTTGTTCTACCTAACCAATCAATGAGTAGCAATGCTGACTGGTAGACTTTCTACAACTTCTTCATTTACTTTTGTTCATTCTCTGTGAAAGATAAAACGAGGTTACGCTGAAAATGAGTAGACAAAGNCATGTTTAGGAGAGAGAAGAGAATGGGTGGAACAGGAAGAGTATGGTCATTGGGTTAAGAAGTACGAGTTGTGTGTTTTCAGGAGTCAGGAATATTGTGCATTTGAGGATTTTCGTTACTGCATGAGCCTTGTATGATGTTTAGCTAGCTTCTTGACTCNTGCCAGCTTGTTTAGTCCCTCACTTATAGGGGTTCAACTTGGAGGAAATTGCTATGCAGCATTTGTATCTATTATTGAGTCTCTGCCTCTGTCTTCATGTTGTCTTCTTATATGTCTCTTTTCTGAGGACAGGGCACTGGATTGTGGAGATTTCAGCTCAACACTCTAAACATAATTGTATATCGACAGTGGCCCTTGTTCTTGTAAAGCAACCTTTGAAGGTTATGGAAATTGGTGCCACCTGGTTACATCACTNTAGTGAATAGTTCCATNCACATGCCACCAGGTATAAGGAGTTTAGTTTGGATATAGTTGCCTCCGCACTTATGTATTTTAAATTATAAAAAATGGAAAAGAAGACATTGTTGGGGAGTGTAGTCAGGGATGACATTTGATATGAGGAATGGAAAGTGTAGATGAGGTGGATCTTCTTGTATTAAAAAATTAAGTTGACTTACAACAATTATGATAGGTAAGTGGTATATATAATGTCAAGAAATGTGTTAAAGGTAAACAATAAAGCGTCTTTTATACCAGGAGTCAATCTGAACTCCCCAACATAAACAATAATTCATAACACTCTGATTTCAGGCAGTGTGAAGGTTCTGACTTTCTAATTGCTCTCACAGATATGGATCTTAGCACNCATGCTCACAGAGCACTAATAGCTTTAGCCCTTATGAATTTGCAAGGGTAATTTTTACTGGATCCAGAAGGCAGAAGTCAGCACCTCTACCTGCCCCTCCAAGGTTTCTCTCCCTGATCATTTCTTTGGACACATAATAATTACTGTCTCATTTATGTGATGTCTCAGGATTATTTCCTCATGCACCCAGCTCGCCATGCTCTTGACTGGAAACTATTTCAATGCGTACAAAGAATCAGCCACCTTAGGTCTACTATGCTTTCTCTCGTCCTGCCCTCTTTACTGAAGAGGGTTGAAATTAGATGGATTCCTGTTTACAAATTGAATGTGACATGTCCCTCATATTAAAGTTTAATTTTACATATAAAAATATGTGACTTCTGTCTTTAACNTAGTTAACCTGTCTGTCCACTACTAAGCAATAGTGTGCAGACTGATCTTGTAAAATCCAGGACAACCTTCAAACAAACAAACAAGCAAACAAACAAACAATGACAAACTAATTCATTTCCAGGAATACAAAGAACAAAAAGCAATGTAAACCNTACATNTCTCACGAAACAGAGTGTATATTGTTTGCTTCTTAACAAAATACCAATAGAAACATATGTTGGGGTGATAGCAGTAACATGAAANACTGACACACNTGGAGTGGACTATGTGCTAAGTTTCCTTGGCCAATATGACTCAATCTTGTACTATGTGGTCTTTCTTTTCCACCTGTGAAGTACCCATCATCCATGCCCTG
>NC_034597.1:71140596-71142010 GCF_900095145.1 Mus pahari
TTAGTAAGTCATGTATAGGTCTGGATGAGAAAGAGGCCAACTTATGAGAAAGGAGTTAAGAATTAGTGAAAAGTGGGTGCAAGAGGAATGGGGTGGAACAGAGTCAGCCAGAGACTGTCTATGTGCTGTAGTCAGGAACGTGGACCCAGAACAAGTAGCAGGTTACACAATTGNGGCTTAGGAGGCAAATAAACTGCACCTGTTGTGTCTTTCATGCAGGAAAACCACGTCAAGCAAGAATTAGGTAACATTAAACTATGGTGGTAAAGTAGAGGGAGGTTGAGAGTTGAGATATAGATATTTACGCCCTAAATAGGCAAGGTATACTGAGAAGTTCAGTGTGTGAGGTACAATGGGATTGCAGAAGGGAATGCAGGGTACTCAATGGGACAGCTGTTGGTTTAACTCACCAATAGAAAAATTTAAGGAAGAGACTACTGGCTTAATTTTTGTTCTCTAATTTTTATTTTTAGGGGATGGTGGGTGAGTGAGGGAAAAAAAAAGCATGATTTTTGTGGTTGATTTTTAGGAGTTGTGGTTAAGAGAGAACCTTATACTACATAAAACAGATTGACCTTGAACTGTCACCTTGCCTCTGCCTCATGAGTGTTGATAACATCTGTGGGCTACTCTGTCCAGATGAGTTCTACTTTGTTTTCTTACATTTGAACCCCTTTTAGCCATCAAGTTATTTGCTGATTTTCCAGTGGTAATCTCTGCTGCAGAAGACAGACTTTGGTTAGGGCGTAGAACTAGTAATCATACAAAATAGAAGAGAGTTAAACACACCAGGTAAAATTAATTTATGTGGAAAGAGTGTCCACTTACCTGACATACTATGATGTATCTTTCTTCTTTTCAGAACCTACAAATTGAGCCAATTATTTATTTTAAATATCAAATATCATAATAAAATTTGAACTAGCCTTCAATATAGTATATCTCAGTCTCTATGAATTTTGAAAATTTTCTCTTTGGTACTCTAGATATTGAAACACATTTCATAGCTTGTTCAAAGCTTGTGAACTGTACAATAGTTATGCTCTTTATTGAAGGAGGAGGAAACCACATGGTTTGATGGAGGGAATCTAGATGAGTACCTACAGACTTCTCTAGTTTTCCTTCAAAATGACTAGGCAACTCTATCAAAGTCATCTGACCTCCACAGAAACACTTCCCAAATTTATAGAGTAAAGAAATTAGAACTGGGAACAAAACACCCATGGAAGGAGTTACAGAGACAAAGTTTGGAGCTNAGATGAAAGGATGGATCATCCAGAAACTGCCACACCCAGAGGTCCATCCGATAATCAGCCATCCCCAAAGTCCCTTATACCCTCCCCAACTGTCTGCTCCCCTACCTACCCCATCCCACTCTCTTGGCCCTGGCATTCCCCTGTACTGGGGCATATAA
>NC_034597.1:71150719-71152384 GCF_900095145.1 Mus pahari
ACCCCTATACCCCGCCCACAGGTATGTACACTGCTTTTGCTTTGAACATGAATGGAAAAAGACATTTTGTAGGCATTTTAACCATAAGTTGGAACTGTGGTGTATGAACTTTACAAAACATCAAGGCAAACTATAGAACTTGTTTGTAAGAAAAGAGATAAATGGATCTATGATGAAAGAAATATAATGGGATCCTGAATTAAAATAGTGAAAATTATAGAATAGATTATGACAGGTTGGTGCTGGAAAGACTTAGAAAGCAAAAATCTATAGATTGTAAGTGCATCAGGGGATTGGGGAATGGACACCTAATAATTTGGAGTTTAGGAACTTTACCTGTTGAAGAGAATAGATTATGGAGCCAGCTGATGTATTTTAACCATGTGTAGGTTGAGAATTTTGAATATATTTGGTGAAAAAAAAATAAGATCCTGATATGATGTTATATGCAGATCAGAGGCTTGGGGTCATTGTAATGCTATCACAAACCAAAATTCTATTCATCTACAATGATCCGAAATACTAGTTTCTTTGAAGGTAGGAAAGGGCTGGAAGAACTTTAAGAGGCGAAATTAAAGTTTCTATTTTCCTAGCATGAGGTCTAAGTGCTCCACCGCCTTTGTCACTCTCTTCTTCCCAGTCTTTGCCATGTCAGTATGTCTTGTCTTCTATTCTGTGAGGGTGACTACTGTCTCATGGCTACCTTCAATTAATGAAAATGATAAGACGATAGTGATTAGTCAAAATGGGATTTCTCCAAGAGCTGGGATAGATCTACGTTTCCTGAATCATGTGAGAAGGTGGGATATATTATTTTAAAACTTCAGTGAGCTGGCCATAAAATAAGAGAATAGTCCCACCTGTGTCATAACCCTCGCCATTACACGGGAATGAGAATGCTTCCCTGGAATGTGTGTGAACTGCAGGAGCCGAGCATGATTTGTTGAACGAAATAGGGCAAGGTTAGATGTGGTATGGTGGGGTAGAAATAAGGGAGACAAAAGAGAAGTGCTCCTGAGAAAANCCCAGGCAAGGGAAGGGTTAAGTACAATTTTAGCTAATACTGAATGAGGAAGCTATGCGGATCCATTTCCTTCTCTCTCTCATTAAACAGTTTAAGTACATATCTGTGTCAGCCTGCTTTTCTAGGATCACTGCTTTTAAACTTCATCTCTTCTCTTCTTTTGTTACTTTCCTTATTATATCCTGCAACAGAAGGGTATAAACCACGTTTCTGGTTTTATTCTAACTAGCATGAAAAGATTTCCAAGTGTGAAGTGGATCCAAGGGGAAAATAACTCTCTTGGTATAGATGTTATTGCTATTAAATTACTACCTTAAGTAGATGTACATAGAGGAGACACAGTTAATTTCACAGGAAGATGGGAAGGGCCACTAAGGTAATGAACTTTATTGAGAGTGCTTTTAATTCCATTATGCATGTTTAAGAAGCTTTCTGAGCAAGAAAGACCACTGAGTTGATAAAAGAAGCATTTAGCTAGCAAATGCCTTTGAGCTTCCCAGCTCACTGGTGTGTTTGCTTAAGAAACAAATGGCTTTCACAAGATAGAGGCAAACACTCTTTTCTAACCCACTGGTCTCAGAAATAGGCACTGGTGTGTGTGTGTGTGTGTGTGTGTGTGTGTGTGTGTGTGTGTGTGTGTG
>NC_034597.1:71158408-71159683 GCF_900095145.1 Mus pahari
GATAAAACCACAGCCATCACAATGGGAAGCTTTCAGCTTTAAAAAATTCAAGACCCATGGAGTCTCTCATTGATCTATTAGATCATAGTTAGGAGAAAACTTCTTAAATTGATTATTGTTAATTATTAAAGTGAAATAATTCTGTACTAGATTCTGAATGCCCTAATTAGCAGTGAAGTTCTTTCTCTGCATAATGTTGCAGACTCGTAAAGATGGTCTCATATATTTGTCTTAAAGAGAAGAGGTGAATAAATGATTATCTCGTGTGCCAACCCTGTAGCCCCTGGTGGCTCACAGATGCAGTTTCACTGGTGGCTGATGTGCAGCTATTTTGTGGCATCTCCTGGAATTATTCGTACCTTTTTAATAATGCAAGGTACTCTTGGGACCTAATTTCTCCCTTAAATAATTCATAATGCATGCTTTGTATTAAATGAACAATTTTAATGAGAAACCATATCTATTTGACTGGGGAATAACTGTTGATTCAATTTGAATGCTATTTTGAATGAAGTTGCCCAGGATTAACAAGGTTTTGCTGTATTGTTTTCTCATTTGTATCCCAATCTTATTTTTGGTCATAATTGCTTCACAGCATGGTAAGTTGAGAAGGTGACATGGAATAGAGCAAAAGAACTATAGCTAAAGTAACAGAAAGTGGACAGGGAAAAGAAATTGCATGCAATCACTAACTTGTTTGAATGTCTTTCAATTCTTGGCAACCTTTAGAGTTTTGGAATAGGAGTTGCATCATGCTTATTTTTCAATATGGAAAAGATATGAGATCCTGACAATACTCAGCCATTGTGTTTGAAATTGCCTATCAGTCAAACTTTTGCATCTATTTGTGACTACTTGAAAATGATAATAAGAGGACAATATAATTGAAAATATGATACCTTCAAAACTCATGGGTCAAACAATAGTAATATAACATAATTATAAAATCCTGAAGTACAGAGATGTGTTTATGTGTGTGCCTTGCTCATCAGACAATGCTTGCTGCATAATCAGTAACCTCTAAAACGTTCTAACCATTGGCCAGGTTTTCTCAAGTTGCATTTGCCAGTCATTCTCTTGCATCCACCCTCCTATTATCTACTATGACATCATCCTTTTTAGATTCTGCAGGCTTGTGATATCACACGGTATTTGCTGTTTTATGCCTCACATATTCACAACACAGTGTGCTTCACATTTTCCATATTTGCAAATAAGAGCATTTCACTTTTTGTAGGTAGATAGTCTTTTACACTTGATCTTAGCCAAAAGGCC
>NC_034597.1:71171589-71190150 GCF_900095145.1 Mus pahari
TTCCAGTTCCATCATTAACTCTGTGACTATGGTAAAGTCTTCAAGTCTTAGGTAAAGTCTTCAATCTTCAAAGGAAAACTTGAACTAGTTGTATTCATTAGNCTGGAGTTTAAGATTCTCAATCTCTGCAATGGGTTTAGTTGTGTATTTTTTATTTTTTTATTTTTTTGTGATGGTCTTCATTTGCTGTAAAGAGAAGCTTTCTCTGATGAAGGGGTAGAAGCTATACTTATCTATGGATATAATGATAATGTTTAAAATACAATAAGAAATTATGCTGGTCTAACAAAGTGATGACAGTAGGTTTCTTTTCTAAGTTCCATGACTTTGGTTATCCATAGAAGTTGGCTAGGTTTCTAGTACCAGGTAAGATTCCCCTGCTGTTGAGTGAACCTTAAATTCAATTAGAGTGTAGTTGGTTTCCATTAACACATGACAATTTCTGGTCCCAAGAACTTCAACAGAGGGGGCAGAAAATTTTCAAAATAGGAAGTATGCTGTGGAACAGTTTCTTCTAGAAATAGCTACAGAGACAAAACTCGAATAACAGCAATAGATGTGTTACTATGTGAGGAGAAATTTTCTTGGAGTTCATCCCTAGATAAAGAACTATATGGGACTATTGGCAGCTGGGAGATGGAGAGTTAATCTTTTCCAGGGATGAGCCCACATTCGTGTTGCCCATATTTGTAACATGGGTATAGGGTAATCTACCAGAGTGTGGTTGACCCACCAGGAATCACATCCTTAAAGCATCCACTAAAACCTCAACCAAGTGGTTCTTGCCTACTAGTGGGGCAGGGAGAGACAGATGGCTGCCTGGAGCCCATTGGCCAGCATCTTAAGCAAATTGTCTGGGTCCATTGATAGCATTCATCTTTAAAAAGTGTACACATGGAGGGACCTATGGCTGCAGCTACATATGTAGCAGAGGATTGCCTTATCTGGCAACAATGGGAGGTGAGNCCCTTGGTCCTTTGGAGACTCCATGCCCTGAGGTAGGAGAATGCTAGGGCTGTGAGGTGGGAGTGGTGGGTGAGCCTCCTTAAAGAAGCAGGGGGAGAGGATAGGATAAGGGGATTGTAGAGGGGAAACTGGGAAGGAGGAATACCTTTTGAAATGTAAATAAATAAACTAACCAATAAAAAAACACCAAGTTGGAATACTACTGTTAAATGCAGCCAATACCAGCTTCCCCATGCACACATACAAATGTGCATGTGTACATGAACATTTTAAGACTTTATAAATATACATATATGCAAACACATAGACAAATAGCGCAATTAATTGTATTTTTGTTGTGAGGCCATCATTACTGTGTTACTCTACCAGCTAAGGTGGCATAGTTTATTTGTATGAAGTTCTGTCCTAGGTTTATCAAAAAGAAACGGCATATGNACCCTCCATCTTTTCTCTCTAAATGTTTTATTTTGCTTTACAAAAAATTATTCTTAAGAGAGAATCTGAAACAGACACTTGAAATTTTTATTGTAGAGGTGTGTGTGTGTGTGTGTGTGTGTGTGTGTGTGTGTGTGTGTGTGTGTGTTTTATTGGAAAATATTGGAGGCAGTGGATGGGTAAATAAATAGAAATGCAAAGCACACACTATCACATTAATGAACATTTCCTCTTGATTGACAACAGACTTTGACATTTTAAAATAGATACTTAATAAATTACAGAGGATTACATTGTGTAGTTTTTTTAAATATATAATAAAACATATCACTAATGCTTTAATGACTTATTATTCTCTCTCATGGTCTCTAGGGATCATGCTTGTCCAGGAGATTTTGGTTTATGGCTCATATCTGGCACCTTGTAAGAGAAGGCTCACACATTTCTCATGCTGGGCCTCATGGAGTCAAAGGTCAACAGACCTAAAGGAGAGAGCCAAGGGTCAGCTGTAACACTTTCATGACATAACTTTAAAGTCCTGTGATAATTACTGTCCTGCACTCTATATGGAAAGGCATGAACTCCTGTGCAGATTCAAAGGGAGGCTAAGTAGATTCTTTTCTCATTAGAAGAAAGTTTCCAAAGGGCATGGAGGTCCAGAAATATTGCTGTGACATTTTTGTAAAATGTTGTCTGCCACTGGCAGATATCATCCCTGCCACTTTAAAGATGAGCAGGCATATCCGTAGTGAGCTTAAAAGTCTCAATCTCTGGAAATAGGTGGCATAAGATAATCGTACTGACCTGGGAGTGGCATGCTTCATCTTAATCAGCAGTGCTCTGCCCTTGACTCCAAGCGTCACTGAAATCGCACTCTCGCTGGAATCATAGCAAATGGCTTTAAATATCTTAATCTAACCTCAAAAGAAGGCACCTTTGGACTATTAACACAGCCTTGTTTCCCGATTTTACTGGAGACAGCAACCTAACTCCATGATCATCTTTCTGTCCATGCTGATGAAAATGCACTCTCTTAAAAAGTTTAGTTACTTGATTGTTTCCTCGTCTGTGTTGGATTATGTGCGGCAGATCCATATAGAGGGGATGCTTTGCGGGGTCTTTCTGTCCATATAAGCGTTGCAAAATGTTCTCTGTGTAAGTGAAGTTAACAACATGCCATGGGGGCAGTGGTGGTGCATGCCTTTAATCCCAGCACTTGGGAAGCAGAGGCAGACAGATTTCTGAGTTTGAGGCCAGCCTGGTCTACAGAGTGAGTTCCAGGACACCCAGGGCTACACAGAGAAACCCTGTCTCGCAAAACAACATGCCATGGAAAGAAACTTGAGACTCCAATAAGGAATAAAGATAAGTTAACTTTATGGGAAGTCAAATTCCACCTTACGCTATTTTCATTTTAATCAGAAAAAAAAGTAGAAAATACAATACTTTCTGAAAATAGATCTNGTAACAGTAAATATTCTTGTGAAATATGTCAGGTTATTTGTGTTTTATTTTTAAAAGCTTTTGTACCTTCCAACACTAAACAAAGTACTTCAAAGACTGTGGACACTTTAAAAGATGACTTAAAATAGATAAGAATAATGGAAATCAAAAATTGAATAAGGTGAATAGATATTGAATCCATGTCATCTTCAAATGTTATTTTAATCAGTGGCTTTCAGAGACACGAGTCATCATAGACTAACAAGGAATTTATTGCTGATATCTTCCTAAAAGTGAGTTTTGTAACACTGATTTCTTCCCAAAGTCAGTTGAATACTTTGATGTCAGGAAGATGGTAGAGGAAAACACTCTGGTCTTCTTTTATAAGAAACTCCACCAGAGTTAGAAGACACTTAAAAACTATAGAGATGTCATATTAATTTATAGTTGTTGGTTTCTTATTCTGTGACAAAGAATAATGTAAGGCTCTCAAAAGCACAGGTTATTTGTTAAGTATTTATAGTGTTTGCGGTTTTGAAATTGCCAGTGTTGGAAAAAAAGAATGATACATAAGAAATAGCTAATGTAATCTTTCTCAAAATGCTTACCGCTGAACATTTGAACAAAATGGAATTAGTTATCAGTCTTGAAACTAGAGCTATGCACAGCTGCCCACAGCCTACTCCTCTCCCTAACTGCAGCAGAGAACCTGTCCAAGCTTCCGCCTAACTCATACCCTATTACCCCAAGTCATGTAGGTAAAATCTAGAACATTTTTGAAAAAAATGTGCTAGGATATTTGTACCCAAGGTGTCACATTCCACAAACTATGTATCCATTCAAATAGACACATACAGAGATGGTATTATGTTTGCTCACTCATTTTAAGGTAGTCAGCATTACTCCTGAAACTTATGTGATATTCCCATGTATTAAATTTTTGATATTTATCTTTGTTTCATTAAAAAAACTATAATTTGACATCATCGTGGTAATTTTTACATAATTGTTTCAGAGGACAGGATCACTGTACAGTTATATTGACTAGTTATATTAATTTTTTGCATTTTGTTTTATACAAAGGGGTTACAGTTATCATCTGAGATTGAGATCTGCAGTACTGGGCAGATTGAGAGTGTTGGAGATTCAGAAAGAAGGAAGAATGGGGATTAGGGTGGAAGTACTAATAATGGCATGTACCCATACATGCTTGCAATCACTCTTGATATAGAGGGGAAGTTGTCTACAATGGAAAGTCAGGAGTAAGTTATGAAGAAAGCATTCTATATGAGATGAAGAGTTATCTCACATGTCTGTCTTTCTTCTTAAAATACCAGCACAAACTAGTCATGAGAAAGCATTCCTTTCTCAGGTCATTAGAAGAGACTCAATTTGCCAGTGGGGATTAGGATATAAATTCAGAACCAACCTATACGGAGTTCAGCACAACCTCAGGACCTTTCTTCTTTCCTGAACAGGGAGCTGAAAGCTGTGGAACCGAAGAAGTGGCTGTAGGTGCCAGAGTGCACAGAAGCCTGCCTGCCTACTCTGGGGATTGCAAAGGAAGCAGGAAGGCTGAGGATTTGTGTCCCTTCTTCCTTGAAACACAAATCCTGCTGACTATTTCATGAGGCTCCCAGGCTTTTGTTTTAAAGTGGCTTATGTAACACACTGTGAAAATATAATAAAACATAGCCTTCAAGTGTGTGAGCACCCACTGTCCATATCAGTATATGTGCTCTAAGAGAAGAGAGGTTCTTCTGCTTTGTTTATGTTCTCTCTTTAACAGCCAGAATGGCCAAGCTCCAGCTCATAGAAAGTATATAGTAAATATCTGCACCATACAATATGGTGGCAGTCACTTTTACAAGCACTCAATTCCCAACGAATGAAAGATTTGGGGGAGGGTTTTGTTGATAAGTGTTTGTGTTTTCAGTTCCAAAGCATTTCATTGCACACAATTTCTTTCAAATTTTGCTTAAGGGCTTATACAATTTTGAACGGCCCCATAAAAACTACTTGCAGCAATACATAATATATCATGTATTCCTAAATTATAAATTTTTGATCAAGTCAATTTCAAGTTGAGTTTTAAAACTGAATTTTCGTGAAACACATAGATGATAATCAGCCTCAATGAAATGGTCTCTTTTTGTTTTTATTTTTAATTTTCAGCAATAGTTAATCAGCAAGTATATTCTAATTATTGGGTAATCAACATAGAACTACTGAAACATTTTTATTTCTTTGTCTGAAACCTTGTACTCATTGATATTGTTAATAAAAGGGACATACCTCAACATAATAAATGCAGTTTTTCGAAAGCCCATACCCAACACTAACTTAAATGGAGAGAAACAAAACATCCCACAAAAAAAAATGACAAGTTTATCACTCTCTCCATTCTTATCCAATGTAATATAAAACAAATGATTGAGAACAAGGAAATACAAATGGGAAAAGAAGTCAAAGTATCTTTGTTTGCAGATGCTATGATAGTTTATAAAGTGACCCTAGACATTTTACTAAGAAACATTTACAGCTGATTAACACTTTTAGCATCTAGATAAAGTATCTAGATAAAAAAATAACTCATAAAAACCAGTTGCTTTCCTGTATACAAATGATACGCAGCCTTAGAAAGAAATCAGAAACCAAACCTTTCACTATAGCTTCAGCTGAAGGGGGATGGAAAAAGAAGCTGAAGGGGGATGGAAAAAAAAGCAGGATACATATCTAAACAGAATTCTCAAAAGACTAAACATATATGAGTGAGAAGTACTTAATAACAACTTCAGCACTCTTAGTCATAAGGGAAATTAAAATCAAAACTCATTCAAGTTTTTATCTTATGCCTATCAGAAGAGCTAAGCTCAATAAAACAAGTGAGAGCCCATGGTGGCAAAGGCATGTGGCTAAGGGAACACTCATCTATTGCTAGTGGGAAGACAAACTATACAGCCACTAAGGAATTTTGTGTGATAGCTCACCATAAATAATGTGAATTGATCTACCTTAAGATCCAGCTATAATTGTCTTAGGTGTGAAACTAAAAGATGCTTCATCCTCCTACATAGCCACTTGTTTAATCATGGTTATTGCTTCTCTATTCTTAGTAGCCAGCAACTGAAAAATCTTAGATGTCCATCAACAGTTGATATTCACATGTAAATTGATGGAACTAGACAAAAAAAATCATCCTGAGTGATGTAGCTCAGTTCCAAAATGACAAATACGATATGCATTTACTTATATTTGGATATTTGCTGCTAAATCATTGATAAGCAAGCTAAAACTCATATAACCACAGAAGTTAAATAAAGGGTAAAAGGCTTGTGGGAAATTATGTATTCTATTTTCTCAGGAAGAGAAAATAGAATAGATAATGAAAGATGGGGTGAGTGGGTATATGACAGTACCAAGCAGGGAAAGGGACAAGGGGGACAAATTATGGAATACAGGGTGAGACTCCAAATACCTAGGACCATTTGAGGGGTAGTATAGAAACCTAAATGGTAGGAGCTTTCTATAATCTATAATGGAGATCTATAAGGAAGACAGAGACCCAAGTAGCCATGTCCTGAAATCAAACGAAGCTTCCAGGACACATCTAATTGAATTGTTGACCAAAGGGGTCCCACAAGAACTCTGAAACAACTCAAGCAGAGTACTGCCAAAGCTACCGGTGCTTCCTTACAAACTGGTGGTAAGACTTGATTGTTGAAGAAAATACCTACAAACTCACAGAAAATGAAAATTGAACTGACGGCTGCCTAGAATCTTCATCACTATAGGCTAGAGCCCTTGGTACTGGTAGGTACTCTGTATGCTGCCTAAGGAAAAAGGTAAACATTAAGTCAGCTTCAAACTCTTCAGTCCATACAAGTAACCTGCCCAAGAGATACGCTTGTACAATAGGGGCACAAAGCTTGTGAGAGAACCCAGCCAATGGCTGATTTGAGTAAAAGCCAGCTCCATAAGATGGAATGACACAGTCCTATTCACTGGAAACAGTGAGGGTCGTGAAGTACAGCTGCTTGACACAGTCCCAGCAAAGCTGAAGCGATTGCTGCAATGGTTGTCCCTCTATGTCTAATTTTGTTTTTTGGTTTCTGCATGTTGTATTCTTGGAGACTTTCTGCATTATCTCTTTTTTTCTGAGAAAAATTATGTCTGAGTCTTTTTAGGAAAATCGCCAAATTGCCTTTATCTGGCCACCATTTGAAAGACTTCCTCATGTTCTAGAGATCATTAAACACAGATAACCACATAACTGAATGAGACCCATACTCCAGGAGTTTCCTTGGGGTATCTACTCCTGAGCAAACTCAAACAGTATAACTGGTGCAGGGTAAACATAGACAACTGACAAACTCTGACTGGCCAGGCCAATAGGTTACAGATTCAAGACCTCACTTTACTATCCACTCAGAGCTCTCTGAAAATGTAGTTTAGAATTAGGAGGTCATACAGGGTATACCCCTGGAGGAATATAACTCAATAAATAAGATAGACTGACTAAAATAAACCTTGTATGTACTTTATAGCATACATGATGAGACATACACTAAAGGAATTTAGGGATTAGTATTGGCCATTCATAAAAAGGCTGGTTCACATATTTTCTGTTTGTCTGAGGTGCTTTCAAACTAAAAACACTTTCAACCCCCAAATAGGCTATCATATAACAAATGTGTTTGCTTTGGAAAAGACATTCTTTAGATTCTTTAAATTTGTATTATAGAAGTGATAATAAGAATACAATTATGTTTTGTTTGTATTTTCCAATTGGGGCTGAACTTGTAATCCTGGACTATGAAAACACAAATATATAATCTGTACTTTCATCTTTGTTCTGTGAAACCGGTATAAATAAAAAAGCACCTGATGGCTAGTGAGTCAGAGCTACAAGATTCCCCTGAGCATCATTTCTTGACTCAGCCCTCTCTCCTCTTAGCAACTCCTTACCTTCTCTGCGGGCATCTGCCTTGTCCACAAGGTCCCTCCACTGAGGAAGGCCCCTGGCAGTGGAACCCTTACCTGGTGCTGCTTGGATTGGCCAGAATCTGAGATTACATAGACTAGGAATCTAAAGGAAAACAAAACATTGCTATTCTGCTAAGGAACAAATATAATAAATATTTATTTATATGTAAATGATATAAAATAAATAATAAAATAATTCCTAAGGGTATTCTGCTGTAGTCATACAGCAATGCATTGCTGAGCCAACCTCAGAGAAGCTTTCTGCTGTAGTAGATTGGAACAAATGCAGGAACCCACAGCCAGATAGTATGCAGAGAGTAAGAGACTTAGGGACACTCATCCCAAAAAGGAATGTCTCCATTGATTCCTCTCTCAGGGATCCCTGCAGAGAATTAAGCAGAAAGATGTAGAGTAGGAGAGTATAGAAGACACAACAGTGTACATGAACTCACAGAGACTGTGGCATCACAGACAGGGGCTGCAGGGTTCTGCACCAGATCTGCTCCTAGGGCTAAAGGGAGAGAGGGACACGGGCTCCCATCCTTATTACAGAAGCTATCTTCAATTGATAGCCTCTTGCAAGTGAAAACCTAGTTTTCTCTAAGAAAGTCTTACTCGGGAAATAAAGCACTCTTAAGTTTAGGCTCCATGGACCACACGATACCAACTTTGTGGCATCTTTGAAGGTTCTCGGTCCCCTAATTTTGAGTCAGAGGTTTTTTTGTTTTGTTTTGTTTTGTTTTTGTTTGTTTGTTTGTTTGTTTCTCCTGTAGGTTCTTTGTGTATATATTAAAGTTTCTAATTTGGAATCTTTATTGTATTCCCATGTGTGTGAACATATATGTCTCTGTATTTATATACCAATATATGTATCTTGGTGTTTTTTTTTTTTCCCCTTTGGCTCTTTTTATTGTTTGCTTTGTCCTATTTGAATTCATTTGATTTTACTTTCTTGTTGCTTTTTGTTTTAATATTATCCCTTTAATGACTGTTTTTTTTTTTTTTTTTTTTTTTTTTTTTGAAAGAGAGAAAGAGCATGGATCTGGCTAGGAGGAGACATGAGAGGAACTGGGAAGAATATAAAAAGGGACAACATAATCAGAATATTTTTATTAAAAACTATTTTGACTAAAAAGTAAAGAAATAAAATGACTGGTTACTTGAATAAAAATTGTATGAAAAGAGGAAGAAGAGGATGAGGATCAACAGGAGGAGGAGGAGGAACAAAGTAAAAGAGAAAAAAGAAATGCAGCCACCTTAAATATTTACCTTAAGTTCAATGGGAATACTCTTCATAATTTTCATTGCCCAACAACTCAGACCCTTTCTTTCTAAATTATTTTCTGGTACTCTAGACTTGAATATTTGGCATTTCCTTCCATAAGAAGATTCATATTGATCCAAAGGTGAAGCTAACCTTAGCCAATTAAAATTTAGACAAAGTGAAAACAAGTGTAGTGTACTTTATTGTCATCTTTTTAGGAACCATTTCTAACCCTGTAGTTCTATGAACATTCTTTCTTTATTAAAAAAATAGGAAAAATCTCTAGATTTTTTTTCTCTGAATTGTTTTATTTCTCCATATTTCAAGATAATGTCACACATTAAAAATACTAATTTTGTTGTTTTTGTGTTTGTTATGTTTGCATGTGCGTGTCTCTCTGTGTTTGTTTCTTTGTGTGCATGCACACATGTATGTGTTTAAGTCTTTAATATTTTTAATTTTCCCAATCATTTGTAAAACCCTGTCGAAGATAAATCTTTAATTTTATGGCTGTTTATTGCTCTCATTATGTATGTAATAGTATTCTTCTAAAATCATTCTGTCTTCCTTCTAGAATAGTGTGCAGCCTGTTTACATTTTGCACCATATACTTAAATCATTTGTTCACTCAATATGTCTGCTCATTTGATGTATGTATAAGATAGAAGCTTTCATTTTCATTTTCTTTCAATTTTACCCAATCACTATTCAATTTTCTAGTCATGATTGTTGGATGAGCTATCTTTTCCCTACTGGTTAAAATTCAATCTCCTCTATTCTGTCAGTATGCATATATGCCCTTTCCCTGCACACTGATATATATTCTTATGCACACATTAATATATGTTCTTAAAGAAGGAGAAATGAATTTATCTATGCTCTGATAGTCTGTACCCATACTAAAACAAATCCTGACCACAGAAATTTCTTGCTGTGCATTTTTAGCATGTGATATGTTTTTAGTCATTACACAAGTACTTCATTACCCTGAATATCCTATCATGCTCCAGGTTCGTGTGAAAATCCTAAAAGGCAACTGATGGAGTAAATAAATTTTCTGGACCCACAAATGATTTCCTTAAAAATCTTTGGATCGCTTCTTCTCTTCCTCTGCTATAATATTCTTACTTTTCCAGACTATTCAAAACTCAGAAGTTCAAAGGAAATTCTTTGGAGAACTATCTTTTCAAAACTTTGAATCTAATATACATAGATATGATATTCACATCCATTGTGATACATTCCCTCTTAGAGGACAATGGGGTGTTCCCAATGTAGTAATTACTATTCAACCCCTTCCACTGCCACCAAAGAGACATTTTGAAAGTGGTTTTCTTACACTTATACCTTGATCCCTCTCGATTTTCTTATGTAAAGAAAAATCAATTATTAACTTCGCTGCTCCATCATTAACATAAAATAGTGGGAAGAAGTATTCTTGACATTGGAATAATGGATAGTTATGAACACAGTCACAGTAAGGTGATCCACCCTTCACTGGGGAGTCTGGCATTTCTCCAGTCCCTATGAGAGAATGTAAATCTATATATTTGGTTTATTTAATGAATTCTAATTTAGATCTTATATCAACCTATGCATACCACAAAGACTACATATTTCAAGGTCCTATTCTAGCAAATATTAAAGTCAATAATTGTAGAAAGTTTTGCCTGATTGGAGCAACCAGGGTCTCAATTGCTGGGCTGCACTGATAAGACTCTCCATGGCTTTAGAATCTTTTCAGAGTTTCTGTCCCTTCTGAATGGATAACATTGTACTGTCATTGAAGTAACAACCAAGACTCTCAAAAAGACAGTAGCTACGAGTGTGGGTTATTTATGAGACTAGTAGAATGCATTGTGAAAATGATATTTCAAATAGTTGTAGTAAGTGACATAAAGTTTAAATGTCAAAAAAAAAAAAATGGCCTGCCTTCTGAACTCTGATTTTTATTTGTTTTTCTTTGAGGAATACACAAGTCTGGAGCTAATGCAGCAAACTCATTTCTTGTCATCAAATCAGTGAGGCTCCAAAGTACAGGGCTCTTTTCTTACACTGAGCAATGCAAAGCCTCTCAGAGCTACAGCCCTTGGAGAAGGGTGAGATTACAGGTTCAAATGACTGTGAAAAGAGAATGCACAAAGGATTAGAAGACAATGATGAAGCAAAGGCTGTGAACCAATTACATACAGATGCCATTTTTAAACTACCCATGTTACTTTTTCAGAGAATATGTATGTGATAGTATGATTATTATAAATGATTATTATAAATAAACCTGTACAAAATGTTATTGATACTGAAAAAATATCAACATTCAATTCCATTACCCATTAGGAGGTCATTATTAATTAAAGTATGATTTCCCACCTACCAATATTTTCACACAGATATATTAAAATGAATCGAGTCCATTTGTTTAGCATCCATGCTTCCATGTATGGCAGTAATGAGTATTTATTGTTTGTTCCATATAATTTTAGTACATGTCACAATAAAAGGAGTCCTTTTTTAAAAGTCTATAACTGACCCTTTATGAGAACTTTACTGAGGCAGTCCTTTTCAAATCATTTGTATGGTGCACATTATCTTTGGGTGTATCTATTCAAAGTTGATCAAATTACCATTCACATTTCCTTCATTCTCTGTCTCTGAAAACATTTCAATTATTGGGCACATTTGCATTCATTAGTAATTACAGGTCCAGAGAATAGTCTAGCCAATACCGGCTTCTAAATTTTAGATATTCTCCCATTTACATTTAACACAGAATACTTCTTTACTTTAACATATCTAATTATATCACTGCCTCTCTTGTACAGATCTTTTTGAGTGAACATTTTTGACTTTTTTATATCCAGTCTTCATAATTATTCCAGTTTTATAACTGCCCTCCCTCTATTCTTCTCCTAACCTCTTCCTTGGTGTAGTAACATCCTTGGTAACTTGAAGAAAGCATCAATGCAGCTATTGAAAGCCTGTGAACACGGGGAACTTCACTTTCCTGCTATTTTAGTTTCTCTGAATTATTTTCATATTGTGTCATGAGAGTGTTACTTAGGCTAAGGAATATAATAATAATAAGCTTTCTTTTCCAATGCAAAGCATCATTTAGATATTTAATTACCTGAAAAAGTCATTTGTTGCTTTATATATATCTTTTGCAGGTGCATAATCGTTTAATTATTAATCAATTCATAATTCTGGACTAGAATCAGGCATTGTGTTGATTATAACAAATGCTATAGAGTATCTATTTCAAGTAATTATGAGCATATTTCTGTTGATTCTTTAAATAATTTTGAGGTCATCGTAGACTAATTAATTATTAGTTAATTCTAAGATATTGCTGAATACAGTTTGAGAACATATAATCTAAAATTAACTATTCAGATTCATAGAAAAAATGTAGGTTGATCTTTATCACAGATATTTGTACTGGGTAGAGGGTCATATCAATGGTATTGTATTTCCTCATGTGTTGAGGGATAAATATGCAAATAGAAAATCCAATCAACAAGTGGGTTATTCAAACACTACACTAATTGGCAACAGAAATAAATGGTATAGTATGATGGCAAACCTTAGCAAGAGGACTCCTAACCTTGTGCTCACACTGACACTTTGTCCTCTATGCCAGCCTCATATGCTGTGTCAAAAGACTGAGTCTGAGAAGTAAACAATTCATGTCGGAACTTTGTGTTCAACCTACTAGAAAGGAAGAGAATTAAAGCTAATTTGTTTAGAACTTCAATAATATAACTTCTGAAGAGAAATGTTTCCCAATATTTAATACCTTTAGCCCATTAGACCCTTGCAATCTGCTTTGGAGGAAGAAGATGTGAGATTGAAGCTAGTAGTTGAGGAGTGTCACACTTTTAAGGAAACTGAAATGTTTTAAAGCAAAGAACCTCTCTACTACAGTTCATGTATATTCCTACCCAGAGTATGTGTTAGGACCTTAGTCTCCAGTGCCACTGAGTTGAGATACAAAATTTTTCATGCTTTTAGCACCAGCTCAGGGCTGCTGAAACAATCAAATTTAAAACTGACAAGTTACTGGGTTCTCAGTGTCTTCAGAGGGTAAACACCATTGTTGGACTGTCTAGGCCTACCGTGAAATGTAAGCTAAACCAGTATCTCCTCTAAATAATTCTCTTGCTTTTCTTCCTCCAGCAAATCCTGCATGATATAGATGTTATCACAAGAAGCTTTCATCGTAGATGAATGAGTTTGAGTCTTCTATTTTTCTCATCTCTCTGTCTTTCCACCAAATGTGGCCATCTGCCATATTGTTCTATAGCAGCAAAATGACCTTAACCCACTATGAAATAAGTAATGCACCTAGGCATTAGAGTTTATAGTCTTCAGAAGTTAAAACCAATGCATGTTTAAGCTATAGAAGCAATTGTGTATGTGGTACTTTCCTATGAAAGTGAATAAACAGACTAAGGAATTCCATTGAATCCAACACTTTTTTTTTTCCAAAAGGTCTCAGTGAATCAAAGATAGCCTGTGGGACTGTAAAAGGTAGCTTGTTCCCAGGTTGAGTAGGCTCGAGGTTCCTGAGACCCTGGAGGCATGGTAGGTGCTTTGCCTGTTCCCGGGCACTAAGCCTCCATCACTAGTTGCAACCTCCCATAGATTTGTGGCCATCTGTCATGTAAGGGCGATGCCTCAAGCCCTTGCACTTGTAGAGGATGTAACATGTGGTCAAGTAGGCTCAAAACAGATCTCCACTTTAAGGAGTCACCTAAAGGCCTGGAGGTATATATAAGTGTAGTTAATAAACTTACCTTCTCAGATATTCCTCCCTGTAAAAGGTATATCTCAGGCCCACCCTAAGAAGTGGGGTTTGGTTTTATTCATCCTATTTCTGCCATGACAATAAATGCCTTAAAACCATGGACTGCCTCTTTTCATTGGAATCTGCTGTGGGGAGCCATGGAGAAGGCCTTCACCTAGAGAGCCACCTTCTAATCTGTTATGGAAGGCCTCTCTGTGCTCCCAGTCATGGCAGCCACCAAGCTCAAGCCCTCCACCACCCTCAAGCCAAGGACTCTCTCTATGAGGAACTAGCTGAAGCTCTTCCCCCAACGCCCCAAGCTATATCCAGCCGAGGGACCCCCACTTCATTCTCAGCTCTTCTGTGACTTCCAGCAATTCCTGGATGTCCAAAAGACTGAGTACCATAAAGCCCCAGCCTCTTTGCAGGCCCAGGAATCCCTGAGCCAACTCCAGCTGTCCTGTGCCTCAGACTGCACTCCCCTACCCCTGGAGCAGTATCCCAGAGCTTCCCTACAGCCTAACACCCACCCAGTGGTGATGGCCTGGGGTAAGCATGGTCAACACTCATGTCCTGCCTCCCCTAGTGGCGGTGCCCTGTGGAGCCCACGCAGGACCCAAAACCTTTCAGTGAACATTATGGAACTAGGTATGGCTACCTTAGAATCAAGTGTTTTCAATGCTTTAACCCATAAGGAGTGGCACTATTAGAAGAGATGCCCTTATTAAAATACGTATGGCCTTGATGGAGGATGTGTGTTACTGTGGAAGCAGGCTCCAAAGTATCATATACTCAAACTAGTTCCACTGTGGTATTCTCCTTCTTCTGCTTGTAAATCAAGATGTAGAACTCTCAACTCCTTTTCCAATACAATGCCTACCTGTGTACTTATTATACTTACTGCTATGATAGACCTCTGCAAACTGTAAGCCATCCTCAAATGTTTTACTTTATAAGAGTTGTTATGGTCCTAGTGCCTGTTCACAGCAGTAAAGATAAGACACATACTTGCTTTCCAAAATAAATGTGACAATGTGACTGAAATATGAAATACTTCAAATGTGTGAATGTATTAATGAACTGCCATTGGGATTTGGATTTCTCTTGCAAGGTGCTTTTCTATGGATCAAAGTGGCTTTCACTGAGGTAAAACCATCACATCTAACTTTATAATAAAGTCTCCTGGTTCTATGATGAGACACAAAAGATACTCTGTGCTGTTTACAGGTGTGAGCAGAAGCTAATGACTTTTAAATTGAATTCAGTGTATCTTTTGGTAGAATACTTTAAAATAAGGCAGTAATTATTGTTGAGATTGAAAACTGCATACCATATCTATTTATTATTCATTTTTATTGTTTTTGAGATACAGTAATTTTGTATAACCCCGACTAACCTAGAAATACGTATGTATATCACACTGGGTTCAGTTTCATAGAGACCCATGGGCCTCTGTCTCATGAGAACTGGACGTAAAAGTGCTTGCCCCTTATACATTCCGCCCTCTATACTTTTGGATGCATGTCATTCAGGAGGGAGCAAGTATCTTCTCTCTCCTAGCCAAGGTCCAGAAACTGTCAAGAGTTTCCCTAAAATTTAACAAATAATATGACTCTTGGGGAATCACTGGGTAAAGGCTCATCAGAACTTAATATAGCTTCACATCCCAAAGTCTTTCTCTAATTACAAAGTCCAATTCATTTTTTAAAAAAAAAAATTTTTTTCTGTAAAATATGAGTTCAAAGCCAATCTTGCTTACCGTCACTACTTCCATTTTACTTCGGAAGGAAACGGTGTCATTCTCTGAAAAGCGTCATCTCATTTTCACAATCGAAGTATGCATAACCATGCAAACCTTTCAGAAATGATCCAGAGTTCACTTGCATGTGTCTTCAGACCTCCTTTCTTAGAGTAACTGTTTGAAATATAAGATCAAAACAAACCAAATAGAGCTACCTCTTTTAGTCCATTTTCAAGTAACAGACTTCTTTTAGAGGCTGGCCACTGGAAGTTTGACCATGCTCCAAGGAGTATATGTGCAGCACAAATTGGACTTTGGGAGAGGAGAACAAAGGTGGGATGGGATGTGTGTGTGCACAGAATGGAAAGTGAGTATGACTGAGGAGCATTGTACACAATTCTCAAAAAATTCAAAAATATTATTGTGGAGGGTGGGGGAGAAAAATGCCTCCATATGATTGGCCTGTAGGCAAGTCTATGGGGCATTTTCTTGAAATGGCAATTGATGTAGGAGAGCCTAGCTCACTGAGGGCAGTGCCACTCTGGACTGATAGTGCTGAGATATATAATAAAGCAGATTCTGAAGCCAGGTCAAGCTTCACTCCTTGGGCTTTGCTTCAGTTTCTGCCTCTAGGTTCCTACCTTGAGTTCTTCCCTCTGCCCTGATTTCATCCGTGATAAACTGTGATGTGGAAGTGTAAGCCAAATAAATTTTCTCCTGCCCAAGTAGCTTTTCATCACAGCAAGAGAAACCTTAACTAATGCACAGCTAATACAGACTCCAGAGTAAGCTAACTAACTCCAGATTCCTCTAGTTGTAAGCATATTTTATCTTTTAGAATAAATCAAGTATTTCCTTGAAAGTTAGTGACCACCATTCACTGAAAATTCTTGGGTAAATAAAGAATAGTTCAATGACTATGTTTCTCATGGTATGATTTGCTTATAGTCTTACAAGGATGTAGTGAATATGCAAAAATATGCTAGGAATAATTATTTCTATGAAGTAGTTAAAAACATGTTGTTGTTTTGACAAGAAAAAGCTCTATTGCAATAAATTATTTGCCTTTTGGGCCTTGGTGGGAGGGTTTTAAGGCCAAGTATGGTAGCATGTGCTGTGCATTCCTGCACTGTAGAGGTAGAAGCAGGTATATATCTGTGAGTTCAATTCCAGCCTGGCTGGCAAAGTGAATAACAGGCAGACTGGGCTGTTTAGTTAGATTCTGCCAAAAAAGAATTAAAGGGAATGTTCACATGTCAAAGCAAAGACAATTATAAATTACTTACAGTAAGAATGGGTTGAGACCTCATGGGCCATTCCTTGTCCAGTTTGGCAAATTCATTGTAACAATCCCTGTTCATCTCCTGTGTGGTCAGACCTAAGAGCATATATACAGGTAGCATTATAAAGGTTATACTTAGGTATATTTTATATGCATATAATAACAGTCAAAAAAAAAAGGACATGGCTAAAGGTAGCTGGATGACTTGGAGGAAGAAAAGAGAAGAAAGAAATGTCATAACTCAATTATAATCTCAAAAACCTAGAAGAATGACATTCTCATGGACAGTACTTAATATCAAGAAACAAAATAAAGTTCGGTCTGGTTATCCAGGACCAGAAAGGTACAGCACAGAAGAGATGAAACATCCCATTTTAATGAGAGATGTGAAGTAGAAATTGCTGGTTGTGTCAAGTGACGCAGACTCAGGTGATGTTTTGCTGAAACAAGACCTGTGGGAGGACATGTGATGTTTAGACTGGGTATGAGTAGGACTCAACAGACAGTGACAGGATGCTTGCACAGCTAGCTGTGCAGCTATTCGTTGGACTTGTGTCTTAGCTGATCTTCGCTTCATTGGGAGAGGCACAGCAGAAAACTCCTGCCATTCTGGTTGATCCTGGTTGGTCATGCCGATTTGGTGGAGGCCTGCTGATGTCTGCTGGATCATGCCACAGCTCCTGATTTGTGTTTGGTGACACTTTTGAACTGGACTGCTGGTCTCCTCACAAAAGGAGGTTAGAAATGTCCCAAAGACATACTTCTATGTAAGGCCCACATCCTTTTATCCTGTTTACCATCTCTTCTCCCCTACCTTCGGACGGTGGCCCAGAAGGGAGGTCTAAGTATTTGAGAAAATTCATTAATGTGGGTTTTGAAAAATATAAGAGATGTGGCTTTTTTCTTTCCTTTTCCTCTCCTTTATCCTACCATCAAGTATTCCTATAGTTTGAACTTAAGCTGGTTCTTCATTTTTGTTGACTATTCCATTAACTTTGGCTATGACTATTAACTTTCATATAAAGTTCTCTGGTTATTAAATCATGTTTTGTCTCTGTATCCTAACTTCAATTCCTGAGAAGGGTAATTGGCCTGAGATCTTTTGAATTTGTATGAGATAGTTAATACTCATTTACTAACCTGTTGGAATTTAGGATCTATATGAAAACACATTCTGGGTGGGCCAATAAAGGTGTTTCCAGAAAGTTTTAACAGAAACACATCCCAAATTTCCATAGGACCATCCCATGACCTGGAGTTCCAGGTTAAATTGAAAGGAGAAAGCTAACTGAGTGCTGTCATTCCTAGCTGCTTGATTTCTGAGTGGATGAAGTGTGGCTCTTTGCCTCAGGCTTTTTAAACCATGTCTTCCTCATCATGATCGAGAGGAGCATTCTGAGACAATAAGACAAATAATCCAACCCTCCCTTAAATGCCTTCCTGGCAGGTATTTATTCACAGAAACAAGATAAGTAACTAACTCAATATGCCAACACTAGTAAGTATTGGAATACCCATCAATAAATTAACTTCATATGATAAACATTTAAAATATTTCTCTTTCAACATTATATAATTTTGACACTTTCAGAATACTTCAAATGGAATATTTTATTCTTAAGAATCCTCACAGTCAGCTATTGAATGGAACACAGGGC